>NC_080410.1:19232624-19556260 GCF_030265065.1 Corythoichthys intestinalis
CTGGGGGTAACTACATTGGCACGACACCGGCGGGCGTACCATATTCAATGGATGATGATCTTGGCAAAAAGTATTGCCTAAGGAGCCTGATTTAGAATTCCCCTATAGAATAATGGGAAACAACAAACGCTCATTGTCAACTTATTATTATAAATATTCTTGTAAGTAAATTTTATTGCTGACACTGCGTTTCGGGGTCATCAACGTGTTGTTCCCCCCAATCCCCCCCCCGTCCCAAAAGTCAAACTCCGCCTATGCCGTCAATAGCTTCCAATTATTTTAACAAGTCTTTTCTTAATTAAAGACAGAATTCCGCCGCCCCCTAGTGTGCAATAGAAACACGCTTTAGCGTGAAGTAGAATGTTGTGCTGTCAAAGTTAAAAAAAAAAAAAAAAATAATAATAATCTGAAACGGAAATCACATTTATTTTGTTCTGGTTTTGATTCACCTAAAACTGTACAGTTCAGTTTTCGCTCTAAAACATTTTTTTTTTTTTTTTAAATCCATTTTCACTGTCCACTCTATCATCACCTCGCACACACGTCATTATTTTAAAGGAGAACACTTAAGACTCATCCAATGATGCATGAGTGCAGAGTAGTCCCATTTATAAGCCTCTATGGCTGTTTTGATCCACGGGTAAAATGAAAATGAAATATTTACCTCCCCTTCAACAAACACTCAACACTGCAACATTCAGACCAGCACCTAAAGTTTCCGTGTCCTAACAGATTAAAAATTTTTGCTCCACTTTCCAGGACTGCAAGTACAGAAAATGCACAGGAAATAAAATACATAGAGGTTGAAATTAGATCACAAGAAAGG
This sequence comes from Corythoichthys intestinalis, assembly GCF_030265065.1. Taxonomy (NCBI): domain Eukaryota; kingdom Metazoa; phylum Chordata; class Actinopteri; order Syngnathiformes; family Syngnathidae; genus Corythoichthys; species Corythoichthys intestinalis. The sequence continues at coordinate 19,233,451 of NC_080410.1, forward strand.
AATTAAGATCACTTCTCTTTTCAACTACTTGGCTAAAATACTGAATGAAAAAAATAAATGCAACACTTTTAACTCAAAGATCCCAAACCTGTTTAATGTACACAAAAGGCTTTCACAACCATATCTAAATAAATTTGTGCTTGTGAGCACTTTTGATTTGCGTAGATAATCTAACCAATTCACAGATGACATTTGAAGATGCTGATTAGATAGGAAGATATTAGTCGGTACTCAGTACTATATATATTTTTATATATCATGTATTCAGATTTTAGGTTGTGTACAATTTGCCCGCAGGTTCTCACATTGCATCGATAAGCAGCTGCTTGCTGTTGTCTGCTACGTTTATAGTTGTCACCGGCCGTGACAGAATGAAAGATCTGGGATAACAAAATTTATTTCGATATTTCTACCATGGGCAGCCTAAACCAAACCTTTGCATCACTCATTCACTGCCCTTGATCACGATTAATTAATAGTAATTGACTTTTTTAAATTAATTTTTTAAAGACCAAATCTAGGTTTGTTCTGCGATTAATCACCATTCATCGAACAATAGATTAATAGGATAGAACTTTTAAAAAATCTGAAACCAAATCTTATAACAGATTTATTTTAATTCAACACAAGGAAATCAGAATAAAAAACTCATTGGCTGCATTTTTAATTCATCTCAATTGAGATAATCTGGCAATAGATTATTTTGATTCCATGTTTTTTAATTGAACATTTCTTGTAATTGATTTAACTGAGTCAAATCAACACAAAAAATTTGATTAAAAAGATTAATTTATTGGCTGCTTTTTGATTTAAGAACTGATCTTATAATTGATTTAATTAAATCAATACAAAAATGTTGCTTATTGGCTGCTCATTGACATCATTACTATTGACGTGTCACTTCTTCATTCTTTGCGCGACGCCTTATCAATGGGGGCCGAGCTTCATTTAGTAATAGCCGAAGACGGCACACGCTCATTTCGGATTTAAGCTTGGATTTACTTACGATTGGATTTAACTACGAAGGCTGTACCGCATACATACAGGAAGGATTGTCTCAGAAGTGATTTGTTCGAGGATTCATGGTAAATATTATATTTTTCGTACCATGCATGCGTGATTAAAGCATGTATTTGCAGGAATTTTCTTTGTTTACACAATGAGGTGGCTAATTTTCGTAACTGACTAGCCTCATAGTCTACTTTTAACCAAGAATCGAGACTGTTTTACATCCATATCTATAAAGAATTCAGGGATTTAAGCATTTATTCACAAGAATTTTCGCCACAAAAGCTCTGTTTACGCCAGGCGGCCGCTAGCCTCATTTGCTAACTTAGTAGCATTGTACTTCATCAATATACGTAGAGTAAACGCTAACTGCACGGTTTCTTAGCTTATAACCAAGAATCGAGACTGTTTTATGTCCATATCTATGAAGAATTTGGGGATTGAAGCATTTATTCACAAGAATTTTTGCCAGAAAAGCTCTCTATTCTAGTCTGTTACGCCAGGTGGCCGCTAGCCTCATTGCTAACATAGTAGCATTGTACTTTGTCAATATACGTAAAATAAACGCTAACTGCACGGTTTCTTTGCTTTTAACCAAGAATCGTAACCTGTTACGCTAGGCAGCCGCTAGCCTCATTCGCTAACAGCATATACTGTATAATAATAATAAACGGCTATTCTATAATAAGTTGTGATTGTATATAGAATTTATTAATAATCTGTTTACATATTATTATAATTGATTCTGCATGTTTTCCTCAAGTATTAAGTTTTTGATGTCAAATTGAGTGAATTATTAGCTGTTGAAAAATTGCAGTTAAAAAAAAGTTGCTATTTTGGTCAAAAACCTATATGATATGTTAAATATTGCGATTGATCTTGAAAATATAGGTGATTATCCCTGCATTTTGGTGATTTTTGTGCATCTAGTGTAAAATCCGAGACTTATAGTCATTTTAAGTTGTTATACTTTAAAAAATAATTAATTGGGATTTTATAAGGGGACGACTATGAATTTTTTGATGCTGCTGCTCATGGAGACTCATATATGGCTAAGGTAGGTGCCTGTTTTCGTTTTAGGTCGGTAGCAGCTTTGGTTTTGTAAATATTTGAATTTGAGGTTTTTGAAAATAGGCCCCTACGAATCGGCCCCGTTTACTGTGTCATGTCAATAGGTTATGAAGTCTTTGGGCTGCTCCTGCAATTCTGCAATTTCAATTGATCTAAATTAATTGCGATCATTCCAGCAATAGATCAATGGGATTATTTATTTTCTTACTTCAGAGCAAAGCTTGTAATAGAGACAATTCAACACAAAGGAATTGAATAAAAATGTCAACTCATTCACTGCCATTGGTGGAAATAGACGTCCAATTCATTATGCGTGAGGGTTGACAGCAAAAAACAAGTTTAACCCTGTCTAAGGCACATATTGAACATTACTTCAATCACCTCCTCCCAGTCAAAATAGATTGGACGTCTATCTCTGTCAACAAGCCCGTCGACAGGAGGGGGCAAGCGGGTATGTTGTCCCGGGCCCCAGGACAATAGGGGCCCCAGAATGACCCTTAATTTATTTCACTTCATTCACATATTTATTTTACAAATCATTATCTGATTGAATATTATGTTCTACTCGATATATACTTAAAAACTTCAACATATTAAATATTTCAAATATACTTTTCCTTTTTTTTGCACAACTCACCACTCCACCTCCTCTGTCTTAACAGAGAATGGTTTGACCCCCCTCTGGCGCACTCAAGGCTACACTACGTACGTGCCCTGAAGCGGGAAATTAAAATCTGTCATTGTTATAAACTCTAAAAATGGTGAGTCTTCATAAATCGGGTGCGCAGAAAAGAAAAAAAAAAAAGATGATCGTAGAGGTGAACGAGAAAAAAAAGTTTTTAAAAGCAGGACAAGAAGTCAGAGAATTAGGGCTAGAGTTGGTTGTGGACGGTGATGTCGGTAAGTGAACAACAGCCGCTAACACTGAACGGTTTACATTCGTGATCACCGTGACTAAAGCCCGATTCGTGTCTGTCACCGGCTGCTTGTAGCCTATTAAGCTTCGGTATGACAAGACACGCTGCTCGTGTTGAGCCAAGGAGAGAGAAGGTGATGGGAGAACAAGGATATAGACTCACCGGCCACTTTACTAGGTACACCTGTCCAACTGCTCGTTAACACTTAATTTCTAATCAGCCAATCACATGGTGGCAACTCAGTGCATTTAGGCATTTAGATATGGTTTAAGACAATCTCCTGCAGTTCAAACCGAGCATCAGTATGGTGAAGAAAGGTGATTTGAGTGACTTTGAACGTGGCATGGTTGTGGATGCCAGAAGGGCTGGTCTGAGTATTTCAGAAACTGCTGATCTACTGGGATTTTCACACACAACCATCTCTAGGGTTTACAGAGAATGGTCCGAAAAAGAAAAAATATCCAGTGAGCGACAGTTCTGTGGGCGGAAATGCCTTGTTGATGCCAGAGGTCAGAGGAGAATGGCCTGACTGGTTCGAGATGATAGAAATGCAACAGTGACTCAAATAACCACCCGTTACAACAAAGGTAGGCAGAAGAGCATCTCTGAACGCACAGTAAGTTGAACTTTGAGGCAGATGGGCTACAGCAGCAGAAGACCACGCCGGGTGCCACTCCTTTCAGCTAAGAACAGGTAACTGAGGCTAAAATTTGCACAAGCTCATCGAAATTGGACAATAGAAGATTGGAAAAACGTTGCCTGGTCTGATGAGTCTCGATTTCTGCTGCGACATTCGGATGGTAGAGTCAGAATTTGACATCAACAACATGAAACCATGGATCCATCCTGTCTTGTATGAACGGTTCAGGCTGGTGGTGGTGTAATGGTGTGGGGAATATGGTCTTGGCACTCTTTGGGCCCCTTGGTACCAATTAAGCATCGTTGGAACGCCACAGCCTACCTGAGTATTGTTGCTGACCATGTCCATCCCTTTATGACCACAATGTACCCAACTTCTGATGGCTACTTTCAGCAGGATAATGCGCTATGTCATAAACCTGGAATCATCTCAGACTGGTTTCTTGAACATGACAATGAGTTCACTGTACTCAAATGGCCTCCACAGTCACCAGATCTCAATCCAATAGAGCATCTTCTGGATGTGGTGGAACGGGAGATTCGCATCATGGATGTGCAGCCGACAAATCTGCACCAACTGTGTGATGCCATCATGTCAATATGAACCAAACTCTCTGAGGAATGGTTCCAGCACCTTGTTGAATCTATGCCACGAAGTATTGAGGCAGTTCTGAAGGCAAAAGGGGGTCCAACCCATTACTAGCATGATGTACCTAATAAAGTGGCCGGTGAGTGTATGTTAGTCTGTGGGGAGCAGGTGCGTGAGGCTGAACAGACTCTGGTCCGGCAGCGGGATTTATCTTGGGTTTATAACCCACTGTGTATTATAGCAAATGCTAATGCGAATCCATCACCAAAACAGCACAAACAAACCTATTAACAACCTAGCCATGCACTCTATTGAGCGTGAGCCTGCTCAAAAACTGGATTTCACTGATGTTATAAATGACTTTGCTGTCAAAAAATCTAGGTGCATCACTATTTGAGGGCTTGATAACCCAAGGGATGTGGAGGGAGCAGGCACAGGATGTTTAGTTATACTGTTTTGTTGCTTAGCAGGCAGGCATAGCACTCTCAGTTGTATTGTAGCCTACATGGGATAATAGATGGAAATTGTTTCGTTATATTGTGTCACATCACATTACGGTCTGTTAAATTTAACTGTCTATCTCAAATAATTTGAAAATTCACACTGTCACTGCTTGAAAAGCGTTAAAAGTACTACATATGTTGTCGTGACAAGCCGGGGGGGGGGGGGGGGGGCTTGTAATGGTCTCTTGGAACCGAGCCCTTGCAAGTCTGTTGACAGCCCTGGCTGTCAATGACATGATTTAATCACTATCTCGATATGCCATACCTCTGAGGTGGATAATCTCAGCAAAAAAAGTGGTCGTTCGCAAATAATTAGAGTTGTGAAAAATACTTGTTTTTTACAGAGCAGGCATTTTGTGTCCTCAATAAATCTTTTGAATTCAGCTAACAAAAAATGGAAGCAAAAACCAAAGTGTTGCATTTATAATTTGTTCAGTGTAGAACTGCTAACAGCTCAACTAGTGTTAACAGCTTCTTCAGTACGTAGAGTTATATAATGTGTATCTATATTCCATACACAGGAAAGAGGGATCGCTTGAAGCAAACAGTCATGTTTAACATGGGCAACATGGGAACAAATTTTTAAAGTGTCAGCCTACTTTACTAATCTTTACGCTTCAGTTTTGCATCGATATGAACAGACTGAAGCAATTTTGAAGGACTGCAGCCCAAAGTTGGACGATTTTCCGTTTGGGCTATGAGCTGAGTGAGTCCTCCAGAGCCCTGGTTTGGAATGAAGTTTGGTTTCTGTTTTTACTGGAATCATCTCCCGGTAACATGAATCCCATGACGTCTCACTAGGAGGCTACGTCCTTCAAACGAAGAAACAGGAGGCTGCATGGGAAGTAGGATGCAGGTCCCGGCTGTTTAGTCCATTACTCAGCGAGGAGCCTCAGTGAACTCTAATGCTTCCTCCATCATAATGTCCAATGTAAACACATTTACAGAGGCAAGACAAGGAAGTAAACAGACTCTTTGGCACACCCAAACGCCAATGCATATACTCTATGTCCTGATCACACGACATACAATCAGGAGGCCACATTGTAAGTCACAAAGATGGAGCAGTTTTCTTCTGTCTTTTTCTGTATAAAAACAAAAGCATATTGACTATTGTACATCCACTGACCACAGCATTATAATTGACATGATCTACAGAGAGCCAATACAATTAGTTGTATCAAAGATACAGTGGGGCAAATAAGTATTTAGTCAACCACCAATTGTGCATGTTCTCCTACTTGAAAAGATTAGAGAGGCCTGTAATTGTCAACATGGGTAAACCTCAACCATGAGAGACAGAATGTTGGAAAAAAAAAAACAGAAAATCACATTGTTTGATTTTTAAAGAATTTATTTCCAAATTGGAGTGGAAAATAAGTACATGGTCACCTACAAACAAGCAAGATTTCTGGCTGCCAATGAGGTCTAACGTCTTCTAACGAGGCTCTACTCGTTACCTGTATTAATGGCACCTGTTTTAACTCATCGATATAAAAGACACCTGTCCACAGCCTCAGTCAGTCACACTCCAAACTCCACTATGGCCAAGACCAAAGAGCTGTCAAAGGACACCAGAGACAAAATTGTAGACCTAGACCAGGCTGGGAAGACTGAATCTGCAATAGGTAAAACACTTGGTGTAAAGAAATCAACTGTGGGAGCAATTATTAGAAAATGGAAGACATACAAGACCACTGATAATCTCCCTCAATCTGCCAATCGTGCAAGATCTCAACCCGTGGCGTCAAAATGATAACAAGAACAGTGAGCAAAAATCCCAGAACCACACGGGGGACCTAGTGAATGACCTACAGAGAGCTGGGACCACAGTAACAAAGGCTACTATCAGTAACACAATGTGCCGCCAGGGACTCAAATCCTGCACTGCCAGACGTGTCCCCCTGCTGAAGCCAGTACAGGTCCAGGCCCATCTGCGGTTCGCTAGAGAGCATTTGGATGATACAGAAGAGGACTGGGAGAATGTGTTATGGTCAGATGAAACCAAAATAGAACTTTTGGTAGAAACACAGGTTCTCGTGTTTGGATCAGAAAGAATACTGAATTGCATCCGAAGAACACCATACCCACTGTGAAGCATGGGGGTGGAAACATCATGCTTTGGGGCTGTTTTTCTGCAAAGGGACCAGGACGACTGATCTGTGTAAAGGAAAGAATGAATGGGGCCATGTATCGAGACTCTGAGTGAAAATCTCCTTCCATCAGGAAGGGCATTGACGATGACACGTGGCTTGGTCTTTCAGCATGACAATGATCCCAAACACACAGCAAGGGCAACAAAGGAGTGGCTTCGTAAGAAGCATTTCAAGGTGCTGGAGTGGCCTAGCCAGTCTCCAGATCTCAGCCCCATAGAAAATCTGTGGAGGGAGTTGAAAGTCCGTGTTGCCCAATGGCAGCCCCAAAACATCACTGCTCTAGAGGAGATCTGCATGGAGGAATGGGCCAAAATACCAGCAACAGTGTGTGAAAAGCTTGTGAAGAGTTACAGAAAACGTTTGGCCTCCGTTATTGCCAACAAAGGGTACATAAAGTATTGAGATGAACTTTTGGTATTGACCAAATACTTATTTTCCTCCATGATTTGCAAATAAATTCTTGAAAAATCAAACAATGTGATTTTTTTTTTTTTTCACATTCTGTCTCTCATGTTTGAGGTTTACCCATGTTAACAATTACAGGCCTCTCTAATATTTTCAAGTGGGAGAACTTGCACAATTAGTGGTTGACTAAATACTTATTTACCCCACTGTATGTGTGTGTGTGTATATATATATACACACACACACACATATACAGGTAGTCCCCGGGTTAAGACGTACCCGACTTGCGGGATTTCGACTTCATGACGCCGGACTGTTGTCCGCCATTTTGTCTCCAGCCATTTTTTTTTCTTTTAATTGTGTTGACTTTTGCTTTACTGTTATTTTGATGCAGGAACCATAGAGCAGGTAGTATAGGGTGGGGCAGAGCAACTTGGTTATTTAAATTAGGCACCATGAAGGGATGGTTGCTCTTAGGATGGTAGGGATGGATTTATTTGAGAGGGTAGGGCTTAAAGTTTGGTTCTTAACGTGCGTTATTTATTTTGTGTTTATTTTTCAGCAACCCCAGTCAGCATCATGGATTGGACGAAGTTGGAAAGTGCTTTCGCTATTGAGTCATTTTTTTTTCAAGCGAGCAATAACATCGCATGGATTAAATTCCTGCACCATAGCTAATTTGTAGGGATGAAATTTCAATTCTTCATGGAGGATTGGTCTCACAGAACAACGGACAACCCAAAAGCAGATGCGTGTTTGTGGGCAGACCGTCGGGGAGATCTCAAAACTGATTCTTACTGCGTCAATGTTTTGGGTTGACCTTGCTGTTCATGGGAGGCAGGTTTCTTTTTCTTTACATCACCCGTTTCCCTGAAGTTGTTTACCCATGAAACAATCAACTGCCGGCCAGGAACACGACCACGGGGAGCAATATTGAAATGTCAATGGAATACACATTGCGACGATTGAGCGACCGATTGGGGGGAAAAAAATGCCTCAACGGCAAAAGCACGTTACGACTTCGTCCACTCAATGATGCTCACTCGGGTTTCTAAAAATAAACACAAAATAAATAACGCACGTTAAGAACCAAACTTTAAGCCCCACCCTCTCAAATAAGTCCATCCCTACCATCCTCAGAGCAACCATTGCTTCAGAGCGGCAAATTTAAATAAGCAAGTTGCTCTGCCCCACCGTGTACTTCCACATGCGAGTCAAAACGCATTACATATGAAGAACGTATTTGCGCACACACGAGGAAGAGTGCATTTGCTCCCACGAAGAAGTCGCGCAGCCGAGTGTGAGAGAGAGGGGATAGATTACAGCTGCAACCTCGTGCGCACATTTGTTGCTTTTGAAACATCCACACAGGCAACACCTGTGTCTATCACCTTGTGTACTGTTTATTGTGGATTTTTAATTGTGATCAAATACTTGGGGCGAGTTTATGTGATTTTATTTTGATGATGTGCGGATGCTGACTGATACATGCTAATCGTTTGTGTGGATTGTTATAGCTTTATTAGCAGCGAGTTATAAATGCAAATTTGAATTGCTGTTATACAAGATGAAACATTTAATTCCATTTTTATTTTAGATTTATTCTGCATGTGTTGATGTTATGAGCAGCTGAATAACGTCAGCAAATCACACGGACCTGACAGTCATTTCGGAGCTTAACTCGCTGTCTCGCTCGGACTTAGTTCCAACGTCTTGGCGAGGACAGTACAATGACGTATAATACATGTTTTTGGATAGTTATTTTGAGATTCAGGGGGTATTTAGGGGTACTTAAAGTAAAAGAAGTTCATTCCAATTTACGCCGAAATTCGGGTTACATTGCCTGCGTAGGAACGGAACCCGTTCGTATCCCGGGGACTATCTATATATACTACCTATAAATAAATAAATATGTACGTATGTATGTATGTATACACACACAGTATATATTAGTATCAAATATTTTGTGATTAACATACTGTTTGAACGATACGATATTTGCCGATATCACAAAGACCACCACGATTCGATTAGATTCAAGAGCCTAATGAAGTAATTTCTGTTTTTGACAATGTTGTTGCTGAAACATGTTAGAAGGAAATCCATGCTTTTTAACAAAACGGCATCTTAAAAAAAGACCATGTTGATCAGTTTTTTTTGTCCGTTTTGATCGATTTCAATTAGATTGTGCTTGACCAGGTGAAGGGTTAAGTTCTTTATGTTTACAATCAATTTTTTTTTAAGTTGACTACAGCAATTATTTTGAGGTGAAGAAATGGTTGTGTTCGAGATTATTCAACCACAATTGCTGTAGTTTTGTAGCAAATATGATTTAAAAAAAAAAAAAAAAAATCCCATTCAGAAGCTGATCAAATAAGGAATTAAGGGTAATCTAGAAAAATACAACTGACTATTTTAATCTTAATTTAATCGAATTTTGAATCAAATTTAAACAAATGTTACTACAGCACTATACAGCAGTGGGGGATGAATAATAAGAAAATAGAAAATATCCAATTTGATTGTCGATATAAGGGTGGTGGTCAACAATAATATTGCAGTTCTAGTTTGCATTTAGTAAAAGTACTGAATCGTACGGAGAGTACTTTTATTTAAGGGTATTATTATTGTAATTGTCAATGCAGAATTTTTGTCTTAGATCTCAGTAGATTGTGCAGGTGTACTGTACCTAATGCTGTGGCTGGCCAGTGTATGCACACTTATACATAACGCACTAGTGTAAAAGTGCACAGTTTACAAAACAATCCAAAATTCTACTGTAGCTTTTATAATAAGATCGCTTACCACATTCAGGCGCATAATAAATAAATAATTATTTGGATTATATTTAAAATTAAAAAAAAAAAAGGAAGAAGGTAACACTGTTTAAAAACATATAACCATGAATTTTTTTAGGACCCCTAAATCTAAAAGGGATAGTTAAAAAAATCTGCACAGCAGCAGCGGGAACATCAGTGGTATCACATGGGGCATTCTTTTGATTAATAAATGTGTGCATATAAAATAAAGGTATGAACAAGTGCTTAATGCTACATTCAAGCAAATTCTATATTTTGGGGTTTGTATTAAATTATTTTCCCTTTTTGGGTGTGCTTCCACTTCTTGCTCCTTTAAACAAAGGTATATTAGTCACAATTTCATCCGATCAAATTCTTTTCACAAGTGCTCAGTGTCAATGTCAAAAGTGCCATGTATGTTTTAACACTACGTGTTAAAGTGTGTTTAAAGTCTCAATCGCGAGACTGGCTGGATTAAGAAATCTCTTTCTAGTTTCAGTCAGGAACTTTGGGTGAGACCAGTGCTGCCAGCACGCTATTACACCATGAGAGTGCTGGTAGAAATGGTTCTGACCACCCAAGTGGCACAAAGTTTGTGAGATAAGAGGGGAATTAAACCCTTACACCACCCGATAAATGGGGGCTGGGGTACAGCAATGGTCCACGTCAACACCTGGACATTCAATAAAAACAAGGCATAACAATAGTTCATCTCTCCGTCTAACCTTGGATGGAATCACCCTTAAGCCAGGAGAGTTTCGTTCCCATGGTAACAAGACTTTGTAACAGTCTAAAAAGCTGCTTCAAAAGGTGCTTGGGGCTCAGAGGGCTCTTTGGCCTTCACCAAATGTTGGCGGGAGTAGGTCTGGGCGATAAGGCCTAAAAATAAAAATCTCCAAATTTTTCATCCAAAATTTGTTTTACTGTTTTTTAAAAAGAGAGTAAAAGCAAACGACAGAAAACACAAACAATTTTAACTCTTTATAGGGCACTAATTTAACTCAGTTGGCTCCTATTGATGTTACTAGATGTCCTGTCCATTCTGATTGAGAGGGGCTAATGATAAATCACCCCTCCCTGTCAAAATAGAATCGACGTCTCACGATGTCAGTGGCATTGAAACATGAGCATTTTCAAAGGCAGACAATGAGTTAAATACTATGACGTTAAAAAGTAATAATAAATAGACTTTAGAGTGTTATTAATAAAAATAATATTAAAATATATAAAAATAATGGTTATTAATTAAAATAAAAAACATGATTAAAATTAAGATCTGGTATCCACATATGAGCACATCACTTTTTGGATTATGTAAACCATACCAAATGTTAATATTGTGGCCTACATGACCCAAAATGCAGCAGGGCTGAAAACCAAAAGTGGCTTTTGCCATGTGGCTTTTTTTTTTTGTCATGTGGCAAAAAATTTTGCCTTCTGGCATCTTTTTTTTTGCCATGTGGCGTTTTTTTTGCCATGTGGCAAAAATTTGTTTTGCCATGTAGGATTTTTTTTTTTGCCATTTGGCTTTTTTTTTTTTTGCCATGTGGCAATTTTTTATTTATTTGGGGTGATGTCCACGTAACGTATGTGAATGCCAGATCTTTATCGGGTTGTTTTTTTTTTTAATGGTAACAAATAATAGTTACGCACTGGCCCTATAAATAGTTAAAAATGTTTAATGTTGAATTAACATAAAGTGCAAAACCTCCTGTCTTTAATATCTTTTTCTCTCCTCCTATTTGTGCCGTCACTCCCCAAATACAAAGTAATAACTTCTAACTAATTAAAAAAAAAAAAAAAAAAAAAAAACTTTCTTTTGTAATAAGATATCTAATAACTGGTTGCTAAATTTGCTTTTTGGCAAAAAACAACATAAAAAAACTCGGAATTAATCCGCAGTACAAAAAAACCCTCGAATTAATTCTTAATATCAATTTATCGCCCAGGCCTAGCAGGGAGTGTTCCCCCTCCAAAGGAAACAGACAGAGGGACTGAAGGAAAGCGATTTAAAAAAAAAAAAAAAGGAGAATAGCAAGGTAGAGAGAAGTGCGCTTACACCACCTGGGTTGGGAGGGCAATGGGAGCTGGAGTGAGGGATTCCTCTGACATTTTGACTATCTCTGTGACATTCGGAGTAAGATCTGCTGGAGGGTCAGGCAAGTGGCCATTGGCAGCGATGGAGCAGGTCATGGTGGGGGTGAGGGAGGTCGTTGAGGAGGTGCTGCCAATGGAGGCCAGGCGGACCGGGGCATGCTTGTCGACCGCAAATTCAGCAGAGTCCACTTTGGATTCCACAGGCTTGCTGTAGTTCATCTTGAGGATGTGTTGCTGGAGGTGCCTGATCCAGTCCTCCTGCACCGAGAGGGGACCGTGGAACTCCACCTCGCAGAATCTGAAAGAGCACAAGAACATTACCTTTCTTCCCGAAAAATTGCAGCAGAGTGACAATGCTCAAACTGTGGCTGTTAAAAATGTATGAAACCACAGTCACTACCTATATTATTATAATGTTGGCCAGGACAGTGGTAGTCGAAGTGCCAAATACTTCTTGAGGTGGTACTTGCTGTCAAATTTAAAGGCTCTAGTAAGCCACAATTGTTCTATTTTAGTAAAATATGTCACTAGAAACACATATATTATTGCCATTGATTTAAAAATCTAATATTCAGTACAGTGGTAACTCGACATACGATTGCTTTGACACACGATCTATTCGACAGCCGACGTAAAATTCAATTTGTTTATACATCTGACAACATCCTCACGGGGGATTTTATTGTGAGAGCAATCAACATGGGTTCCAAAAATGTTAGTGTAGGTCAGGGGTCGCGTTAACCGAATATTTTCCGTCATTGACCGGTTTTTTAAAACGGTGACGGAAAAAACTGAAGTCCATCTGTCGTTTTGACAGGTTGCAATTCACACCCCAGACCACGGGGTGGCGAGTGAGCGTATTAATTAGCTATTGTCTCTCTTGATGCATGACGTCGTTGGCCTTACTCGGAAAAATGTCAAGGCAACTGAGTGTTTGCCTGGCACGGCCAGACTGTTCTCCCTGTATTTTTCAAACACTGAGAGAAAAGTCTGGGACACAGCCTCTCGAGTAGGTACAAAATCAATCGACAAATCAGATTTGTTTATTTGCGTGACGTGTTCTTCACGATCAACGTCACTCTTGCGCGCCGAAAGTCGTCTCTACAACAACACGGATGGCGAACGGTAGAGCTGAAAATATGTTCCAATCCACGATAAATTCAGTTTTAAATGAGCTAAAACACATCGACACGAGTCATTGACAACAGTCTGTCTCGCGCTAGCCATGTTAAATAAACTCTGTTCTCCTCGTATGTTTACTTCCGCGCGCAAGTCCCTCGTCCTGCCCTCGTCGCTTTGCTAACGGCACGTCTGCCCGTCGCTGATTGATGCACTCCGCTGTCTGTTTGCCTCTTGTTAAGCTTGTTCGACAGAATATTAATTAAAAATGAATGAAAACTAAATACTATTGAATGTGTCATTATTATCATTTTAAAAATGTAAGTGACGGGTAAAAATAGATTATAACCGGATTTTTATGACACTGTCAGTCAAAATTACAGACAACGAAAACGTCTAGCGCAACCTCTGGTGTAGGTGGTGGAAAAACATGAGGGTTACCACTGAAATGAAGATAGAAATTATGGAAAAATATGAGCGTGGTGTGCCCGTCCGTGAACTGGCGCGTCAATACGGATCTTCGACAGTCCTCTTCCGACCTCCGTTCGTCAGTCTTTATAAGTTAAGGTGACAATCATTATGATTGTAAGATCGCCAAAAAAATCGCCAGCTTTGTCAGATTTTTAATCATTTATTTCAGAACTTGTGCAACACAACATGCCTACACCACAGCTGAACATTAAAAGTGAAAGTGTAAAGTCCGCTCACTCTGGCACATCAGCCACGTGGTGCGTTCAGGTACATCACGCAAAATATGACCATTTCTACTTACATACAAGATCCTGGAACGAATTAACTTTGTATGCAGAGGTACCACTGTACGTTTTGACCTACGGAGGGCGCCATGTTTTATGTGCGCAATGCACGCTGGAGGTGATGACACAAGTCTGGACTGGGAGAATAGCTGTGCTAGCTAGCAAGCAAAGCTGGTATGATGACTAGCATGATTTTGTCACATTCTGCTGCTGGTCATATTGTTTTGTTACAGAGCTGTGGGATGAGTTCCCAACGTCATACCTGCATCCAATTCCAGCTCAACAGCAGCGTCTTTCAACCGATCCGAGGCAGCTTGCCAAAATATTGACTTGCTACCATTTGACAGTTTGTATATCTCTTCGTTGCTAGTTGCATCATTCCCTTGTTGTTTTTTTCCCGTTTGTCTGCCTCTCACCGCGGTTTTTCCCCTCGTTTTTTTTTTTTTTTTTAAATTGATCCCGACCTGCTGTCACAGACCCTTTTTGTGTCTCCCTTTTTGCGATTGCGTGTTTTTTTTGTGTGTTCAATAGAGTGATCCCTCGCTACTTCGTGCTTCAAACTTCATGCCATCAGTCCATCGTGGAGTTTTTTTTTTCCTATTAAAAATAATAAATAATATAATAAATAAATTCTGATGAGCTGTCCCGATCTGATTGCGTAGTCTCCCTCTCCCTGCTTTTTGTTCGTCAGACAGTGCACTGGAGTTGCTTATTAAAGTTAACGATGATTGACAGACGTTTAATGTTTGATCTTGCCACAGATGACTGGAAGCTAAAGCTTCAAAGTACTGAATGTGTCAATCATTGTTTAACTTGTTAAACATTTGCTGTGGCAACTCTGTGTCAGTGAGCAGCTTGAGCCGATTTGAGTGGACTTACTCAATGAAGCATTTAATAAAGACAAGCATTTTTATACTTTATTCTTATTTAAAAATAATTCAGTGGGACAGTAACATGTTTAAAACCTCTATTACATTTGAAGTGCTTAAAAAACATTTATTAAAATATATATATATCTACCGTAATTTTCGCACTATAAGGCGCACCTGACTATGAGCCGCCACCCACCAAATTTGGCACGAAAACTGCATTTGTTCATAGATAAGCCGCACCAGACTATAAGCCGCAGCTGTCCTCACTGTATTATTGGATATTCACACCAAAAGATATTAACTGGTAACATAAGCGGCAATGAAAGAATGATACTATTTGACAGCGGCATCACATGACTGTCATAAGACCTAATAAACCACCATGAAGCTTTGAATCAATTGGCTGCAAAGCTTTACTGCTTCAAGAAGCTTCATTTGGCTATCACTGCTCCCTTGTGAGAGACAGTCAACCTCTGCTGCCACCTGCTGTCAACACTGTTATTGTCCAACATGCCTCCTAGCATGCATTGCAGCGCTGCAGATGTAAATAACAAAATTTATTCTTATTTATTCTCTGGTAATTATTTCTTCAGTTACTGTTCCGCTTGTTTCATCAATTTTTAGTTATGGTATTTGGTAACACTTTTTTTGACAGTGGAGTCATAAGACTATCATTAGACAGTCATAATTATGACATAACACTATCATGAGTAGGAGTGGGAACCTCCTAGTACATCACGATACGATACGATTTGCGATACAAAGCTCATGATAACGATGATCTGACGATATGACGATACAAAAATTATCGATACATTGGTCAGGAAATCATTCTAGGATATTCTACAAACAATTAACAGAAAAACAAGCTTCTAGTTTGAATTGGAATCAGTTTATCACTAGTAGACCTCCAATCCATTTGAAGTGGGAGGGTGGCAGCGAATGATTGAACGTCTATGGCTGTCAGTGGCAGTCAATGCCACGCAATTAGGTCATTTTGGGCCATTTAAGGTCTCACTGTAACAGCACCAAACAAAAGTTCCAGCATCATCACCCAGTCCAATGCAGATTCTTGACTCTTGACACCTTGTCCAATGTAGATTCTTGACTCTTGACAAGGTGATGATGCTGAAACTTTTGTTTGGTACCGTTCCAGGGAGATTTACAAAGATGACTGCCTGAAGAAAAATAATTCCCTCAGTCCTTGATGATATGGGCCTGCATGTCAGGCAAAGGTACTGGGGAGACGGCTGTGGTTAAATCTTCAATAGATGCACAAGTTTACATTGAAATTTTAGACAGCTTTCTTATTCCTTCAATTGAAAATATGTCATTTTCCAAGATGACAATGCATCATGACCCAGAGCTAAAACTGTTCAAGCATTCCTTGGAGAAAGACTCATCCAGTCAATGTCATGGCCTGAAAATAGCCCAGATCGCAACCCTTTTTAAAACGATATCTCGATTCTTGGCAGGAGCATATCGATAACCTTTTGGGATACATAGTATCACGATACATCACCATTTCGATATTTTGTCACACCCCTACTCATGATCATTAATGAATGCTTATAACAGATGTCATTTAGTGTTATCTGGCAAATTATCTCACTTTTGAATGGATGTTAAAGATCCAAGCTGGAAATAATGGAGTTAGTGACAAAATTTGCCGGATGACACCTACTGACATAAGCATTCAGTAAAGCCCACGGCAGTGTCATGTCATATTTATGACGGTCTTATGACAGTCTTATGACAAATGAAGTGTTACTTATTAACCCAAATAAATCAACAAATAAGCCGCACTGGACTATAAGCCGCAGGATTCAAAGTGAAGGAAAAAAGTAGCGGCTTATAGTCCGAAAATTACGGTATGTATATACTGTACATTAATTTTTTTTTTTTAGAAATTATACTATGGGAAAAAAGCGAAAAAACATGGCTCACATGTATCTTTTTGCAATGCTAAATCTGAATAAATACAGTACATTGAACAAACAAAAAAGTTTTTGGGGCGGGGTCGCTAATTCGCGTTTTTTCACTTATTGCAGCGGGTTCTGGTCCCCATTTATTGTGACAAACGAGGGATAACTGTAAACAATTTTACGCAATGCCATTGTTATCTGCTTGCTGTCTAAAGTGAGCCTCACTTTCTTTTCAGTTGCGTTTCCATTTCAGGTTTTACCACACAGACAGACAACGCATGAGGGTTGCGATTGCTTTAAGAGGAAAATAATGACAAATGTCACACGGGAGTATAGTCCTGTGATCTACATGCTCGTCTGTCGCACGGGAAATTGTTTAAATCCCGCTGGAGACCTTCATTTAATTGCTTTTGCTGCTCGTTTTGTGAAATATTAACATTGCTGTCCTACTCATCCCTTTTCCGCTCAGGTTCAAATTGGAAGGGCAGAACCGACGTCATGTTTATGAAGCTACCGAGTGACACTGTGGAAGTATGGTAGCGCAGTCCAGTGATGTCACCGCATTGCGTCGTCAACAACAATGGCGACCTAATAGTTGAACTAATTTTTCAAATTTTATAAAAACAAAAACATTAAGGGGGGTTTAAATATAAAATTATTTTAACTCATGCTAACATTTGTCTTTTAACAACTACAAGTCTTTCTGTCCATGGTTCCCTTTAAGAACCACTGGCTTGTGAATATATTATAGTTCTAAAAATCAGCAAAAAAACCCCAACTTTTTTGCCTTTGCTGTTCTTGGTGATAAGCAAGGTGGGCATCGTTTGAAACTGAACGATTCCGATTCCACTTTCAATTCCCGTTCTGAACGATTCTCGATTCCGATTCTTTTAAGAGGCAGGGTAAAAAAAAATGCTTGATTTATATCAATGTCTTCTCGATTTATTAAATTATAGGAACTTCTCAGGAGTGCACTTTCACAATGATGTTTATTTTTTGAACGCTCACAGAGAAAATATTTACACATACTCTTTTGACATACATGTACCTTACCTGAGAGCTACGACGAAGCGTTTGTATAAATACTTCTATTGATTATAATTTGATGATCTTTTAATACTGTTGATTTTAACGGCGGCGGGAACGCACTACCCAAAGTACGTAGCTGCTTATATAGGCTATATATACTGAGAAGTCTACTGCTTTAAGATAGCGGCTGTTTACATACGCCGGCGAGTCTGTCATTTGCATCTAGTTGTATATACATGTGATATCTGCCGTAGCCCGACGTAATACAACCCCTAGCAAAAAGTATGGAATCACCTGTTTCGGGCGAGCACTCACTCAGACATTTTATTATGTAGAATAAACTCAGATAAAAAGCTTGGGGAAAAAAATGAATTAGTTCAAAAGTGCAACTCTTTAGCACTCAGAAACACTAAAGGAAATGAATTAAAAAAATAGTGGTTTTCAGTAATGGAATCATGAGAAACAAAGAAATAACAATCAAAACACATCTTTAGAATTTAGTTGCACCACCTCTGGCTTTTATGACAGCTTGCAGTCTCTAAGGCATGGACTTGATGAATGACAAACAGTATTCTTCATCAATTTGGTGCCAACTCTCTTTGATTGCAGTTGCCAGATCATCCTTGCAGGTCGGAGCCTTGCTGTGGACCATTTTTTTCCATTTCCACCACAGGTTTTCAATAGGGTTGAGATCTGGGCTATTTGCAGGCCATGACATTGACTGGATGAGTCTTTACCCAAAGAATCTTTAAAAGTTTTAGCTCTGTGGCATGATGCATTGTCATCTTGGAAAATGATTTCATTATCCCCAAACATATTTTTATTTGAAGGGATAAGAAAGCTGTCAAAATTTCAATGTAAACTTGTGCATTTATTTAAGATTTAACCAAAGCCATCTCCCCAGTGCCTTTGCCTGACATGCAGCCCTATATCATCAAGGACTGAGGGAATTTTGATGTTTTCTTCAGGCAGTCATCTTTGTAAATCTCACTGGCAGCCAGCATCATCACCTTGTCCAATGCAGATTCTTGACTCATCACTGAAAATAACCTTCATCCATTCATTCACAGTCCATGACTGCCTCTCCTTAGCCCATTGCAGTCTTGTTCTTTTCTGTTTAAGTGTCAATGATGGTTTCCTTTTCGTTTTCCTGTATGAAAATCCCATTTCCTTTTGCACAGTTCTATCACACACCTTGACTCTAGCTTCCTCCCAATTCTTCTTCATTTGTCTTGTTGTACATATTCTGTTTTCAAGACATATGGCCTTTAGTTGTTTGTCATGACGTTTGGATGTCTTCCTCGGTCTACCAGTATGCTTAGCTTTAACAACCTTGCCATGCTGTTTGTACTTGGTCCAGATTTTTGATGCAGCTGACTGTGAACAGCCCACATCTTCCGCAACCATAAGTGTAGCGTTACCTTCTTCAAGAAGTTTGATAATCCTCTCCTTGGTCTCAAGAGACATCTCTCTTGTTGGAGCCATGGTTCTTGTGAATCCACTTGGTCCAGCAGCCCTCCAAGGTTTGATAACTGCAATTTTTAACTGCTGCCTAGCGAGCAGATCTAATCTGAGGCAGGGGCCCAGTTAAGGAAAGGACATTGACAGGGTGTGTCTGTATTTTCTCCTCAAAATGGAGTGATTCCATATTTTTTTTTCTTCAGAATGGAGTGATTCTATATTTCTTTCCTTGCACTTGCTCTATAAAAGTAACATTTACTGACCACCACAATGTATTTCATTCATTTCTTTTAGTGTTTCTGAATGGCAAGGAGTTGCACTTTTGAACTAATTCATTATATTTTTTCAAGCTTTTTATCTGACTTTGTTCTACATAATAAAATGTCTGAGTGAGTGCTCGTCCAAGACTGGTGATTCCATAATTTTTGCTAGGGGGGTTGTAATACGATGTATTCTCCTACTATTCCATCCATCATCTACTGCTTAATCCGGGGTCGGGTCGCGGGGACAGCAGAAGACAGACGTAACTTATTGTTTTACTTACCTGGTTCTGACGGCGCAGCGTGTCAAATACGCGGCACTCAGCTATGCACTTGGCACTCAGCATTTGTATTCCATGAAGCCTGAGGTGTATAATCATATTGGTTGTGCAGCCATCTTTGCATGATATAGTTGTGTTGCAAATGTTGCGCTGAGCTGACTGGTCATTTTTTTTTGTAAAGTTGAGCTGAATTTTTGAGCACCGCTGCACAGTGTCCATGGTTGTAATCAAGTTGCAATGCACAAACACACGCTTCTTGTGGCTTCTTTTTTGTGGTTTTCGGCAGCAATTTTTTCCGCTTAGGTGTCAGAGCATCGAAACATGGAATCGAAATTTAAACATTTGAACGGTTCCGGGATCTTTGGAATGTTAGAACCGGATCCCATCGATGCTCGATGCCCAACCCTGGTGATAAGATTTTCCAACTTTAACAAGTCACTCACCGGCACTTGAGGGTGTAGAACTTGCCCACCAACTTGACCAAGGGGTAGGCAGGCGGCTTTGGCACTAAAGCAGGGACTGTGCTTGTACGTGGAGGCTTTGGGGGGCCGCTGTCCCTCTCAGTTCCCTCGACGCTAGATGGGTGCTTCAGTGGTCGGCGCTCAAAACCTTTAGGGGGAGGGGGCGCTTATGAATAACGTCTTTCAACATTTCTGTTATTATGACTAATTAAAGTTCATTTTAAGAGTTATTTCTTAACATGATCATACCTGCTTTAGTTCTATTGTAAAAACCCCAATGGAATATGACTAAAGGCTCACAAGATGGCAGCAAATCAGTGTGACTTAGTTAAGGTAGTAGGTAACAATGTAAGGTAACAATGGAGGTCCAACCTGCTTTTCAGCAGTTATCATTTCGGTTGCGGTTTTTCAAGAAGACAATATCTATTTTAGAAAAATAAAACATCGTATGTTCTCTTCCTATATTGACACAGATGTGTTGACCAATCAGTGGCCAGAAATCTAAGTCGATTCCCTTTTTCAAAAAACCCCCCAAAAAACAGTGTGTCACAGAAGTGAGTACACCCCTCGCATTTCTGCAGATATTTAAGTACGGTGTTTTTGACGGTGTTCTCAAGAAAACATTGAAAGTGAAAGTGAAACTTTCAAGCTCACCGCTCTCTGTCTCTGGCACGTCAGCCCCGCGGTGCGTTCAGGTACAGCAAAAAAAATGTCCGCCACATTAGAACCCGATCATTACATTAATACAGGAATTATTGTTACAGTGGTACTTCTACATACGAAGTTAATCCGTTCCAGGACCTTGTTTGTAAATCAACATGGTCGTATGTCGAGCAGGATTTTCCCATAGGAATACATTATAATTCCATTAATTCGTTCCACAGCCCAAAAACATACACTAAATCCTTAATAAATACTGCTGGTACTATTACAAATGGCAATTACACATAGCAAAACAAATAAATTATCAATAAAAATCGGAATCATATAATTAAGAAAATAATAATAATTCCTGTTTCACTTTCACTTTCAATGTTTTCTTGAGAACACCGTCAATTGTGGCAGACAGTAGGCGTTTTGTGTTGAATAAGTTGGGAAATAAATGATAAAAACGTGGCGAAGCTGGCAATTTCTTTAGAGATGTTACCACAATAAGAATTGTCATTTTAACTTATAAAGACTGGCGAACGATGGTCGGAGGAGGACCGTGTAGATGTATTGTTGAGCCATTCCACGGATACCCACCACACGCTCATATTTTTCTATAATTTGCATCTTCATTCAGGAGGTAAGCATCAACTTTTTTCTTTGTTTTACCACCTGTACCAACTTTTTCTGAAACCTGTGTTGATTTGTCACACAAGAAAATCCGCCGTGCATTCGTCTGCGGTGCTGCCATGTCGTCGTATTTTGAGCATGTCGTTGGATGTAGAAACAAATGGCGAGTCAAATTTTACATCGGATGTCGAAAAGATCGTGTGTCGAAGCGATAGTATGTTGAGATACCACTGTATTATTTTTATTATATTATTCCGATTTTTATTTATAATTTATTTGTTTTGCTATGTGTAATTGCCATTTGTAATAGTACCAGCAGTATTTATTAAGGCTTTAGTGTAGGTTTTTGGGCTGTGGAACAAATTAATAGAATTATAATGTATTCCTATGGGAAAATCCTGCTCGACATACGACCATTTTGACTTACAAACAAGGTCCTGGAACGGATTAACTTTGTATGTAGAGGTACCACTGTATATCTTTTCATGGGACAACACTGACAAAATGACACTTTGAAACAGTGTGTGCAGCTTATATAATAGTGTTAATTTATTTTCCCCTCAAAATAACTCAAAATATAGCCATTAATATCTAAACCCCTGGCAACAAAAGTGAGTAAACCCCTTAGAAACTACGTACATCCCAAATGCCCAAATTGAGTACTGCTTGTCATTTTCCTTCCAAAATGTCATGTGTCTTGTTACACGAGTGCTGTCAGCATTGCTGCAGAGATTGAAAAGGTGTGTGTGTGTGTGTGTGTGGGGGGGGGGGGGGTCAGCCTGTTAGTGCTCAGACCATACGCCACACTCGACATCAAATTGGTGTGCATGGCTGTCACCGCAGATGGAATCCTCTTCTGAAGACGGTACACATGAAAGCCCGCCCATCTCATCTCACCACAGGACATGGTTCCAGTAATCCATGTGCTTTGCTGACATGTCTTCAGCAAATTGTTTGTAGGCGTTCTTGTGTTTTCAGAAGAGGGCTCCTCCTGGAGTGACAGCCATGCACACCAATTTGATGTAGAGTGCGGCTTATGGTCTGAGCACCAACAGGCTGACCCCCCACCTCTTCAATCTCTGCAGCAATGCTGACAGCACTCCTGTAATGAGTCACATGACATTTTGGAGGGCAAATGACAAGCAGTACTCAATTTAGGGATGTACGTAGTTTCTAAGGGGTGTACTCACTTTTGTTGCCAGGGGTTTAGATATAAATGGTTATATTTTGAGTTATTTTGAAGGGAAAATAAATTAACTCAATTATATAAGCTGCGCACAGACTACTTTTCATTGTGTCAAAGTGTCATTTTCTCAGTGTTGTCCCATGAAAAGATATACTTAAATATCTGCAGAAATGCGAGGGGTGTACTCACTTTTGTGATACACTGCAGAATGGGGTTGAAAAAACACATTATTTTGCATTGAGTAGGCAATAGTAGGCCTGATTTCCAGTGAAGATTTAGTTTCAGAATTGTGAAGTATCAACTGGGCACTTGTGTGGGAATAAATAATGAATGGCATGATTTTATTTGGGGGGGGGGGGGGGGTATCATATAACATATAAATAATGACCATTGCAATTTAGCAACTATGCAAACTACATTTTCTTCAATGCCTTCAATTTATGTTTTAAAATCTCATCCCTTGCCAACAGCCACACAAAAGCCACAAAATCCCAGCAAACCGGCTGAATCACATTAACCACGCGCTAATGTTGAGTCAACATAGATAGCTGTTGGCAATGAGCTGTCATCCAAATATGGACAGCAGGTTCAACACGCTATGAAATAACATGACATCTAGTAATTTTACTCCCTGCAGCCTTAGTAAGCGTAAAAGGATAGCGTATATTTATATAGTGTGTAGGTGCATTCATATTCTTTTCCCCAACACTACAAATTGTTTACCATATAAAAACACCTTACCTCAAGGTACCTATTAATGAAAATATTGGTACTGCATTGTTGATCTTATCTACAATGTAACAATGTGCTTTGTCAATGAACAATGACTCATGACACTAATAAGATTCCAAACAACAATCTGTCATTCACGCCTCAATCAGAAGGAAACAAAAAGAGACATTGTCGAAGATTGTTTTATCATAATATAAATATGATTCTTGTGTGAGTCAAATTAATGATATCATTGTTTATTTTGTGGTGGTTTGTTTTCACAAACTTGAATGAGCTAAAATGTAGAAAACACCCGCAACTTCTTGAGATAAGAATATAGGTGTATGTAACAAACAAACACCTGAGAATCACTGTACTGTATGTGACCACTAGGGTTAGCAATACGGTGTGAATATTAGAACACAATTAGCATCACATTCTGTCTGAGCTTTGTTCTGTTTTTGATTGCCAGTTGGTGTTTCTGTGTGTTGTCTTGTTTCCTGTAGGTGGCGCTGTGATTAAGCCAGTCACATTTTGTATCTATAGACCCTACCCACCGACGTCACAAAATCACGTGATCGCTGTATTGTTCCGCCCCCTTGTCCGTCATTTTGTGTCTGTATTATCAATGGTCTCAATTGATCGAGCAATTTATAATGCATTTCACGGAAGACCCGGTGCTTTCGGATGCCGTAAACTCACTGTATGCGTTGCATAAAAGGCGTTATGTGGAAAAGCTTCAGTTTATCCATTCACCAGATCCATATTTGATGCCTAAATCGATGTTTTTCGACCCGCTGTCTTCGCCGTATGCGTTGCATAAAAGGCGTTATGTGGAAAAGCTTCAGTTTATCCATTCACCAGATCCATATTTGATGCCTAAATCGATGTTTTTCGACCCGCTGTCTTCGCCGTATTTGCCTGACATCTGCTAGCTACCCTGATATTTACAACTATCTTGTCCACACAAAATCAGACTATTCTCACGAAAGTTTGAAAAACTTTAAGAGCTTGGAGGCTTATAAATACTTCGTTGCTGGTTGGGTGAAACAGGTCCTCGTCCACGAAAATTCGGCAGGAATCTATCTTGTGCTTGGAAAGGTGAGTTACGAAATTTTCAATTCAAAATCTTTTGTTCTTGCTAACATCCACTGTGAAGTCTAATGTATTTCATGTCATTTGTCAAAGGAGCTAGGGCTTTTAATGTTTATATGGTTTAGCGATAGCACTCTCACTACATACATACGTGTATGTTGTCCGCGATTAGCCTAGCAATGATCTTAATTGTGGTTGTCAGCCCAAAACCCTCTAAATATATATTAAATGCATTTTACCAGATATAAAATGACTACTACATAATCTGTGGTAATCGTTTGGAGCCCAGTTTTCTCGTCGAATTGCAGCAGCCCATCTCGCTCTCTCCTCTCCGGGTCTCTCGGAATCCGGTAGAACTTCAAGTCTCTCCGTCTATCTTCTCTGTTATTGCAACCGACCGCCACACACGCCTTCACCATTTTGATTATTAATGTTAACGAGCAGAAAAACACGCCGTAAATAGGAGGAATGTACATAGCCGTAACAGGTAAACACGATGTGTTGACGGACAATTGGGCGGCACCAGTCAGGAGGCCGGAGTTGTGACGTCACGTGGGTAGGGTCTATAAGGGTATATAAAGCAGTTCAAAAAATGTTTGCAACACCAATAAATTACAGACAATAAGTATCAGTAATTAGTACGAACAAACAGAGGTGTAGAACATTTTACAGCGATTGCAGCTTACAACATTTATGAATGCAGTCAGTGGTCATTTGTAAGAATACTGTAATTTTTGGACTATAAGCCGTTACCTTTTTGCCTCATTTTGAATCCTGTGGCTTATTTGTTGATTTACTTGGGTTAATAGGCAACACTTTATTTGACAGCGACGTCATAAGGCTGTCATAAGACCATCATAATTATGACATGACACTATTATACTGAATGCTTATGACAGATGTCATTAAGTTTGATCCGGCATATTATGTCACTAACTCCATTTATGTCCAGCTCGGATCTTTTACATCTATTCAAAAGTGAGATGATCTCACGGATGACACTGAATGACATCTGTTATAAGCATTCATTATTGCTTATGACAGTGTCATGTCATAATTATGATTGTCTTATGACAGTCTTACGGCACTACTGTCAAATAAAGTGTTACCAAATACCATAACTAACACTTAATGAAACAAGTGGAACAGTAACTGAAGACATCATAAATAAAAAAACATAATTTTGATTGTTATTTACATCTGTAGCGCTGCCATGCAAGCTAGGAGGCATGTTGGACGACAACAGTGTTGACAGCAGGTGGCAGCAGTGGTTGGCTATCTCCCCCAAGGGAGCAGTGATGGCCAAATGAAGCTTCTTGAAGCAATGAAGCATTGCAGCCAATTGGTTCAAAGCTTCATCTTGGTTCATTTGGTCTTATGACAGTCTTATGATGCCGCTGTCAAATAAAGTGTTACCGGTTGATATCTTTTGGTGTAAATATTGCATAATACAGTGAGGACAGCTAAAGTTTATAATCCAATGTGGCTTATCAATGAACAAATGCCATTTTCAGGTCAAATTTGGTGGGTGGCGGCTTATGGTCAGGTGCGCCTTATAGTCCAAAAATTACCGTATTTAAGTCTTAAAGTTCAATCCAATTTACTGTGTAAAGATTGATAATCAACCATTACTGTATTTAATGTTGTTTTCTGACAAGTATTTTATCTAACAGCAAACTCTGGGTCTAATATAAATCACAGATCAAATTACTGAAAGTGAGTACAGAGTGCTGTGTTGCAGAACTGTAGCAATATATATACTATCTTCGAGGGAAGTTATAGAAAAGGTTATGGTGACTATTTTATAAGATTTGTGTAAAACACGCAATCGAAATGAAACAAAACTTGCTGTACCTCTGGGCAGACGAACATTTAGTTCACTGCGAGCCACTTGTGCTTGAAGTGGGAGGCTACTGACAAGCCGAGTGGGGCTGGGACTAGTGCTGGAGGGCCTGATGTGAGAGGCCCGAAGGTTGGGACCTGCTTCATCCTCTACGTTCTTGAGGGAGCCCTGATCTGTGTCACGGCTCAGTGGGCGCACCAGGTTCACCACCAAAGCAGACGACCATTGGGATGAGGACGAAGAAGATGAAGAGGAGGCTTTCTGTGAGAACGGGAAGCTATGATCTGATTCCGTCGATGCAGGGAGAGGTGAGCTGCTCTTCTGGTAAATAAAAGGGAGAAAGTCACCCAATCAGCTGTTAATGGAGACTATATGTGAATTCATTGGTATTGGTATTGAATGCAATAGAAGTCCAATCTATTGGAACTTCGAGGGCTGGCAGCGAATTAACCAGTGTTTCAGATTCAGAATATTTATTGTCATTGTTACAAAAAGCACAACGAAACTTTGTTTAGCTAAGTTGGTAAAGTGCGAAACCCATATAATAAATACCCTTAAGTACCAAGTGTAAACATTGACACAATATTAGACATAAGTACAAAAAAAGACTCAACAGCAGCATAAAGTCATGTCAGTGTAGGGCAAAAATATACCTGATAAGAATAGTTATAAATCAGTGCAAAACCAGATGAGTTATTCAAGTATAATCAAGTGTACTGGTTGTCAACCAACAGGCAAGAGTAAGGGCGGAGGAAGTAGTGGGTAGTGACATACAGTACTGCAACAATGCAAACCAGTTCAGAGTTATTGTTGTTGGTGGATGTGGAATATTGTCTGTAAGAGAGGGGAGAGGGGCAGAGTTCGGTAGCCTCACAGCCTGTGGATATAGACTGTTGGCCAGTCTTGATATTCTGGCCTGTATGGACCTGTACCTTCTCCCTGAGGGCAGCAGGTGGTAAAGGTGGTGAGCAGGATGGTGCTGGTCCCGCAGTATGTTGTCCACTCTTCTTAAACAGCAAGTGGAGTAGATGGTGCTGATCTCAGGGAGAGTCATTCCAATGATTCTCCCGGCAGCTTTCACCATGTGCTGGAGCGCCTGCTGGTAAGCCTTGGTGGAGCTTGAAAACCACACTAAATGTCCATATGGCAGAACACTGCTGATGGCACAGTTGTAAAAGTTCTCCATCAGATGTCTGGGGATGTGAGTGCTCCTCAGCTTCCTCAAGTAGTAGAGGCGTTGTTGGCCTTGCCCACCGCTGTGGAAATGTGATCCCCCCAGGACAGGTCCTCAGTCACTGTTACCCCCAAGAATTTAAAACTTCTCACCCTCTCCATCACATCTTTGCCGATAGAGAGAGGCTGATGGCTGATGTACTGTAACTCCCCTTACGGAAACCCACCACGATCTCCTTGGTCTTTTTGGTATTTAGAGCCAAGTTGTTGTAGGGACACCATGACTCCAGATGTTGTACCTCTCTTTTGTACAGTAATCTGTTTCATCGTCGTTGGAGATGAGTCCGAGCACTGTGGTGTCGTCTGCAAACTTGACGATGAGGTTGGATGCAAAGGAGGCGGAGCAGTCATGAGTGTACAGGGTGTAAAGTAGAGGGTTTAGAACACACCCTTGAGGGGCCCCAGTGTTGATGGTGAGAGTGGAGGAGGTGTTTTTGCCCACTCTGAAACTCTGTGTGCAATTGGTTAAAAAGTCTACAGTCCAATTGCACAGGGCGGTGTTGAGGCCCAGTTGGTGGAGTTTGGACTGGAGTTTGAACGGCTGGATGGTGTTAAATGCCAAACTGTAGTCCACAAAGAGGAGCCAGGCATAGGTGTTTTTATGCTCCAGGTGCACTAAAAGTGTGTGCAGCGCCATGGCGATGGCGTCCTCAGTTGAACGGTTCTCTTTGTATGCAAATTGGTGTGGGTCCAGTGAAGGCGGTAAGGCAGCTTTGATGTGTTTAATGACCAGTCTCTCCAGACATTTGGCGGGGATGGATGTGAGAGCCACAGGTCTGTAATAATTGAGACATGTGACGTTGGAGTTTTTGGGAGAGGGAAGATTGTGGCTGCTTTAAAGCAGGCAGGGACCAGTGAGCAGGACAGTGAGGTGTTGAAAATGTAGGTTTCAGTACCTTTGACGGTGATAGACATCCAATAGCGTACCCCACGAATGTTATTTTTAGACTGTACGTCGCAATCTTAACCCGGAAGTGGGTCAACATAGACACGCCTTCGCATACAACTCATGTTATTACTGCTTGTTTTCTTCCGGTAATCTTTCAAAAAAGAACATGCCAATTATACACTGCCACTATGGAACTTGTAGAAACGATTCTAGACAATACGACATATGAAGGATGTTTTCTTCAGACGTTTGCCGAAACCAAAAACTGGGAGGAAAAAATGTGAAGAATGGATCAACTTGTGCGGACGTCAAAAGACCGGTTTAACGCAAGTTAGGTGAAGCCATTCACCTTCATATGCAGTAAACATTTTGTTGGGGGCCATGGTCCTACAGAGGAGGAAGAGGTAAGCCATTTTGATATTTTTACTTATTTTTTAGCGTGGCGTTTTGCCATGCTGCTTCTGTCTTGACAATGAATGACCTGAAAAAAATTAAAATGTTATCCGACTGCCACTGTTACTTTTTCTGTTGTAAAAAAAAAAAAAAAAAAAACTTTAGTAAGGCGGAAGTGTAAATAAAAAATATAAAATTAAGATTTGTTATTAATGAAAAAAAGTTAAAAGTGTTTGTTGGCTGTCACTGAGTAGCATTTGTGATCGCTACACAAAAATAGCAATGTTTAAATTACCCCCAAGAACGGTCAGAGACGTAAGACAACCAGATGATATAATATATAAGAAAGACAGGGCATATGGTGGTAAAGAATAAATTGTTGAAACATGACAATGTCATTGTCAGTGGCGTAAGGCAATGCACACAAGAAAAAGGTGTCCATAAAAAAGCTAACTCTGGATGAGGTCGGCCTTTTTTTCGCTCAAGCCATCCCTTTAACTGAACATTTGTATGTTCATCCACATCTTTACCAGTGAATTTGGCACCAGGGACATCATTTTCGGACAGAATTGGTAGGTTTAGCTCAGTAAACAGCTCGTTTGTACACAATTTCCATGCATTTACTATTAGGGACAAACGGGAGTTTGACCCACCTAGCCACAATTGCTAACGTCATGAATATTAATAAGCAAAAGTGACATGTTGCTTGCGGTACACCATTCATTTTGACTGAGAGGGGCGAATGAACATTTATTCCACCCATAGCAAAGCAAAATTGAAGATGAGATCTTGTTCATGTCTCATTTACATCTCTGAGAAATGAATCAGCAATAATCGAGATCAGAGTGGTTTTCTCAGTTTTCTCAAATTTGTCTCATGAGAAGTAAGTCTCATAGTGAGCATTACATGAGAAGGTCTTGAGAATAGTTCTACTGGCACGATTTTTCAATAAAGTCTCACAGTTGTCTCCTTTCAAGATCTCACCAAGAGACAACTATGAGTACTTGTGTCGATCTCAAATGCATCTAATTTTTTTTCCTTACTTGGAGTCACGATGTCAGTAATGTCTCAGTAAAAGATATGGATGAGTAAAGTATTTCATTTCTTCAACTTGCCTCAAAGCTGCCTTACTGATCTCGCGGAGCAACCTAATATTGTGCCAGTCACAAATATTTCTCAATTTCATATCCTTCCAGTCTGCAATTGCTCATTTTGGGTTTTCAAGATTCTTTCATTGTAAGACTGAGTAGTGTCTGCTCTGACATGTCCAATCACATCTTAATTCATCTCATACCAAAATCCGAGAAAATATTATAACTGTTCAAATAATTAAATAACATCTGGTTCATCTTGTTCAATGTAAAAATTAGCGATGTGACCGAAAATTCGGCGTCGAAAACTATCGGCCGCTACAAATGCATTATCGGTTTTTGGTTTCGAAGAGTAAAAGTTTACCACAAAATAGTGTGAAGAACCATAGTCCTCTTGTTTGATGACGTGATCAAAACAGACAACACGCTGGCTGACGATGTCTCGCTAAAACTACTGGCTCACAGGCAACATGTCTGCGATTTGGAAGTTTTTTATATATATATATATATATATATATATATATAAAAGAAATATATAAATATAGAAATAATATAGAAATATAGAAATTATTAAATTACCAAAATATACATTTTCTTCAACGCTGCTACACGCTTTCTGAAGTTGCTTTCCATTGATGTGCCGCGTCACATTGAGCACAGTGTATCTGAACCTCCAAGTTGGTCCCCAACCTGGAGGTTGTGAGTTCAACTCCCTGTCCTGATGAATTCATCTATGTATCCTTGAGCAAGACACTGAGCCCCATGTTGTTGCGTCGCCAGCAGGTAGATGAGGATATAGTGTCAAAGTGCTTTGAGTGCCTTAAAGGTGCTGTACAAGTATAACTCCATTTTTAATTAAGAGAATTTCTCTTCTCAAATCAATCTCCTTTGTCTCCTTGATGTCTTTGCTCATTTTGACTCATCACTTGCTCCGAAGGGTACCCTTAGGAGTAGAGATGTCCCGATCAATCTGATCGGGTCCGATCCCGTCATTTTCAAAGTATCGGAATCGGCAAAAAAATATCCGCCATGCCTTTTTTTTAATATATATATATTTTAATTAAATCGTTTTCTTATTGAATTTAATGTTAGACATAATATTTTACACTCCTCCAGTGTCATTAGTTTGGGCTTAACGTAGAGTAATCAAATATATCCCAATTACAGCAGCAGTTAATTTATTATATAATGCGTCACGTTATAGTATTTAACGTTATAGATATATACGCTGCACGTTCCTCTCACTCATTGTCGCGCTCAATATGTAATGACACCGATTTGTCTTTACAGAGAGATAAATCGCTGTGCAAACTAGAGATGTCCCGATCCGATATTTGGATCGGATCGGACGCCGATATGGGCAAAAAAATGCGCATCGGTATCGGATCGGCCGACACGGAAAAATTCCGATCCTGACTTCCGATCCAGTTTTTTTTTTATCCGGTCCGGGTTTTCCAGCGCACTGATATACATAATCCATTCCAGTTTTTGCTTCGGTTTCCCTAAAATCCGGTCCGCATTTTACGGCACATCTTCAACACACTACATTTACATTACCGTCTCCCAATTTACCGAGAGACTTTATCGGTAAAAATGTCAGCTGTGTGGGATCATTTCACCTTAAAGGACGACAAAGACGAAGAGGCAGAGTGCAACATATGCCACAATAAAGTCAAGCGTGGTGGTAAAGCTGTAAGAAGTTTTAATACAACCAACCTAATCAAGCATTTAGCGAAATACCACCACAAACAATATGAGGAGTATGTTAAGAAAACCAAAGACAAAAAGAAAGGTCCTACGCAACTAACACTGGCAGAAACTTTTGCTATGCATGACAAACTGGCACTCGACAGTCCCAAAGCCCAGGGAATAACAAGAGTCATTGCCGAAGAATTCATTCTGGATGACGAGCCATTATCTCTCGTGAGTAAAGACGCACCATCTAACACTTTTATGCTGCATTCCAGAGAAGTGGGAAGTCGGATTTATCCCACTCGGAGGTCGGATACCAGTTCCGACCTCAAAGCGTTCCAAGCAAATGTAAACAACAAAGATGGCTGATCGCGACGAGGTGTTTTTTATTTTGGCCATCCAAAGACATTTTGACCTCCAGCGAACCTGCCTTCCTCTAAGCGATCAAATAGTAGAGGAAAAACGACGGCTGCGTTATTGCCCACACTGTAAACTGCCTTTTTTTTAGTTACATCCTTTGATGATCGTCAATATAAAAACATAGCACAACAAAGATAATTCACTGTATGAGAAAAAAATACATGGCGTCTCAAATAAACTTGATTTACTTCATTATTGTGCTATCATTCAATACGTTTTCTTGAACGCCATTTTGTCCAGTGACGTTAGATTGAAACAACTTGGAAGTCGGGGTAGTTATTTTTTTCTCCGACTTCGCGACTTGGACCTCCCAGTTCGAGTGGCGTTCCAATGATATTTTCCAAGTTGGAGGCCGGAAAAGTCCGACATCATCTTTGTTGTGCTATGATTTTATATTGACGATCAGCAAAGGGTGTAACTAAAAAAAGGCAGTTTACAGTGTGGGCTATAACGCAGCCGTCGTTTTTCCTCTACTATTTGATCGCTTATAGGAAGGCAGATTCGCTGGAGGTCAAAATGTCTTTGGATGGCCAAAATAAAAAAACACCTCGTCGCGATCAGCCATCATTGTTGTTTACATTTGCTTGGAACGCTTTGAGGTCGGAACTGGTACCATCCGAGTGGGATAATTCCGACTTCCCACTTCTCTGGAATGCAGCATAAACGTCATGCTTGTCTAATAGATATGATATGTATATAGAACTAGATGCAAAATGACAGACTTGACGCCGTTGGCAACACTTGCATTGAAAACTACGTGCGTTAGTAAACAGCCGCCATCTTGAAGCAGAAAACTTCCCTTGTAGGCTGTTGTATTGAACTTTCCAAGCGAACCTAATTAACTTTTTATCTAAAATACTCCTGAATCGGCAAAATCTTGACTTGAATCTATCTTCAAAACAGTTTTAAAACTTTCACATGTCAAAAGTAGACAGAAGGGAAATTATGGAATAACGGGAGAAATTTTAACAACTTTAACAGTCGGGTCGGGTCGGGTCGGGTTCGGGTTCGGGCACAAAATCTAACCTCTACAACAAATACACTAGATGGCAATATTTAGTTACAATACACAAAGTCACAAGTCTTTCTATCTGTGGATCCCTCTCACAGAAAGAATGTTGATAATGTAAATGCCATCTTGAGGATTTATTGTCCTAATAAACAAATACAGTACTTATGTACTGTATGTTGAATGTATATATTCGTCCGAGTTTTATTCATTTTTTTCTTAATGCATTGCCAAAATGTATATGATCGGGAAAAATTATCGGGAATGATTGGAATTGAATCAGGAGCAAAAAAAAAAGCAATCGGTTCGGGAAATATCGGGATCGGCAGATACTCAAACTAAAACAATCGGGATCGGATCGGGAGAAAAAAAACATGATCGGAACAACCCTACCTAGTGCTACTCTTGATTACAGGGTCCTATGTTTTTTTCAAATCTTGAAATCTTTGTCATAAGTGACATTCCCAGAAAGAAATGATTCAAGTACTCAACTACTTTGAGATTTAAAGGTACATCAACAGTAGGATACCTGTGAGAAGTCGAATCCAACAAACATGCAAACAGAAGTCCAAACCATTCTTAGAAAGATTAAATAAGCCCAATTCTTTACTGTCAATGAATACAGTCGCAACAGTCTGACTTATCTGAAATAGTGTGAGATTCTGGCTCAGTCTATTTGAAATACAATGACATCTTAACAGCAATCTATTCTGTATGTGTGTCACATCACAGCTCTGGCAAAAGGTGTGGCGGTGACGCAAATGCAGCAGAAACTAATTCAGGGGGGAAGAAAAACATTTTCTTCAATCAGCAGCACACAGTAATTTATGTGAAGATGAAACATAAGCTCTAAAGCACCTAGGTTACTATGGCAACTATCAAGTCGATTGAGCTGGCATTTGTCTCCACAGTGATGTTTGTGGGATATAAAGACAAAGACACTGATTCTACATTCACACTCCAAGATGTTGGATACACACAAGACATACAATTCCTGTCAAACCACCAGCTGAAGCATGCTAGATCTTCAAGTATGTGACACCTATTTAGAGATACAGCGAGCCAATTCAGTGCGTCAGATGAGCTCTTCAGTGGGTTATGATCTGAGCGGCTCAGTTTTGTAGTTTGTCGATTTTATTTATTTTTTTACTTTTTCTCTCAGAACCTGAAATAGACTGACGTGGTAAAGGTAAAAGATACATCAATATAGCCTACACATAAAAAAATACAATTTCCCCAGAAGTTGTGCTAAATTAAGATTTTAAATGAGCACAACTGAAACTTTCAAGTTTTTAATTTTGTGTAATTGTAAGTCATCAAGTTAAAACAGTTAACTTCATTTACCAGGTTTTGGTGCAAAATCCTCATTTCTGAATAAGCAGAGCTTAAAATGTTAAATTGAGCTGACGTGAAATGCGAAGTGCTGCTTAATTGAAGTCTTAAATGATGTTCACTTTAAATTTCAAATTGTATTAATTTAGGTGAACCTCACTCCTGATGCTTTTAAAAGAGTTCAAAACAACAACAATGCAAATGCAAATGAAATAAGTACAGTACTATTCAGAAAATTGGAATTCTCTGAAAATGTTGTCTTAATAAACTGAAAATCTTAATCAGCAAAGTAACAACAAGCAACTGCCTGAGATATGTCAATTTGTAAGATTTGGGTGGCAGGAGTGGACCCAAAAGAAGGGTAACAACAAAAGGAGGCTACACAGGGCAGCGGTGAACTCAAAAACGATTTAATGTCAGTTGACAAAAACTAAAGTACAAAAAAAAAAAGCAGTGGAGATCTAACAAAAGACCAGGAATTGTAACTTAATTGGGAAATCGGAAATATCAACACAAGGGCTTTGACAGAATATCGAAAACACTGGGATAGACAATGACCGAACAAGAACAGACAGCACATGGAGAACTTAAATACAGACATGGGGTAATGAGTCAAGAAGGTACACGTGGGTGACACAAGAGCGGATTGGTCCACACACAAGGAGCAGGCCACAACAGGTGAAATCAATGGATAATCACATGACAAGACACACTAGGGCTACATCTACACTAGGACGGATAATGGCCTTAAAAATGTAATTAGTTGGACTGTACGGCATGTCGTCTAAACTAGTATGCCTATTATTCGGATTAGTTGTTAGATGGATAATGAAGACGGAAATATTACCCGTCGCTTAATATGGACTGTTGTCTCCGTACAACAATCGGATACTAAGGAAGTGACATCATGCCGTCGCCATTTTTAGTGCGGCATGACGGCATCGTAAACAATGGAGGCTGACGATCACGACGTAGCATTCCTGCTCCTCTTTTCTTTTCCACACATTTTTCTTGAACGTTCAAACAACGTCGCAATAATATGCTTCACTTCAGTGCTCATTTGTGGTCCTCCCATAGGGGATGACGCGGAGATGAGCATTTTTTACAGAGCTCATCTCCCACGTTGTCTCCGATCAGCCAGCTGCGGAGCTGGCCCCTCCCAACTCAGTACCGACCAAACATGAGTGTATAAAAATGCGTAGAGGAAAATTCAACCCCGAAAAGTGACCTGCGTGGTAACCCCAGTCAAAGAGGCACGTGATCAGTTTTTTCCAATGACATTTCTGCCTGTCAAAACTGTTGCCACTTCCGGGATCGCTCACTGTCATGCACAAGCACTCCTGGTTGCGGCTTCCAGGAAATATACGCAACACCACACCATATGCTTCTATTTGTTATTTTCTAAGTGGTGAGAGCGCAACTGAGCATCAATTGTACGATCCCAACTAACGATGTCAGGGTTTCGTTGTTTTCTAAAGATTTATTTCAATCAAACTCGTAATAGCCGAGAGTGCTCTCCCTTCACTCTCGCTCCTGCGTGATGCGTTCAATCGCGATCACGAAAAAAAATATATATATATATATGTTTTATTTAAATCGTTTTCTAATTGTATTTAACGTTACAGACAAAATATCTTACACTCATCCAGAGTAGTTTTGGCTTAAAGTAGGGCTATCAAATTTATTGCGTTAAATAATTAACGAATACGCTGCACGACCCACTCACGCATTGTCGCATTCAATCTTTAAATACGCCATTTTACCTATAGATAGCGCTAAAAGGCAGCGTATAATGATTAGAGAGAATTTTGACAGCCTTTGGAGCCATTTTTTTATGTGGCTAAAGCCTTACTATACCTCTGTCAACAATTAAAAATAACGTGAGAGGCAATGTGGGGTAGTAGTCGATCATTTTCTTAACACCCTGTGTTCTTTCCCAACGCAGAGAAGATATATCAATTGGTGGCCCTACGCACAGTCATGGTTGCACTTCCCATCATGCATTTGGGCAGAAGTTAAATGGCTGCAGTATCATTTACTGAAAGCTCGACAAATACACTAGATGGCAATATTTAGTCACAATATACAAAGTCACATTTATCCTTTAAGAATTACAAGTCTTTCTATCCGTGGAACCCTCTCACAGAAAGAATGTAAATAATGTAAATGCCTTCTTGAGGATTTATTGTCTTAATAAACAAATACAGTACTTATGTACTGTATGTTGAATGTACATATTCGTCCGAGTTTTATTCATGTTTTTCTTAATGCATTGCCAAAATGTATATGATCGGGAAAAATTAGCGGGAATGATTGGAATTGAATCGGGAGCAAAAAAAAAAGCAATCGGATCGGGAAATATCGGGATCGGCATATACTCAAACTAAAACGATCGGGATCGGATCGGGAGCAAAAAAACATGATCGGAACAACCCTAGTTCCCACTCCTAGTGGACAGGTATAAAAATAGAAAAATACCCTGGAGAAAATTATCTGTCCTAGTGTAGACTTGCCTGGCTCTGCCAGACTATTCTCCACTGAGAGAAATAGTCTGGGAACCATCCCATTAACGGCCTTTTCGAGCAGATACAAAATCAATCGACAAATCAGATTCGTTTATTTGCGTGACGTGTTCTTCACGAGCAACGTCACTCTTGCGCGTCGAAAGTCGTCTCTTCAACAACACAGATGGTGAACGGCAGAGCCGAGAAGATGTACCAGTCCACGGTAAAATCAGTTTTAAATGACCAAAAACACATCGACACGAGTCATTGACAACAGTCTGTCTCGTGCTAGCCATGTTGAATAAACTCAGCTCTCTTCGTATGTTTACTTCCGCGCGCAAGTCCCTCGTCCTGCCGTCGCCATTTTACTAACGTCACGTCTGCCCGTCGCTGATTGGTCCACTCCACTGTCTGTTTGCTGTGGCTTGCTCCGCCCTGGAAATTGTATCCGAGTGAATGGTGGCCAGACTCAACTGCTGGAACAGCGGTGAGTCTGGTGTACCAGGCAAAGTGTAGGCGCTAGGGCACAAACCTAACTTAACACAGGCATGACACAATTTGCGTGTAATGGCTCAGTAAAATGTGTAGGTTTCATCTTTTATGTTAAATTGCCAAAATAAAGCAACTTTTAATCGACATTTTAATTTTTCGTGTAGTACGTAGGTTGACTTGAAAGTTCTGCTAACTCATTTTTTCGCTTGTTGGATAGACTGAGCTATTTGACTGACAAAAAAGATTGAAAGAAAAGAAAAGATTGCTTCGACTCACCCTCTTGGAGGTGGGGCGGTTACTCTGCATGTAGCTACGGTGCATTTCCAACACCTTCTGTGGCCTGCTGTGAATCCAAGCGCTTAATGTCTCAATGGGGGACCCATTTACACACCATTCAGTCACCCCAAACTGCCTGAGGTGGGCACGTGCATGGCTTGCGAGGGCCTTGCGATTCTCAAAGCAGAAACCACACAGCTCACAACTTGGATCTGAAAATACAGGAAATGTGACGGGAAGTAATTCGAGAACAAGGACCATCGAAACATTTCGGCTTTAAAAAGTAGAAGAGAATTTGATCACTTACCCTTACGGATGTGCTTGTCAGGGGTAGGGTTTTTTTTCAAAGGGAAGTCATGTGGCAGTGGGGAAAAAGTCTTACGTTGATGCAATAATGTGTTGGAGGTCTCAACTGACCCGGCTTCTTCTGATTGTTTTCCTAGTGGGGAAATCCTGACAATCTTCGGTGAGGTTGGAATAGCTAAAGGGCCCGCGGTGCTTAGGCCCAGTTTAGAGAGCTTGGACCCCGATGACAGCATAAGAGGGGACTTATAGAGCTTGGACGATGGGTAATCAGAGGTACACAAAGCACCCGAACTTTTGGTTGTATTTGCCCATGAGTGACTTTTGCCACCCTCCTTTTTCACCTCCTCACACTTAGAGGACACATTCAAGCCTTTCTTGTGGATAATCACCCTCAGGGTGTCAATAGGTGAACCATTGACAGTCCACTCCGTGATGCCCATTTGGCGCAGGTGGGATCGAGCGTGGCTGGAGAGGCCTTTGCGGTTCTCAAAATACTCCCCACAGAACTCACAGCGAATATCTCTTGTAGGCTCCGCCTCCCGAGACATTGCTGTGGTGAAACCAGAGAGAGATAGTTAGAAAAGGTTGTCTTATAGCTGGAACACGATGAAGTAGGGCTTAGTGATATGGCCTAAAAATAACATCTCTGACATTTTCACCCAAACTTTGATTGATGATTTTTTTTCTATTTTTCCTCCTTTCCCTTACTTATGGAGTTGATAAGAAGAAAAGACAGATAAAGCACAAAACAAGTTTTCAACAACTTTTATGGGGCACTCGTTGGTTGTGATTGACAGCGCTAGACGTCCAACTAGGCATGTGCCGGTATGATAATCTGACGGTGCAATAACCTTAAGCCAAAATATCACGGTTTCACAATATTGCAATTACAGCTCAAATGACTTAAAAAACAAATCTTTTTCCCATTTAACAGGATCTTTATTTTTCAAAACATACTAGCAAACTGGAACATCATTACAATGTTAAGTTAAAATGAATTTGAAAAAAATAACAAAGTATTCAAAATACAGGGCGTTCCAAAATGTTTGACCCCATTTCATAGGCCAATAATTTTGACAATTTTCGTTCGAATTACCTCAAATTTTCACAGCTTGTGTAGAAACATTTCAAGCTTTTGTGTGTAACGTTTGGCATTTCTATCTTTTCAGGTTAAGAAATGCCGTTCACTTCAAAAGAAAAGGCATTTTGCGTGTTAGAGTATGCTCGGACTCAGTCACCGAAGACAGTGCAGCGTGCCTTCTTCACAAATTTTGCAAAGAAGGCACCAACTACAAAACAAATTAGGACTTGGCACCAAAAATTTCAAGAAATTTCAGCAAGTTTGGCACGAGCTCGAATACCGACTCGACGTGTGCAGTCACAGGCGGCGCTCATATTGAACATTTATGAAAATCTGTCATAGAACCAACAAATATTTGTACTTTTCTTTGTCAATTTAACCAATAAAACTTATGACCTTCAACATAAAGTTTATTTAGTTTCATTAAGATCCATCAAGTAGGTTCCGAGATATGGGCATTTAGAATGGGGTCAACAATTTTGGAACACCCTGTAATATTAAAATAAATGCAGTCCCTTATGTGAGACTAAACCCACAACCACAGCTTAACATTATTACCATCAGAACAAATATAATTGAATTATTTTCCATAAAAAGCACATGTGTATGACTAGTATTATGTTTACATTATACAAACACTCTCTTTCCAAACACAGACAGTTGCCAGAGAGAAAAAAACATGTTTTACCACCGCTAGACACACTAAACACACTGGAGTTAACTCTCGTAGCTGGTGGGAAATGTTCATGACAGTGTTTACCGACCTTTAATTTTGTATAAATACGAAATCATATTGGAGGTATTGCCTCCTCGGCAGCCACCCTCTGCAAACATGTTTTACATGGCCCTTCTCTAAACTGCGGCCGTCTGTAACTTTTCTGTAGCTGTAGTATTCCCATACCAGCAATTTGGTTTTCTTCGATGGGGGGAAAAGTTTAGGAGTTTCACCTCCTCCAGTCATTGTGTAGCACAGCTGACTCACTGACACTGAGCAACAACCGGTGGGGGAGGGGTTGAGCCTTATAGCTGCAAGCGAAGGATTTCTCCATGCACTTTTGCGACATAAGAAATAGCTAATACCGTAGGGACGGTATGACGGAAAATTTTTGCGGTTTTTTAAACCTTGACGTTTTCATACCACGTTACACCTTGAAACCGGTAATCGCCACATATCTACGTCCAACCCATTTTGACCGGGAAGAGAGAATGAATTTATTCATTCACTCCTCCCATTCAAAATGGATTGGACCTCCATCGCCCTCAATGACACTAAAACATGAGCCAGTCCTCCCAGTTTAAATGAATTGGATGTTTATTCTTGTCAATGGCAGTCAATGAGTTAAATGCTATAATATTAAAAATAATCATAATTATAAAAAGAAAAAAAACAACTTCTGAGTGTTATAGGGGCCACAACCAGAAAATATTTCTGCTTTTATTCATTTTTAGTCTTATTATTTATATTTTTTATTTTTAATGATATTAACTATGATTGCATTTTGCCAAAAAATATATCAAATAAAGACCTGGCGTCCACATATGTGGAAATCATATTTTGGGTCATTTAGGCCATACTTGTGTAACAAATATTGTGATGGTGATCCCTGTTTTTTATAGGGATTTTTTTTTTAATAGGGATTTTTTTTTCTTCGAATTAACGAAAATAGTCACTTGTCTTATAAAGGCTTAAAAATATTAACTGTTGAACGCAAGTAACATAAATAAATGCAAGACCCCTGTTTTAAATACCTTTTATCTCCCTCTATTTGTGCTGTCAGCCCCCAAATACAGAGTAATAACTTCACAAAGAAAGAATCTCTTTTTCATAGAATAATCTATTTAACTATTGGTTAAGAGAATTCCTTTTGTTTGTTTTTTTACAAAAAACAAAATAAATATACTCTAAATATGGCGGAAAACACAGACAAGGCTGAAAAAGCAGTTTCTGCTCTTGCACCCCTCTTTAATATAACGTGCTGTATTTCAAGCTAAAAGAACTGATGTGTTTGATAGAAAAAATATGTCTATATGCTGCCATAGCAGATTCATGGCGCATTAAACCCCCAAACAATTCTTATTTTGTCCGTTTTACCGTGGAGACCTCCGTTAACAGACATCGCGCAACCACTTTTTAAATTATATTTATTTATTTATTTATTTATTTATTTATTTATTTATTTATTTATTTATTTGCCCTTCAGGCATGGATTGTTCATTTTCCCAACCCGAAAAGAAAAGGGCTGACGGGAGAAGCCGAAGCTTATTGAAACCCGTCCCCAGTATACCATAAAGGACACAGAATGCATCCTTCGCCTTCGAGTATCTGTGAGATTTTGTTTCAACCCAGCCATTAAAAGAAGGTTAGTGATTATATTAATTATTCAAAATGTCTGTCATTTTTTGCTTAGAATCATTAATTGATGTCTAATATTTAGTTAAAAAAAAAAAAAAAAGACTTTAAAAAATTATTCACTCCCATATTTTAAACTTTTAAACCTTACGTCACAATGAAAAAAATTGTGTCTGTAAATAAGTCACGGATATCTACCTCATAACTATTGCTGCAATGATTAAACGATAAACTCGAGTATTCGATTAGAAAAAAAATATTCAAATTGAATTTTGCTGCTTCGAGTATTCGTTTAATTAAGGTGGCGTTGGTTTTGAAAGTGTTTGCCTTTAGTTTTATTGATTTGTGTGGATACACTGCCCTGTAGTCTGCCTCATTCACATGGCTGAATCCATTTGCTCCCTGTTAAGACCAACATAAGCTGAGTTTTTGTTTGAGGTAATGTTTTTGTTCATACTATCGTAATTTATTTTAAAGGTATATTGAGCCAATTTTTGTAGGAATATGTGTCTAAACCATTTCTTTAGAGCATTGTATGAATAAAAAAGTAACGTTAGTATTTTATAGCATTCAAGCTAGCGGACTTTTACTATGCAAGTTAGCCAATTGTTATTTTGTTGTACCTAGATTCTTATTTGTTTATTTACTACACTGTATGGGGCTCAGCTAAGGTATTTTAATTTTTTATGTTCCTTATCCGATTACTCGAACTAACTAGTTCATTGATTAATCGACTACTAAAATAATCCATAGTTGCAGGCCTATTCATAACCATCACTTAATTGTACTGTTTTTTTTTTTTTTGTTACAGTGTCGCCATTTCCCCAATATTTTAAATGATAAATATTCGATCCAAAAAAAAAACAAAAACAAAAACAAAAAAAACGTTTAAAAGGGCAAATATATGAAAAAGAAAATCTCGACCATTCCCTGATGTCTGCGATTTCTGCATCGTTACCCTTGTTATATTACCATGTTTCACCCATAAAATTCCAAAATAAATCCGACTGTGGCCATTCACAGCTGTGTCTTGTCACTTGGTAATACATGCTACATGGAATTTTTGGATCGAAAAGAGGTAAGTACGCGATAATATCTCGTTAAATCATGGCGTCTTTAATTATGCTCTCTCATGTTCTCACCTCCTGTTAGGGTTTTGCTGTTTATTTTTTTTTTTTTTACATGCCTTCCTGTTCAAAATGTTCCTTCCCCCCAGAAAGTTGAGATTTTAAGCTTTCCAATGATGTATCGCACATGCATATAGGTTAGTTTTGAAATTTGGCCAAATTGGGGGTCTCATAGCGGAACTTCAAGTCACCTGAGTGTTTTCCGCCATACTGGAAATATTTTTTTGAACATCCACAATAAAAAAAACTAAAATGAATTCATAAAATGGATTTATCCTCACTATGAAGCATTCATACAAGCTTACCCAAGTTGAGAGGGAAAGCATTGTCAGAAACACGCCAGCTGGATCTGAGAGGATCAGTTGAGAAACAGCCAGAGCTGCCCACCGTTTCAGGAGTCGTGACCTCCAGCTGCACTGGTTCAGGCTTCAGTTTAAGAATTAGTGGTGGAGTCGAATTCGACTTAGAACCTGGGGCCTGAAGAGGACTGGAGGAGCAGGCGAATGGTATGCGGCTCACCACGGCTGATGGTGAGGAGCAGGACGAGAGAGGTGAACGAGGAGGTCCCGGAGAGGATGGAGGGGGAGTTTTGTGAAGTTTTAGAGGACGGGCACAAGGCAAGCCTCGTCTTGAGATGATTTCCCTTAAGGTGTCGATTGGGGAACCATTTACCGACCACTCAGTAATACCCAGTTGTCGCAAGTGGGAGCGAGCATGGCTGGACAATCCCTTACGGTTCTCAAAATATTCCCCACAAAATTCACAGCCTATTTCCTTCGTAGGTTCACCTGAGCAATTAGAAACGTGAACAGAATAGTGCATTATTTTGTATTTTGCTGGTATGTCACATTAAGATAACAATCTAATGACAATACTCACTGTGTGGGAGGGCCATGAGCTCACCACTGCTGAGGCGGAAGACCTGCATGGAAGATGATTTGAGACGCTTGGCAGGCGGGCCAAAGGATGAGGGAGAGGTAGCTTTGGAGGTCGACCCGCCTCCTGCTGTTGTCACCTTATACAGTAGAGATGGAGACGAGGAAGGGAGCATTGCCTTCTTTGGAGAGGACAGCCCGATAGGAACACGGGATTCAGTGTCATGCTGGATTTCATTAGCTTTGCGCTTGAAGTCGTCGGAGTCCATGAGCTGATTCAGGAGGGCGATAGGAGAACCTTTAGCTTCAGAATACTCCACCCCAAAGTGCCGCAAGTGAGCCCGCGCATGGCTGGACAAGCCTTTGCGAGTCTCAAACCAGGCACCACACAGCTGACAAACTATGTCCTTGCTGGGCTCCACTTCAAGGGCTGCATATTTAGAAAGATGTTTAAAAATTTAAGTCAATTTAGAAAGAACCAGTTCTGATAAGAAAAAAAAAAAAAAAATACTTACTCAGGTTGAGAGGAGCATCGTTTTCGTGTGGGGCCCAGATTGGTTTGGATGGTGAGATGGTGGCAGAGTTTAAGAGGTTAGATGTCAAGCTTTTGATCCCCCCGGGTTTGTGCTCTGTGGAGCGCAAGGGGGAAGACACCGGCAGTAAAGAGGAAATAGGGGCTTTCCTTACTACTGAAGACGGAGAGCTTGCGTGATTCAGAATCGGGGAATCACCAGGAGAAGGAGTTGGTGTAGAACAGGAAGGGGATGA
The DNA here is from genome assembly GCF_030265065.1 of Corythoichthys intestinalis. Lineage (NCBI taxonomy): Eukaryota > Metazoa > Chordata > Actinopteri > Syngnathiformes > Syngnathidae > Corythoichthys > Corythoichthys intestinalis. The sequence goes on from NC_080410.1 coordinate 19,277,748, forward strand.
CATTACTTTAACTGCTTTGGTCAAAAAAGACACGGGTATCGCTTTCTCATCCATGTCTTCTCCTTCCTCATGTCCTTTGGCTTTGTGGTTTTCAGAGTCAAACAGAGTCGAATGGGGCTCCAGGTGAGGTGAGTTTATTTGGCCGTCTACGCTGCGGCCCTCGGCAGTTTTGCCTACGTCACTGGACGCATCCACTTGCCGCAAGTGGGAGCGGGCATGGCGAGACATCTCAGGCCTTGTCTCAAACTGAGCTCCACATATTTCACATTTCAAGTCATGAACTATAAAAGAACAAAGGAAGGCTCATTGAAAATTTCAATTAATTGTGGAGATGCTTTGCAAATCAAAGCCCTCCCAGTTCAAATGGATCGGACGTCTACTATACAGTAGACAAAGTCATTTAAATTCACAGCAGACGGATGAAAAGAGCCACATGTTTGAATGTCTATCATCATCAAAAGAGTTAAGAACATCTTCATTTATATCTGTGACACCTCTTGTTTAAAACTCAAGAAAGAAATGTCCATTTGAACTGAAAAACAACAGACTGAGAGTCTCAAGATAACTGAGATGTGATACTTTAGTACAGATTGTTCCGTGAGGACAGCAACCGAATACTGCGTGGCAAATGGTAGAGTACGATCAGAGGTGAGTTGTAACTAGATATCGACCAATATGGGTTCTTCAGGACCGATACCAATTATTCGTAGTTGGAGGGGCTAATAACTGGTTTTTGGACCCTATATGTATTTGCAGAATGTCTCAAAATTGGCGTGAAAAATTTGAATCATGCAAACACTGAACTTCATTGAAATGCCCAAAGCATGTTTATTCAATCACACAATTAGAAACTATAGTGATCCCTCGTTTTTTTGCGGTTAATGGGGACCAGAACCCGCTGCGATAAGTGAAAGACCTCAAAGTAGCCCACCCACCACCCCAAGAAAAAATACATTTTTTTTTGCGTGTTCAATGTATCTATTCAGATTTAGCATTGGAAACAGATACATTTAATAAATGTTTCCCCTTTTTTCGCAAAGTACAATTAAAAAAAATGTACATATTAATAAATGGTTTTTAATCACTTTTTAAACATGTTACTGTTCCACTGAATTATTTTCAAACAACAATAAAGTAGTAGAAAAATGTTTGGCTTTATTAAATGCTTCATTGAGTGAGTGCACTCACTCCACTCCAATGCTCACTTACACTCAATGAGTTGCCACAGCAACTGTTTAACAAGTTAAATGATGATTGACGCATGCGGCGCTTTAGCTCACAAGAATCTGTGGCAAGATCAAACTCAAACATTTTTCAACATTGTTAACTTTAAAAAGCAACTCCTGTGCACGGCCTTACGAACACAGAGCAGGGAGAGGGAGGGAGGGAGCGAGAGTGAGAGTACGCGATCGGCTTGGGACAGCTCCTCTGTGTTTTTTCTTTTTCTTTTTAATTGAAAAAAAAAATGGCGCGAGGTTTGAAGCGCGAAGTAGCGAGAGATCACTGTAATAGCTCCAGAAATGCTTGACTCGGAAACATCTCTTATTAAGTTGATTAAAAAAATAGCTCTCTGAATTTTTTCCCCAAGAAATATATAATCATGAATATAAAACAGGTCTAGACTAATGGACAAACTAATCATAGAAATAACAAATATATAACCTAGTTTTAATTAGGGTTGGGAATCTCTGGTATGAAGCCGATTCGATATGTATCTAAATACACAGGTTACGATTCGATTAAAAGACAATACATCTTTAAGGCAGAGCGATTCGATACGATTCGATACAGTTTAAAGAACGATATGGTTCGATACAGTGTGAAAATGATACGATCGTAAACATTTGTTGTTTGTTCTTACGGTATTTAAAACGGATAAAAAAAGACCAAATTTCTAACAGCAAAATTAAACAACAAAAGTTCATACGAATGTATGTTTATTTTTGAGACATGAAAAAAAAACATAAGGCCGAGACATGGGAAAAAAAATAAGGCCAACTAGATGACCATCATTTTGTTGGATGGGATTGATTATAAAATAAAACTCCAGTGACAGACAACAATAAAGTGCAGTAATTCAATCTCTGTATTTCCTGGTGTTTTTAACACAAGAGGTAGGTAATTTAAGTGCAACCTTTCAACGTAAACATCTTACAAACTAAAATTATATGCAGGAGCTATAAAAGAAAAGAATTAAACCTGCTCGTGTTATCATAATAAATAAATAATAAATAAATCATAATGCTATTATTCTTTACCTCTGGTATAATTGGGGGAATAAAAACATGGCATTTTAGCCAGATAGGTCAATAATCCTTATTTTAACCCTATACACAGCAAAGTCATTCACTTATGCCTGTGCTTCCACATTTTTATTCCTCATCACTGTCCATATCTTTTTTGAAGGGCAGATTTTTCTTGAGGAAGATCAACTGATCCACATGTTCATGTTTAAGTAGACTGCGTTTTGCGGAAACAATATCTCCAGCAGGTTGTGCCATTGTAGTGGGTTATTTTTCAGGGTTAAAAACTCACGATCTCTGTCCCATGCAAATCTGGCTGCCGTCTTCACTTCAAAGTCCGACGTGCGTTGAAAATCAATCGCTGTCATTCGTAACTTCCGCCTGGCAAGCTGGCGTCAGCGCTCGTGTTGTTTGTCCATTGTTTTAGCATGCGCGACTGTGGTTTCGTTTGCTCTGGCGTAGTTATGACACGTCCGTCACGATCAAAATGCATGATGGGAAGTTGAGGCAACCACGACTCTGAGTAGTGGCTGTTCATGTTATGTGATGTGTGCTGTCTTACTAGAAGTGTGGCGATCCTTGGAGTCGAACAGTATGGAAGGCATGGCGCAGCATGAATTATGTGCAAGCTAATTATGTGTCATTCATTTACACATAACTTGGTAATTAAAACTAGCAAAGCAATGGTATGAAAGCTGATGTCCGGTTTTTGTGCTCGCGATAGCCGAGTCCTTGTTGTACTGTTGTACTATCAATACATCTATGATTTACTGGCTATTTACTGTCGAATATATCCGGTCGTATCGGCTTATCGTACTCAAGCTTAGTTTTAATATACGTTAAATTTTCCAAATATCGGCGCCGATAATCGGCCCAGCCAATAATCAGTCTATCTCTAGTAGTAACAGGCTACATTTACTACTTGAGTTACTTTTTGAGAAAAATGTGCTTCTAAGAGTAGTTTTACTAAGATACTTTTTACTTTTACTTGAGTAGATTGGTTAAAAGGAAACGCTACTCTTACTCTGCTACTTTAGGCTATACTAGTCGTTACATTTTTCGTCTTTAATCTACATATTAGATTTGACTTATTTTCTTCCCAGAGACGCCAAAAGTGGCTCTACCAGTTTCACCAATGAGATGTCGCAAGACTCGCAACAATAATTATATGACTCATTGTACCAATCAAACTCAAGCTTGCCTTTCTATGATCACGCAGCCCTGTTCAATCACAGGGCTTCTTGAAAGCGCTGTAAAAAATTAGAACGCTGGTGTCAACATGACTCGAGAGCACAAATTTTAATCTCTCTCCCAGTGTTTATTTGGCACCGATTGACCACGGACAACTGGAGATATGATCCTTTTAGTTTTATAATAGAAAATATTTTTCTCCACTAGAGGGCACTCATGTTCTAAGGACAAATAATGCTTTATTTCTGTAGATTTTTTTGTTTCTCGCCAGAATTCAATGATTTTTTTGTATTTCTTTGTCATAAAGTGGTTATAGTTCGATAAGTTTGTACTGAGAAAAAAAAATACCATTGTTAAAAAAAAAAAATCAGAGTAAGCAATTACTCACAATGTTACTCATTACTTGAGTATTCTTCTGACCAAATACTATTCTTTACTTGTATTTGAGTACATTTTGGGGATGACTACTTTTACTTGAGTAATATTATTTTGAAGTAATGCTACTCAAGTAAAATTTTCGGCTACTCTACCCAGCTCTAAGTATGATTAAAGAACTACCATAAAGCTTGTCAGTAGCAAATGCAACATTGCTTTCAGCATTTCTCACAACAAATGTAGCTGTCACCTTTGGTGTCTTCATCTTCCCTTGGAGAAAGGCAACGATGGTCTACGCTCTGCAGCAGTGATTTCTTCGGGCTCGAGCCGAGGCCATCGACATCCGGGTGCACGGGCCCGATCTCTTCTTCAGCCTCTCGGTCACCTACAATATAGCACAGCTCTGTATATTGAAATCCAATGTTGAACAAGAAAAAGAACAGTGAACTGATTGGCTGCGATTGACAGCAATAGACGTCCAGTCCAAATGTGTCAAATGGGACTGAAATATGATCACTGGCAATGAATGAGGAAAAGAAAGATTAATCTGTAAAATAATTTTATGATTACTAACTAAATTTGACAGATTAATCTGTTGACAAATTCTGCGATTAGTTTATTTTGCAATTCTAGCGATACCAGTACACATGAAATGGGTGTCTATCGGCGTCATTGGCACAAACACATGATAGTTGGCAGTGAATTTGAAAATTAAAGTTACCCGTTACATCATTTATCTTTCATGCATCTGGAAACTGTGAAATAAATTATCAGATATTCCATTTTTTTAAAGGACTTCAACTAAGTTAAATGCAGAATCATTGTGTGAGAATACTAGCATTAAGGGGATCCTCGGACATAAAGAAAATCAAAGCACAGTAATAATGCTCAAACTTTGGCTTATGAAAATATATAAAACCACCGCCTTTTTACCAGAACACAACACTACTATATTTTAATGTTGACCAGGATAGTGGTAGTCAAATTGCCCAAAACGTCTTGAGGTGATTATTGCTGTCAAATTTAAAGGGAACCTCGGACTTAAAGACTTGTAGGCTCTAATAAGCCACAATTGTTCTGTTTTACTAAAATATGTTATTAGAAACACATATCTTATTGTCACCGATTTAAAAATGTATAATATTTAGTACATGTTTTGATCTACGGGGGGCGCTATGTTTTACGTGCGCAATGCACGCTGGGGGTGATGACACACTTGGTCTGGACTGGGAGAATAGCTATGCTAGCTAGCAAGCGAAGCTAGTATGACGACTGGCATGATTTTGTCACTTTCTGCTGCTGGTTAGATGTTTTGTCACAGAAATGTGAGATGAGTTCCCAATGTCGTACCTGCATCCAATTCCAGCTCATCAGCAGTGTCTTTAAACCGATCCTAGGCGGCTTGTATTGAGTTGCTGCCATTCGAAAGTTTGTATAGCCTGTCGTTGTTAGTTGCATCATTGCCTTGGTTTTTTCTGTTTGTCTGCCTCTCACTGCGGTTTTCCCTCATTTTTTTTTTTTTTTGTTGATCCCAACCTACTGTCACCAACCCTTTTTTTGTCTCCCTTTTTGCGATCTCGTGTTTTTTTGTGCGTTCAATCAACCCTTTTACGCAATTCCTATGTTATTGTTTGCTGTCTGAAGTGAGCCACATTTTTTAATTCAGTGGTCAAGCCAGCTGCACTTTCTTTTCAGTTGTGTTTCCCTTTCAGGCTTTACCGCATGGACAGACAGCGCATGTGGGTTGCGATTGAAGGAAAATTATGACTCTAATGTCACGCGGAAGTATAGACCTTGTGGTCTACGAGCTCGTCTGTCGCACAGGAAACACGGGTTTGAATCCTGCTGGAGACTTTCATTTAATTGCTTTTGCTGCTCGTTTTGTGAAATATCGACAGTGCTGTCTGCTCATCACTTTTCTGCTCGGATTCAGATTGGAAGGGCAGAACTGACAACATGTTTATCTAGCTAACGAGTGACACCGTGGAACTACGGCAGCGCTGCCTAGTGACGTCACCACCTACAGTGCATTGCGCCGTCAACAACAATTGCGAACTACTAGTTAAACTGTTTTTTCAGATTAATTAGATATGAAAATTGAAAATATTAAGAGGGGGTTGAATATCAAATTATTATAACTCATACTACCATTTATCTTTTAAGGACTACAAGTCTTTCTGTCCGTGGGTCCCTTTAGGCTACAGTAAGTACTGCTAATCCAATCAACTCAATGTGTCATTAGCAAGAGACATCAATTCAATTTACTGCAGAAGGATAAAAAAGGCCCACATGATTGGATGCTTAAATTAATTTTATCACTAGTTAGACTGACTGGCTGACAGTGAATGAATGAATGTTCATACGCTTCCAGCCTCCCACTTCAAATGAACTGGACGTCTATAGCCGTCAACGCCGGCCAATGAGTTAAAATCAAAAAAACATTACCAGAATAGTTACTACTGCATTGCATTTTGATTTCCATTATTTCCTATACAGTGGAGCAAATAAGTATTTAGTCAACCACTAATTGTGCAAGTTCTCCCACTTGAAAATATTAGAGAGGCCTGTAGTTGTCAATGTGGGTAAACCTCAACCATGAGAGACAGAATGTGAGAAGAAAAAAAAAACAGAAAATCATATTGTTTGATTTTTCAAGAATTTATTTGCAAATCATGGTGGAAATTAAGTATTTGGTCAATACCAAAAGTTCATCTCAATACTTTGTTATGTACCCTTTGCTGACAATAACATAGGCCAAACGTTTTCTGTAACTCTTCACAAGCTTTTCACACACTGTTGCTGGTATTTTGACCCATTCCTCCATGCAGATCTCCTCTAGAGCAGTGATGTTTTGGGGCTGTCGTTGGGCAACACAGACTTTCAACTCCCTCCACAGATTTTCTACGGAGTTGAGATCTGGAGACTGGCTAGGCCACTCCAGGACCTTGAAATGCTTCTTAGGAAGCCACTCCTTTGCTGCCCCGGCTGTGTGTTTGGATCATTGTCATGCTGAAAGACCCAGCCACGTCTCATCTTCAATACCCTTGCTGATGGAAGATTTTCGCTCAAAATCTTTCGATACATGGCCCCATTCATTCTTTGCTTTACACAGATCAGTTTTCCTGGTCCCTGTGCAGAAAAACAGCCCCAAAGTATGATGTTTCCACCCCCTGGCTTCACAGTGGGTATGGTGCAATTCAGCATTCTTTTTCCTCCAAACACGAGAACCTGTGTTTCTACTCAAAAGTTCTATTTTGGTTTCATCTGACCATAACACATTCTCCCAGTCCTCTTCTGGATCATCCAAATGCTCTCTAGCGAACCGCAGATGGGCCTGGACGTGTACTTTCTTCAGCAGGGGGACATGTCTGGCAGTGCAGGATTTGAGTCCCTGGCGGCGCATTGTGTTACTGATACTAGCCTTTGTTACTGTGGTTCCAGCTCTCTGTAAGTCATACACTAGGTCCCTCCGTGTGGTTCTGGGATTTTTGCTCACCGTTCTTGTTATCATTTTGACGCCACGGGGTGAGGAGGGAGTTGAAAGTCCGTGTTGCCCAACGACAGCCCCAAGACATCACTCCTCTAGAGGAGCTCTGCATGGAGGAATGGGCCAAAATACCAGCAACAGTGTGTGAAAAGCTTGTGAAGAGCTACAGGAAAACGTTTGGCCTACGTTATTGCCAACAAAGGGTACATAACAAAGTATTGAGATGAACTTTTGGTATTGACCAAATTCTTATTTTCCACCATGATTTGCAAATAAATTCTTTAAAAATCAAACAATGTGATTTTCTGGGTGTTTTTTCCACATTCTGTCTCTCATGGTTGAGGTTTACCCATGTTGACAACTACAGGCCTCTCTAATATTTTCAAGTGGGAGAACATGCACAATTAGTGGCTTGACTAAATACTTATTTGCCCCATGCAGAATGGGGGGGGGGGGGGTACTTGAGCACCTGCCCCTTTGCCCCTTAATGCCCAAAGTGCCCTTTTTGGGGGGGGGGGGGGGGTTGTATGTGTGTGCTTGCCGACTGTGCAGGCAGATCACTTCACTTGAACACCCTAAAAGCTGAAACTTTTTTGTGAATATTTGAATGACAGCATTATTCTTTTTTTTCCTTTTGATATACAATGTTTTTAATATTTTTACACTTTTGCATATTTGTGTTTGTTTTATTTTATTTTTGGTATTTATCATTGATTGTTCACCTGTCTGTTTATCATGTTAATAAAAGCCGTCTGTGTGCCGATAAACTGCCGCACATAACCCCCCCCCCCCTCCATGCTATTCCACTTTGACCTGGGTGTGTGGTGAGGAGTTGGAGGACATCCGGTGGTTGGAAACAAACGGTGTTACCCTTATAAAACTTGTTCGAGCAAATAGTGGAAATTCTCCAAGTTTATAGTGGGGATTTTTAAAAATAATTAATATAGGTAATTTTCTCTTATATAGTGTTCTGCTTTAATAACTGTAATTACCAACCCATGACTATTTCGATCTGTGTGTCTCTATTCTCTCTATGCAACCATATTTTTCAATTCCCTTCACAACGTTATCTAGAAAGGTACACATCTTTAAGTTCTGTTTTAATCTAAATTTAACATTTGCAATCCGTCCCTTTATTTCAATTTCTGTGATTCTGGTGTTTGTATGAATCTTAATGTAATAATTAAATTTCTATGTATTTTTTGGTAATATTTTTGTATTGTTCCCGCTAGCCACCCTTGTTAAGTGTTCTGTCCTCTCTCTCTCATCACAACGTTACTGAGAGAGAAAGAAACTAAGAAAGCTTTAAAAACAAAAGCCACCGGGGAATCAGATTTTTTATGTACTAGTAGTCATGCCTCGTAAGGAAAGGAGGTTGAGGATTTTTTTTTTAAAGGAGCTGGATGAGGCTGCTAAAGGCAGTGGATCCCTCATCAGCTGGATGAAGAGCACAATAGGTAAGAATAATACAGTTTGCAAGGATATACAGGTATAAAATACAACAATCATAAACACAATTACAATGTTATTGTTCTACAACATTTTATGTCGTCACTGTATTGATTATTAGGTGCTAGAGTTGTCAAATATGGAAAATAAAGAGATAATAGTTTTGAAGAAAAAACTGCTGATGGTGGCTAAGTGAACATCTGATGTGGTTTGTTCTTAGATGAACAAAAAGTTGAGGAAGGAATTTTGATATAGAGGTTGAAGGAAGAAAAGAGGCAAAGACTGAGGCTTGATGACAAGTTTTGTTTTCTATTCACTATCCCCCCCCTCCCAATTAAGGTATGTCACAGTCACATTATACTGTAAAGCTGGTTAAACTGTAAGTTATATTGTAAGTAGGGCTGTCAAAATTATCGCGTTAACGCGCGGTAATTAATTTTTTAAATTAATCACGTTAAAATATTTGACGCAATTAACGCACATGTCCCGCTCAGACAGTATTCTGCCTTTTGGTAAGTTTTACAGCAAGGCTTTTTGTGCTGTTTAACAGCGAACTCTTGTGGTCGCTTTGCGACATGGTTTATTGTTTTCTTGACAGTTCAATATGCTTGCACGACGTCTCGGGCTCACGCCTACGTTGTAATGTTGTGCTTATATGATCCTTGGACAAGATTTGTCCGTAAGTATGGTTGTTGTAAAGAATGTACATATTAAGTTAATAAGCAAAATGTTATATTTCTTGTATGAGACGCTTTTTGTTTATGTTTAGTGAACCTGTATAGCGTGCTAAGCTAAGGTTGTTGCTAATGCAATGCTTGTGTACTTTTTTTTGTAGTTTTACGACGGTCTAAAGAGGACAATGGTTTGAGGCCATTTTATTAATAAATCAGATGAAAAAGCAAGAAGTCTGATTATTAAGGCGTCGTTCACTAGCTGTCTAGCTTTGGAAAAAGTAGACGCTTCGGAGTGAGGACAGCATAGATAGATTTAAATGACAGTAGAGTGAAATGCCCACTACAGTCCTTATGTACCGTATGTTGAATGTATATATCCATCTTGTGTCTTATCTTTCCATTCCAACAATTTATTTTACAGAATATATATATAATTCACAGAAAAATATGGCATATTTTATAGATGGTTTGAATTGCGATTAATTGCGATTAATTACGGTTCATTAATTTTTAAGCTGTAATTAACTCGATTAAAAATTTTAATCGTTTGACAGCCCTAGTTGTAAGGTGTGGTAAATTCATCTTCATGTGCCCCTTTTGATTTATCAGCACCTGCCCCTCCATCGGTCTCTGCATGGCCCTGATCAGGAGTACGTGATGAGTTAATTAATAAGGTTTTAATGTTCAGACCTGTCTAAGACCAAATGTGTAAAGATACTGTAAGATAAAAAGTCCTAGTTTGAAGGTGAAGACATCATATTAATTCAAGGTCTCGATGTGTGTCAAGTTCACTAAATGATACCACAGGAAGAAACCAAAGCACAACCTTGAATGCAAGAAAATATGAACTTTTTTTTTTTTTTAAAGAATATATAACAGGATACTGTGACATTTTCAATGCATAAAAACAAGCAATCTGCGAAACGTATCGTTGATAAATACCACAATTTAAAGGCAGTCTCCTGCAGTCACGCATTATGAGGGCAAACGTGCCATTTTCTGCGACAAATGGGTGAACCAAAAGACGTGGAGACAGACAAAGCTTTTTGTCTGGTGGGCGGGCCCCTCATCTCTTGACTGTAATGGAGCGGCGATGTGACACCTTAGGGTGCAGACAGCGCCGATGAACTCGTTACCTTCCAGTAAATCTCTCACTTCACTATAAACGCACTCAACTAAAGTCAAACTTCCATCGGGATAGCGGTCCGAGTTTTCTCCAAATGAATGATCGGTGTACTAAGTTAACATCATGTTTCGCATGCCAAACACTACAAGACACATACTTCCACGCAATGGAATCACAGCACATCCTCTCAAATCAAAACGAAGAAAAATGGCGAAGATTGGGCAACTAGAGGTAATTTTAGGGATGCCCGAAAAAGACTCATGAATACAACTGTAAACAACGTCCTATCGGCGATAATACCACGATCTAAAATCTAGACGCCCGCCTTAATGACCTGCTTAACGCGCTTTCACGTGCGCGTTACCTATAGGGAGACGCAAAATTTTTGACACTTTTAATGCCTCTTGTCTTCCCACAATGGGACTGAAGATGCGGCTGGAGTCGCGCGGCGCATCGCCGACGTGGGGACCGAGGGCACGCGGAGTCGACACCGGCCGGCCGCTACTCACCGGTCCGCGACTGCTGCGCATCCGGCTCCCGGCGGACGGAGCGAGACAGTTTTTCTGCTATTGTTTGGGTCTGCGGGGAGGTGGAAGCAGCCATTTTGCCCCCATATGCACCGCTGAGCTAAGGCGTGACCAATCGAGAGGAGGCGGAGGTTGGGATGAAGGCACCGAGTAGAGTGCCACATCCACGGGCATGAGGAGACTTTTTATTCCCTCACCACACACATCCAGTCTCTTTCTTTCTCTGACACGCGCACCGGAGCAGGGTGACACCCAGGTCAAACACCCCTGTTTTTATTCTGCATTCAAAGTGCTAGGTCAGGGGTCGCGAACAGTGGTGTTACCATGAGGATGACAGGTGTGGGTGGGCATTAGTATTACCTAGTGGGGGCAAAAAAAAAAAAAAAAAGCTACAATACTCAAGTAGGTCGAAATCCAGCGGAGGGTTACTGCACCTTAAAACATGTCTTGTTTTCTCCTTGAGATAACTGCTGTTGTTCATTTGGTCTAAACAAATAAAAGTTGATTTGATTTTATTTGACTTAGAACACATCCTTAACTGAACAGTATGGACATGCAGGTGAAGATATTTTTTTTTAGGTAACCTATTGTGGTTCGTCGGTTTTATTAGGGCGGCCGTGGCGCAGTTGGCAGCTTGATAGGTTCTGGGTCAGCGGTTCGATTCCAGGCTATGACTGCCCACTGTCGAAGTGCCCTTGGGCAAGGCACTGAACCCTAACTTGCTGCCAATAAGTTGGTTGGCAGCGCCTTGCATGGCAGCAGAACCATTGGTGTGTGTGAATGTGTGCGTGAAAGGGTAAATGTGTGCTAATGTAAAGCGCTTTGGGCATTGTAACAATGTAGATAAAGCGCTATATACCGTATTGGCCCGAATATAAGACAGGCCGGATTATTAGACTAACCCCTCTTTTTCAACACTCAAGTTTGAAAAAAGACTTTTTGAACACCAAATTATCTTTTATACAGAAAATGATTACAGTACATCTGAAACAAATGATTATAACAATATATTTGAGAGAAAAGGCATGTTAGTTTGCCTCATTCAAATCTTAATATCAGAACATTTGTTTTATTATTTTTTTTTATTATTATTTTTTTTTTAACCTGTCCTGTTCAGCTGTTTGACACAGAGAATGGAAGTCTAAGTGCCTGGGTTGTCTGAAGAGTTTTAATGTTTCACATTGAGAGTCTGATATACTCCCATTGTGATCATTCAAAATACCTATTTATCATGACAAAGCAGCGAACAGGAAGGGATTATGGGGGACAGAAGAAAAGCAACACAAGAGAAGAAAGAAAAGAAACACATACACAAACAACAACAAGAAATACATAGAACATCTAGACTAATTATTAATATGCTGGTGCCATCGTCAGTGAGATGTATTTCCGGTTTACACCATGTGGGGGCCTATTGGCCAGTGAAAGAGGGGGACGGGGGTGGGGGTGTCTATAAGCTAAGTGATTGAAAGAGGTAGAGTGTACACAAATCAGTTCTATGATCTAGAACCCAGTAGTCATGTGAATCTCTTATGAAAGTAAGCCTGTTGGCAACCAACCCTACACCGCCCCATCGCCAATCCCGGCACCAGGACCCCCAACACGAGCATGCCCTACCGCATCCAGCAGCACGCGAGCCACCACCCAGCCAGCTGGGGAGGGAGGGTGTTCGGGGGGGTGGGGTTTGGGGGTCAAGCGCAGCCCATCCCTCCTCCCGCAGCCCAGCAAAGGAGCCATCGTCCCCCCCCGGGATCCATCAACCGGCCTTAAGGGATGGCAGGAGGGGACGCACCACCAACCCCACGTCTACACCCACCCGGGCCACGAGCCACAGCCGCAGCCCCCCAACCAGCACGGCACGCCACGGGACCCCCAGCGGCCCACCAAGCCCAAGGCAGGGCAGGGCCCCTCGCCAGTGTAGGCAACACCCAGCTGATATATCAGAACATTTAAATATGTAAACTAATGTGCAATCACATTCATAAATGAATGGCTTCTGGTTTTTGAAATGTAAATAAACCAATCTATTGTAATAAAACAACAAAACTGCAATACTTGCATTAACCATTAAAGTGAAGTCTAACTAATTGTAGTCTTGAAACAAATCTGAATAAGGAAAAACATTGCAATAAAATAATGCAAACTGGCAAGTAGGTGAGATCTGTCATGACAGAACATAGCTTCAATGATATCTGGCGCAATCTAGCGTCGTGAATGGGGAGAGTAGATGAGATCGGTCATAACAGAATATTGCTTCAATGATATCTGGCGTCATCTAGCGTCATGAATGGGTATAATGTCTAGACCCCCTCTTTTTCAATCTTATTTTACTGCAAAAAACACTGTCTTATATTCGGGCCAATACGGTAAGTACACTCCATTTAGCATTATTGTTATAGTTATTCTTTGTTCCGCAGCCCCTTTGAGCTCAATTTGACCCCATTAGAGTGCTTCAAAATGCACCAAAATCGGCAAGCAGGTCAACACAGGTGCAATTTTTGATACCGTGTGTGTATGGACAAATTCCAAATACACTATGTAGCGCCCCTAGCAGTCATTATTTGTCCTGCCGATGCTTTGAGCCCTACTTTGACCCCCTCAGAATGCTTCAAAACTCACCAAACTCAACAGCCAGGGGAACACGGGTGAAAACTTTGATAAAATGTAAAAAAAAAAAAAAAAAAAAACAATCAAAATATGCGTAAATGTGTGTAGCGTCCCCTAGGAACAAAACCCTTTTTTTTTTTTTACTTAGAACACATCAGTACTATATGAATGGGATACCATACGTGGTGCCCAGACTGCCATTAGTACTACATCCAGTTTTCCTTTGGTGGGCAGAGCATATCCGTGGGTGGGCACCCCCCCACGGTAACACCCCTGGTTGGGAACCTTTTGGCTGAGAGAGCAATGAACACGACATTATTTAAAATGTAATTCCATACAATATGTTTAAAACTAAAAATACAAGTAACGTGTGCATTTTATGTAATTTCAACACTTTTAAAGTACAAGGTTTGGGTTAGTCTCTGAATTCTTTGTCATAACATTGTTATGCTGTTGCTAATCAATGATGAGTATTTCTTACCATTAACGTGCGTATGACACCAAAAAGCATGTTTATTTCATATTTCACGCTGTGTTTTATGCTCCTGAATGAAACGGACTGCTTGGATGTGTGTGGAAGCGATCGTTTTATATATTCAATTTTTGAATCCCGCGCCATGAAAATGAGTTACTTCCGACTCCAGTCTCGGGTTTAGGACGAATGCGAATGTGACGTCACCTGGGTCAGCATCTTACAATACAGCATCGCTTTATAGCATGTAGATGGACTGCGGATTCAGCTGATTTTGCGGATTAATTTATTTTTCGCATCACGCCAGCCAAACGGCTGCAGGCTTTTGTAGATGCACCAGGGAGAGGCGTGTGAGCCTTTTTGGGTTTCAGAAAATTCCCTTTCACCCCGAGATTGGCCAAAACATGTGTGCGACAACTGTGGGACCATTGAACTTACTAGGAAGTGAGTAAACATTGTGTTTTGTATTATGTCAAATACTGGGATCATGGCACACGTTTTAATACGGAGGTGGCTTGCATTTTGTGGCTGACATGCTCCTTGTCCACAGAGAATGCCACTCGGCCGACGACCAGTGGCTTGTCGCACATCCCCCCGCCGGGAGAGCACAATACTTGGCTTATTTCCCTCCTCGTATGCCCGTGTTCTGTCAAATTTTCAACCCGATCAGCTACTTTGTGTTAAAAATGGCTGTGAATACAGCGATTAAAAAGTAAACACTACAAACTTTCTTTGAATAAAGGACTATTTACTTACGTTTGATCATGGAAGGACATGTAGAAAAGTGTTCCTCAGACACATCCTGCCATGTTGGCTGCACAACAACTACACGCCGCTCACTGATTACGTCTTCGGCATGTAGTTAAGCGTTAATTTACGCCATATTCGTGTTGACCATGTGGCAGCTACGCGCTTCTCCGACGTCGGCCAGTTTGTCCGGCAGTAATTCTCCAGCTCCTTCCTTAGCAAACATGCTCTCCTGTCCGCAGCAGGGGACGAGCTGTAACTTGCTCGTCGCCGGGCGGGTTGCCGATCGGCGAAGAGAATCGACGAACCAACCGCCGTGTGATATGATCCCGGGTAGTTTTGAGTGATTTTTCGCTTCGAAAGCCGAGAATAGACTTTGAAACATCACTCGATTTGGGTTAGCATGTCAGCCAGCTGTCAAGCCTCCTGGTTTGTTTACGCTCTCTGAAGCCGAGGCAGGGAAATGACAAAAGCCGGACTAATTACGGTGCCATAAAATATTGTTCGGGGGGTGCGATAGTAAGAGTGAAGTCGTCAATTTTGACCATGATGTAGTGATTTCGCCATGTCGTACTGAATAAATGCATTTTTAATATTTCATATTCCATTTAGCACAAGACTGTTACCGTATTGGCCCGAATATAAGACGGCCCTGAAGATGAACCCCTCTTTTTCAAGACTGAAGTTTGAAAAAAGACTTTTGAGCACCAAATTAATTTTCACACAGAAAATAATTACAGTACATCCGAAACAAATGATTATAACAATATATTTGAGAGAAAAAGCATGTTATTTTGCCTCATTCAAATCTTAATATCTGAACATTAAAATATCATGTTAACTAAAGTGCAATCACATTCATAAATGAATGGCTTCTGATTTTTGAAATGTAAATAAACCAATCTATTGTGATAAAACAACAAAATTGCAATAACTGCATTAACCATCAAAGTGAAGTCTAAGTGTAACTGTAGACTTGAAATAAATCTGAATGAGGAAAAACATTGCAATAAAATAATGCAAACTGGTTAAACTTGAGAGTAGCTGAGATCTGTCATGGCAGAACATCGCTTCAATGATATCCGATTCCATCTAGTGTCGTCAATGGATATAACGTCTAGACCGCGAGTATAAGACGACCCCCTAATTTTCAGTCTAATTTCAATGCAAAAAACACCGTCTTATATTCGGGCCAATACGGGATTTGTCATGACCATACCATTTATTTAGCAACTGGGGAAAAATACTGTACTTCGATAAAAAAAAATATTTGAGTAGAGAGAATTTTGTCTAATGCTCAAATTGACCCCACCAACTTTTAAGCAACCTTATTTCCATTATATAATGAGTTAAGTTATAGGTAATTCAGATATAATTCCCATATGTTGTAAAGCTAGAATAGACCATACCATTATTAAGTGAATTACTTTCAGACTTGCATTTATCCTTTTTCACTTGCTGAATGAGTCGGTCCACCCCCGCCCCCAAACGTATGTTTCATTGCCTGATGACTTAACACCTGAACGCAAAACACACACACTCACCCAGCCCAGACAGATTCATGTCGGCAACATGTAGCTTTCTCCGCCCCATTCGAAGAGGAGAGAAATTTGAAGTTTTTTTTGGCCAGCAGCAGCCACTGTAAGTAATGTAAAAAGACTTCAATGTGGTGGAAGTGGGGGAAACTAATTTTGCTACTGCATCAGAGTTGGCATAACATCAAACTGTGTACATTTGCTATCCAGCAAAAGTAATGCGGTCAGGCCAGCCTCCACAAGGAACAACGAAGTCATGCTAGCCGGCCCTCGTTGCCCACAAAAGACTGGCTGTGAATGCTCTGGTTTCAGCGCCACTGACGGTGGAAGACGTCCGGTCCACTCAAAATCAATTGGATGTCTAACGCCGTCAATGGCAGCTAGCGAGCTAACGTACACTATTCTAAAGGCCTTTTCACGCTAGCGTCAGCCCAGTGTGAAGAACGGTCCACGGCAAGTGCAAACGGGGGGAGCCATGAAGCATGACATAGGCGCTGTCGAGAAGTGAAAAGCGGCAAGTATATTTACTGTAGTCCCAAGCACCAATGCACTTAATTTTCACTGTTGCACAATAAAACAGCGACTTTTCCTATTTCAAAAATAGGGGGCATTATAATAGCCGTGTAAAGGGTTTTACTAGTTTTGGTGAGAAGTTAAACTGTTCTGTTTTTGTTGTTTGTGAACTACATTCCACACTAACACACATCAAGGTACCATTTAGCTTAGCAATGAGAGGTATGAGAGTCATTTTTCGAGTGTCCTAGAGCTCGCCAAACTTTAACAAAGCGCATTTATCAAGATTTCATCGGCGATGGTTTGCGTATATTCGTCAGCCGAAACAGCCTGATAGCACAGATATAAGTACGCCTGCCCCCAAATATATATTTTTGGCAATGACTCTTGGCACAAATTCATTCAAACTTGCCGTCCTGCCCAAAACTGCCGTCCACCACTCACTTTCGCCGAGAAGTCCGCTTCCAAATACACAATGAGTGGGTCGGCGCTGAACCCTGCACGCTATGCTGCCGCTAGTTCGAAATGGCGTTACTGGAAGATTTTGGTAGCAACCTGATGGTTCCTTTTATTTTTCAAACAGTGACACCTTTTTAAAAAGGCATATCGATTCTTGGCGGGAGCATATCGATAGCCTTGTGGGCTACAAAGTATCGCAATATATCACCTTTTCAATACATTTTCACACCCATATAAGGGACCTCATTGTTTAATGTCACTCAGAAGGCGAGCACAAAGAGTATTAAAATATACAGTGAAACACACTGAGGATAGCTGATGTCAACAAGTGGAAATATATAACACAACAGCATCAAAACCAATAACTGGACATCCGTCCAAAATTGATGAAAAGACAAGAAGAAAACCAGTCAGCTAAGGCAAATAAGTAAACAATTTCCAATCTTTTGCATCTGTTTGTTGCATTTTAAATCTCCCCTATCCAACCTGAGCGAAAATGTTTGAAAGTGGCTTGCTGCAAAGGTAGCACATGCTCACTCAAACTATCATGACGTGAGGTTTGGTCGCACTTCTACACTTTAATCTACAACTAATTCAAACCGTAAAACTTACCTTCTTTTGCAGCATGCTCCTCATACAATGGTCCAGAAGATGCAGAAATTAGAGATACAGGAGAAGTAGCATCTATCCTCTTCTCACTTGTCTCCCGCTCCAGCTTGATTTCAACGACTTCATCCTCATCTACTTCTTCTTCCTCCTCCTCTTCATCCTCATCATCCTGACCAAAGATGGGGCTCCGTGGGGGAGCTGTGGGGATTACAAGGTCTGGTCTGCTGGAGAACAATTTTCTCAGGATGTGGATTGGTGAGATGGTAACATCCCAGTTAGTGATCCCGAAGTCGCGGAGGTGCGCTCTGGCATGGCTAGATAGGCCGGCGCGTGTGTCGAAGCCAGCACTACAGAACTCGCAGTGCATCACACTGAATGTGGATGGATCAAAGTTAGCCACTGTGGGAAAAAAAATAGGTCTAGAGTGAATATGCAAACGTGCCCATGCAACAATTTCTGTTACCTGTAGTATTGACTGAAATCACATTTCTGGGGGGAGAAATGTCAAAAATGTTATTCTATAATATTGTCCAACAAACTACAAGAAACATTCTAATTTATGTTTTCATACTAATCCTGCATAAACATTTATAGGGCATATATTGAACGTATTGGCTGCCAATGATGGCTCTACACGTCCAATCCATTTTGACTGGGAAGGGCAAATTATTCGCCCCTTTGAGTCAAAATGGTCACTGGCATTGAAGAATGAATATTTACAGCCGACCTCACTTGTTTAAATGAATTGGACTATCATTATCAAGGGAAGGCCATGAATTAATGCTAAATATTAACATACGTATATATATATATATATATATATATATATATATATATATATATATGTATATATATATATATATATATATATATATATATATATACACACACAGTGGTATGAAAAAGTATCTGAACCATTTCGGAATTTGTCACATTTCTTCATAAAATCACCATCAAATGTGATCTGATCTTTGTCAAAATCACACAGATGAAAAAACAGTGTCTGCTTTAACTAAAACCACCCAAACATTTACAGGTTTTCATATTTTAACCAGGACAGTATGCAAACAATGACAGAAGGGGGAAAATAAGTACTGCAAGTGAACCATCACATTAATATTATTTATACTGGTGGACGATAATTATTGGACCAATAATAGATAATAGGAATTATGACGTCATCCCAATAAATCCAATAACATAATTAATAGGACCGATAATACAGTATGAACTGTGCTCGCTGGCTGGGAAATCAGTTGACCATTTGCGGGGCATTGCTGCCACCTGCCGGTCAGAATAATTCGCTGCATCCATAATTTGGCCCACAAACTCATTCACTTTACACAGTGCTGTTTCTAGCGTTAGCATTGACAATCGTGAATGCTTTCTGTTACTTACGTTTCCGCCTTGGAAATATATGTCTGTAAGTATTTATGTTTACTATAACATATGGATGTGCAATATATGTTTACTTCGGTGGTTAAGGGTCATATGTACAGAACTTCATAAGTTGTTGTGTTATAGAAGCCAGCCAATGCCAATGATTATTATAAGGCAAGCCATTAATCCTTTTTGTTCTACCATATTTTTGTTATGAGGAATGAGTGATAAACCTTACTATATAATGTTTACAGTGTTAGTTATAAGTAAGTTATTGAGAGGCCTTTTGGTTATTGATAGGCTTGCTGTCATAACCTGTCTCCCAGGTTAAGAAAGTTGTTTCATGGACCAAGACCACAACAGTCTCCTGTAGCACCAAATATTTTTATCTGATGACAAAGCACAATACCTGTCGAGTTTATGTTTTAGTTCAGTGCTCATTGTTCAGGAAACACATCTTCAATTACATTGACTAAATGATTGTGATTGACTCAAATTATATTTATTTGAAAAAATAAATATTGGCATTTTATTTGAAGTCAAGACTGTTCTTGTCTTTGTTTTGTTCATTATAATAATGTTCATATCATTATGAAAATTCTGGTGAGATCAAAGACAAATCTGTTGAATCCACCATTATTATCTTTTTTAAACCGAGGTGTTCAAAAACTCGGGTGAATATACATTTCAAAAAATTATATATTTATTATCAGTTATCGATATCGGTATCGTTTTTTTAAAAAAATGGATATCGTGCACCCCTAATTATTTAATATTACTATTACTAACCCTACCCCTTTGGCAGCTTCCTGTAGCTGCAGATCAGTCTGGCACATCAACTAGGACTAATCTTGGCCCATTCTTCGCTACAAAACTGCTGTAGTTCAGTCAGATTCCTGGAATGTCTGGCATTAATCACTGTTTCTAGGTCATGCCATAGTATCTCAATGGGGTTCAAGTCTGGACTTTGATTTGGCCACTCCAGAACGTGTATTTTATTTTTCTGAAACCTTTCTGAAGTTGATTTACTTCTGTGTTTTTGGATCATTGTCTTGTCGCAGCATCCATCCTCTTTTTACCTTCAACTATCTGACAGACGGCCTCAGGTTTTCCTGCAAAAAATCCTGATACTTCTTCCATTAATGATTGGAAGTTGTCCAGGCCCTGAGGCAGCAAAACAGCCCCAAATCATGATGCTCCCTCCACCATGCTTCACAGTGGGGATGAAGTGTTGATGTTGGTGAGCTGTTCCATTTTTCTTCCACGCATGACGTTGTGTGTTGCTCCCAGCCAATTCAACTTAGGTTTCATCAGTCCACAAAATATTTTGACAAAACTTCTGTTGAGTGTCCGAGTGCCTTTTTGCGAACATTAAACGAGCAACAATGTTTTTTTAGACATCAGTGGTTTCCTCCGTGGAATCCTCCCATGAACACCATTCTTGGCCATAGTTTTACATATAGTTGATGTGTGCACAGATTGTGCCAGTGATTTCTGTAAGTCTTTCGCAGACACACTAGGGTTCTTTTTTTACCTCTCTGAGTATTCTGCGCTGAACTCTTGGCGTCATCTTTGGTGGACGGCCAATCCTGGGGAGAGAAACAACCGTGCCAAACTCTCTTCATTTGTAGACAACTTCTCTGACTGTCGACTGATGAACATCCAGACTTTTAGAGATGGTTTTGTTTAATTTCCCAGCATTATACAAGTCAACAATCCTTGATCGCAGGTCTTCAGATAGCTCTTTTGACCAAGCCATGATGCACATCAGACAATGTTTCTCATCAAGACAATTTTTACCATGCGTGTGTTTTATAGTGGGCAAGGCAACTTTAAACCACTTATCAGTGATTGGGCACACACCTGACTTAAATTGTTTGGTAAAAATTGGTTTCAATTGCTCTTTAAGTCTTCTAGGCAGAGGGTTCACTTACTTATTTTTCCTCCTTCTGTCATTGTTTGCATGCTATCCTTGTTAAAATATGAAACCTATAAATGTTTGGGTCGTTTTAGTCAAAGCAGACACTGTTTCTACATCTGTGTGATTTTGGCAAAGGTCAGATCACATTTGGTGGTGGTATTATGCAGAAATGTGAGAAATTACAATAGGTTCAGATACTTTTTTTTCATACCACTATATATACACATATATATATATATATATATACATATACATATATACACATACACACACACATATACACACAGTATATATGTATTAAAAAAAGGAACAAAAAAATTATTTTTTTTAATATTTAAAATTAAAATAAAAAATAAATTTTACAAAATATTTTCATTAATGCTATTTTCTTTATTATTTATCAACTTCAGAGTGTTACTGGGGCCCATAACCAGTGTGTATTTGTTTTGATTCCTTTAAAGAAAATAAAAAATCCTTAAAAGTCGTGGGACGCGGCCACGCGTCCTGCGCACATGTCATGTCATCTTTTAAGATTCGTCACGTTGTAATTACGTCACCCACATGCCAGTGGTTGGTCTTGTTTGAAACTGCGGAAGTTGAGGTTCACTCTCGTTTTTACTTGAAGTCAGTCAACCAAGTAAAACGGGAAATTATGTCATTTGAGTTTTATTGCCTTCATAAATAACCATTAAAACGCTGCATGGACAGCATGTTTTTGTCCATATTTCCATCATTTTTTGTCCTTTTTCAAAACCGAAAGCACCACGAAAAACTACATATCCGAGGAGCCATTGTGATGTCACGGAGGACGGACGTAATGTAACATTTACAATAAATTGCTATGCTAGGCGCCACCCAAGGACAGGGAGGTGAGGTATTGAGCGATGGCCAATTGGATGGAGCGAGCGACTTTGAAACATGCGGAATGAATCGAAAACTAAATTTGGCACAAGCTAATGCATTATTTCATCAACTCGAGGAAGAGGTTGGGCCAGATTTGTCGCTGTTTTCTTCGGATGAGTCGGTGAGTGAGAAGTGACAGCAGTGCACAAATGGCGGAAGAGTGGACTGTGTGACGTAGCCCTGTGTCCTGTTCAAGGGGAAACTGATTGGCATGCCTAAAAAAATTGAACTGAATTAGTTTATCGTCAATACTTTTGAAAAGACTTTTTTTCAATGTTTGATTTTTTTCACTATCAGTCTTTTTAATTTGTATATAGATGTGTGTGTTCGAGAAGCTTGATTGTATTTTGATAAGGTAATGTGTGCAATACCTGACCTCACAAAGAGATAAATCCTCCAAACCCTCTTTGTGTTAGATGATATATATGTATTTGTATATGTTTTTTCACTATTTTGCACTGTTGGTCTACTGTATTATAACCTGTTTTGCCCATAATATGTGTAAAGGCCAAAAACGCCTTTGACCATACCTGCTGTTTGTTTTGAGCTGTCAAATATAAAACTATTCAGTCTTATTTTTCTCTGTTGAATGTGTTATCTAACAAGTTGAATAAATATTATCAAGCTTCAAAACGGTTCTTCGAACATGTTTGGTTGTCAGTAAGATATAAATATTACCAATTTTGACAAACATTTTTGGGATTTTTTTTCTTTTTTTTTTTCTTTAAGGTTTCAAAGTATTGATTATAATTGGTCGGTGAGGACAACATCAGTTTGGACATCAAGGTTCTGGGGTCCTGAAAAGCGGACCCAATCAGACCATTGTGAACGATTGTTTCTTTAAAATATAAAGGTAACATCAAAGACATGCAAAATCAGACAAAATAGGCCTGGACCCTAACGGGTTAAAGACTATTAATTTGCCTTGAGTTAATAATAAATATTCTATTTCAAAATCAAAGAAAAAGGGGAAAATACATTTATTATTTCATTTATTTTTTGCATTTTGCATTTATACAGAACAGGAACAAATGGTGAAAAAATGTAAATTTGAATTTTTTGTTGAAAAATACATTTGATTTTTAGGCTACAGTATATCACCCAGCCCTGTTTTGTATGAAGGGTAATATTTTCTTCAACAAGTAAAAAAGAGGCTGACCTTTTTTCTTCTTTTTCTGATAGGAAAAGCGTTTTTCAATAGCATTGACCTCCTCTGGAGATATGAAATGGCGCACATTGTAGCTGACGCCCACCCGGTTCAGGTGGCCCCTCACATGGTTGGCGAGGCCAATGCCATTATGGAATCGATCAGGGCAGTAGGGACATTTCCTCTCCACACTCTTTAGAGCCTCCGACGCCTCATCAAACTCATCTTTGACTTCATCTAAGATGTCCTCAGACAGGAAATGTTGTACGCGCTCATCACTGATGTCGTCATCGTCACCATCATCACTCCTAATTTCTGCAAGAGCTGCAGCAATCTGGTTGCTTCGTAAAGCAACGGCCTTTTCCCTTATGTCTTCTTCTTGCTCGTCTTCCTCCTCTAAACTATTCCTTTTCTGCGGAGATAATGTAGTACTCGGCTGCTCTGAATGCTCAGCTGTGTAAAAAGGAGAAAAAAATATCCAGATTAGACTTTAAATATTGCATTGTTGTGTCTGCTTTTTTGTCTCACCTGGATCAGATCTAGCTCTGGGGCACCTTTTTACACCCACGTTTTCAGGGTCAATTTCTGTGCTTTCTTTCAGGTCCTCTTGCCTCCCTGGAAGCTCCTCTTCATTTGGTGTGGACCCACACTTCACTCTCCTACTGAATCTTCTGTTCTTATTACACCCTAATACTGCCTGGGTTGCCAAATCATTCTCAAAGGTGCCAATTACTTGACAGCCTTTGGTTTGACAAGAGTCGGGCAGCGATGCAGAATTTGAGACAAGGATGGACTTTGAAGCACGATCAGAAGTTGAAAAACTGGACTCAGAATCAACCTGTGCCCTGCAGATGGAATCAAGTGCAGAGTGAGCTTGTTTCCTCTGTTTTGTTTTTATGATTTGACATGAGCCAAGAGGAGATGAACGTGTTGGGGGATCAGCAGAGGAGGTGCTGGGCTTAAAGGCTGAGGTTGCTTTTTTTCTCATGTGTGTCTTGGTGTGATTAGCCAGCGCCTGGGAGGTTTTTGTGCTGAAGTTACATTGGGAGCAGATAAAACGGCGACGGTACAAAACAGCACGGGACTGGAATTTGGGTCCAAAAGAACCTGGAGGACTTTGAGATGCGTTTGATTCAAGAGACACCTGCTCTCCACTCAATATTGACATTGGAGCCTGGTATAAAGGTGAAAAAGTGTCTGACACCTTGCCTGGTGTAGGAACCGGACTCATATTTTGCGGGCTGTCGTGCTTTGCCGCCTTAGTGTCCGGTCTATCTTTAGCCCTCTCATTTTCATTCAGCTTCTCAATTTCTGCCAGGATCTTAATACGAGATTCCTGGTGCCTTTTTTGGTGGTCGGCTAGTACAACAGAATCAGGCAGATCCCATCCGCATTCAGTGCATTGAAAATGTTCTGAACCTTTTTCACCTGTTTGACAGTGCTCGATCATGTGCTCCTTTAAGTGCACCTGTTTTTTGAAGTATATGCTACATTCCACACATGTGAAAATATCTGTACCATGCTCCAAACCGCAATCTTTGTGCTCATGTACTTTTTCGTCTCCATCTCTGATTATGTTTGCAACGTCTACCAATTCTGTCCCAAAGTCATCAAAATGGTAAGTGCCTCTACTCTGACTTGGAGATGATAATTCAGCAGATATTGATCTTTGAGGACACCCACTTGATTGCGTACTGGCCTCAGGAGATGTGTGTATTAAGGCTCCAGAAAAAGGCCCGAGTAGGACTCTCTTTTTCCTGCATCGCTGGAAGAGTGCACAGTTAGTCCGCGGGGCAAGAAGAGGAGTCTCGGGGTCAGAGTCTCCTGGGAAGGCGTACACATCTCTATCACGCTCCTTGATATCATTTCCCTCTAGGCTTTTCTCTCCCTTTATTTTGTCTGCGTCCTCCTCCATCTGGCAAGCATCATTTGGTTTCAGTTTGAAGAGGACCACCTCGGCTCCCACAGATCTGTTACAGTCATGGCTAGTTTCTACTGCGAAGAAAACATTATGAATGAAAATGAGCATTGGAGAAAACCGGGAAAAAGCATACTGATCTGCAATGTGGGTTCTTACATTCTATTGGGCCAAGGTGAGATGTATTTGGTTCTTCTCTTTTTGTGCTTTCTTTACTCTCATTGCACATCTCCCCAGACTGATCAGCCTCATGCTCCAAGCGCGGCTTTGTTTCAGGTTCTTTGTCATCTTCACAATCAACTCTGGACAGCAACCAAAAGAAAGAAAACTAAAATACCAAATGTAATGCATATATATACAGTGGGGCAAATAAGTATTTAGTCAACCACTAATTGTGCAAGTTCTCCCACTTGAAAATATTAAAGAGGCCTGTAATGGCGTACCGCACGCACTCGCATAGACACAACGTAATTTGTGCTACTTTTCTCCATTAATCTTTCAAAAACAAACATGCCGATCACGCATTGCTTTTTTGGAACTTGTAGAAACGACTCTAGACATTACGACACATGAAGGATGTTTTCTTCATACATTTCCGGAAACCAAAAACTCAGGAGGAAAAAATGTGAAGACCGAATCAACTTGCGCGGACTTTAACACCAGCTCGGTGAATCCATTCACATTTCATATGCAGTAAACATTATGTTGGGTTGGCATGGTCTTTCAGAGGACAAAGAGGTAAGCCATTTTTATATTTTTAACTTATTTCTTTAGCGTAACGTTGTGCCGTACTAATTCTGTCTGACAATGAATGACCTGAAAAGAATTACAATGGTATCTGACTGCCACTGTTACCGTTTCTGTTATATATATATAAATATTTTTTTTTTTTTTTTTTTAAACTTTAGTAAGGGAGAAGTGTAAATAAATTATAGAATTAAGATGTGTTATCAATGAAAAAATTAAAAGTGTTCGTTGGCTGTCACTGAGTAGCATTTGCGATCGCTACACAAAGCTAACTAAATTACCCCCAAGAACGGTAAGAGACATAGGACAACCAGAGGATATATAAGAAAGACAGGGCTGATGGTAAAGGATAGCTTGTTGAAACAGGAGAATGTCATTGTCAGTCACGTCGATAAAAAAGCTAAAGCTATGCTTAGGTCGGCTCGTTTTTTTTCGTTTTTTCAGCCTTTTTATGTTCTTCCACATCTTTTGCCAGTGAATTTGGCACCAGGCACATCATTTTCGGAGAGAACTGGTAGGTTTAGCTCTGTAAACATCTCCTTCATACACGTTTTCCATTCATTTCCTATTAGGGACAAACGGTGGCTCGTCCCTACTTAGCAACAGTAGCTAATGTCAAGAATATTAATGAGCGGAAGTTACGTGTTGCTTGCGGTCCGCCATTGTCAACATGGGTAAACCTCAACCATGAGAGACAGAATGTGGAAAAAAAAAACAGAAAATCACATTGTTTTTTTTAAAGAATTTATTTGCAAATCATGGTGCAAAATAATTATTTGGTCATTACCAAAAGTTCATCTCAATACTTTGTTATGTACCCTTTGTTGGCAATAACGGAGGCCAAACGTTTTCTGTAACTCTTCACAAGCTTTTCACACACTGTTGCTGGTATTTTGGCCCATTCCTCCATGCAGATCTCCTCTAAAACAGTGATGTTTTGGGGCTGTTGTTGGGCAACACGGACTTTCAACTCCCTCCAAAGATTTTCTATGGGGTTAAGATCTGGAGACTGGCTCGGCCACTTCAGGACCTTGAAATGCTTCTTACGAAGCCACTCCTTTGTTGCCCTGGCTGTGTGTTTGGGATCATTGTCATGCTGAAAGACCCCGCCACGTCTCATCGTCAATGCCCTTGCTGATGGAAGGAGATTTTCACTCAAAATCTCTCGATACATGGCCCCATTCATTCTTTCCTTTACACAGATCAGGCATCCTGGTCCCTTTGCAGAAAAACAGCCCCAAAGCATGATGTTTCCACCCCCATGCTTTACAGTGGATATGGTGTTCTTCGGATGCAATTCAGTATTCTTTCTCCTCCAAACATGAGAACCTGTGTTTCTACCAAAAAGTTCTATTTTGGTTTCATCTGAACATAACACATTCTCCCACTCCTCTTCTGGATCATCCAAATGCTCTCTAGCGAACCGCAGACGGGCCTGGACATGTACTGGCTTCAGCAGGGGGACACGTCTGGTTGTGCAGGATTTGAGTCCCTGGCGGCGCATTGTGTTACTGATAGTAGTCTTTGTAGTTCTGGGATTTTTGCTCACCGTTTTTGTTTTCATTTTGACGCCATGGGGTGAGAGCTTGCATGGAGCCCCAGATCGAGGGAGATTATCAGTGGTCTTGTATGTCCTAATAATAATTTTCTAATAATTGCTCCCACAGTTTATTTCTTTACACCAAGCGTTTTACCTATTGCAGATTCAGTCTTCCCAGCCATGTGCAGGTCTACAATTTTGTCTCTGGTGTCCTTTGACAGCTCTTTGGTCTTGGCCATAGTGGAGTTTGGAGTGTGACTGACTGAGGTGGTCTTGGCCATAATGGAGTTTGGAAAGTGACTGACTGAAGTTGTGGACAGCTGTCTTTTATACCGATAATGAGTTAAAACAGGTGCCATTAATACAGGTAACGAGTGGAGCCTCGTTAGACCTCTTTAGAAGAAGTTAGACCTCTTTGACAGCCAGAAATCTTGCTTGTTTGTAGCTGGCCAAATACTTATTTTCCACTCTAATTTGGAAATAAATTCTTTAAAAATCAAACAATAAGATTTTCAGTTTTTTTTCCACATTCTGTCTCTCGTGGTTGAGATTTACCCATGTTGACAATTACAGGCCTCTCTAATCTTTTCAAGTAGGAGAACTTGCACAATTGGTGGTTGACTAAATACTTTTTTTTGCCCCACTGTATAGCGTGTCTAAATACCTACACCCATATATTTAATACGTTACATACAGTACATACATAAAATGTAACACTAATGCTTTCCATGCACATATACTACAAATTATAGGTTTGAATTAGGGCTGTCAAACGATTAAAATTTTTAATCGAGTTAATTACAGCTTAAAAATTAATTAATCGTAATTAATCGCAATTAATCGCAATTCAAACCATCTATAAAATATGCCATATTTTTCTGTGAATTATATATATATTCTGTAAAATAAATTGTTGGAATGGAAAGATAAGACACAAGATGGATATATACATTCAACATACGGTACATAAGGACTGTAGTGGGCATTTCACTTTACTGTCATTTAAATCTGTCTATGCTGTCCTCACTCCAAAGCGTCTACTTTTTCCAAAGCTAGACAGCTAGTGAACGACGCCTTAATAATCAGACTTCTTCCTTTTTCATCTGATTTATTAATAAAATGGCCTCAAACCATTGTCCTCTTTAGACCGTAGTGAAACTACAAAAAAAAGTACACAAGCATTGCATTAGCAACAACGTTAGCTTAGCACGCTATACAGGTTCACTAAACATAAACAAAAAGCGTCTCATACAAAAAATATAACAGTTCGCATACTAACATAATATGTACATTCTTTACAAGAACCATACTTACGGACAAATCTTGTCCAAGGATCATATAAGCACAACATTACAACGTAGGCGTCAGCCCAAGACGTTGTGCAGCCATATTGAACTGGCAAGAAAGCAATAAACCATGTCGCAAAGCGACCACAAGAGTTTGCTGTTAGACAGCACAAAAAAACCTTGCTGTAAAACTTACCAAAAAGCAGAATACTGTCTGAGCGGGACATGTGTGTTAATTGCGTCAAATATTTTAACGTGATTAATTAAAAAAATTAATTACCGCGCGTTAACGCGATAATTTTGACAGCCCTAGTTTGAATATAACGTTTGTGCACCCACCAAGTTCATAAAACGCAATCAAAAAATAGATAAGACACCTTCATTTGTCTACATGTTAATTGTCATTCTCATTCACATTCACTGCCATACACAGTGAGAGACATCAAATCAATTTAAAATGGAACGGGTGGCATTGAATGATCATGTTTCCGTGCCATTGACGTCAATAGGCGTCAAATCCATTTTGACTGGGAGGATGGCAGTAATCGAACGATCACCGCCAGCTGTGCCTTCAGAATGATGCATTCAAAGTGCAGTGGCAAGAGTTAAGTCACTGTAGCTAGGTTGTGTAGCTCACTTGACTATGCATTGAGTTGTCATTCGGAAGACCATCTGCAAGTTTTTCATCAAAACATTTGAATGCAAGTGAAATGGGTTGACTTGAAATTTCAAGTTCTGGTAACCCCACCCCCTTTTTTTTACAGTGATACGCAGGCATAGGGAGAACAAGCAAATTACAAAGAGAAAGGTCTGTTTGCAGTCTCGACCTCAAAATTGTGAGGTGGGCATGCTGACTAGTTGTTAACCGTGCCCCTGAACAATATTTCAAGAAGAAAATAGATCTAACCATCCATTTTCTTTGCTTAGCGTATGAGTGTGCCACGCCAAACACTAGTGCAGAGATATTTACACATCTAAATGATTTTTTAATGTCGGCTCACTGCATTAACATTCTACCTGTGCAGGTCTCTGTGTATAATAAAACTAAGTTATAGCACTTATGGGGCTATTTTTCAGTATGTTTGTGGGGAAAAGAAACCTTTAGATAAGGTTTTAGTGCTCCACAGTACCACCTTCCTCACCTGCGTCCACAGGAAGGAGATCCTGGGCTGTGAGCAGCCAGACCATGAGGGTTAGAAAAATTCTGCAGCTCCGCTTCTGACATAACAGTGCACACAAACCACAGAAACAATCACTTCACAGCTAAACAGTTAAAATCAAAGCGTAAGTTCAGAATTTTTGACATTAGGCTTAATCTTCGCATTAGCAGGAGTTTAATTAATTGGTGGAGTTGATTTCAACAAATTCTGTGCAGTTTGTAAGTTATTTGATAGTTTCAGGGCTCCAGAGTGGCATGCCAATAAAAAACGATACAGATCTACGAACAGATCCAACATAGTCAAATAAATTCAAAATGCAGATCATTGTTCCAAAACACCGATGCGGCCAAAACAATTTCACAAAAAAAATGCCATAATTCATTTCATCCTGCAGGACTATTTTTTTAGATGCGTAATACGACCACAATAAAGAGGAGTGCTACGGCCAGTCGTGCTCACGCTGCATTCGAGGAAGGTTGAAAGTCGGACATCCCCCACTCGGAGGGTAGCAGCTGCGACCTCAAAGCGTTCCAAGCGAATGTAAACAGCAAAGATGGCTGATTGCGGCAAGTTGTTTTTTATTTTGGCCATCAAAAGACATTTTGACCTCCAGCAAACCTGCCTTCTCGTAAGGGATCAAATAGTGGAGGCGTTCCAATGATATTTTTCCAGATTGGAGGTTGGGATCTCTGACTCCCCACCTTCCTCGAATGCTGCATCAGTCTGTTGAGTTAACTGACGGCCGGCAACATGGTGATATGTGCATTTAGAGGCTGTGGAAACACAGAAGTAATGGGCAAATGAAAGTTTCCACAAATTCACTACGAAGAACGAGGAACAATATAAACTGGTTACTTGCTGCTGGCTACAACATAAAAAAATCAGCGGTGAAAAAAACGATGTGATATCACTCTGGATTGCAAATGTTGCTGTTCATACAGCAACTATTGAAAGCTTGATAACTTTATCCTGAAAACATAGCAGACACTATTGATTGCGTGGGTCATCGATGATTTTCATGTGTGCATATGTTGTTTTTTTATTGGCATGCTAAGTCGGCCTAATTGACTCGCGCTAGCTTAGCCACTCTGGAGCCCTGAAACTAACAAATAACTAACAAACTACACGGAATTTGTTGGAATCAACTCCACCAACTAATTAAAACCTCGCTAACTCGACGCTTAAGCCTGATGTCAAAACTTCTGAACTTCCCCTTTAAAATCCACAATCAAACTACATTATCTTATATGCAGTGGTGGAAAGTAACAAACAACATTTACTCTCATTTCTGTTACTAAGTAGTTTTTTTTTTGTTTAACTTGTAATGTTTTTAGTGTTTTTTTAAAACAGTAATTTAGCTTTTAGCCTGTGACACGAAAAAGCATGTTTATGTAGTGGTCCTTGCCCACACTCCCCTCTGCTGGCTTTTATTGTTATAACACTTCCTGTTTTGATGTAAGATATCACTTCTAACTTGGCTCACCTGGGAGTGCACCTGCAGCTCATCATTGATCTACACTGCTTATAAGGAGCGGCCTGGGCAGCAAGCAGGTGCCAGATGATTCTGCCAGTTACCATTGGTACATCGGCCAACTAAGCCTTTAGTTTGTGACTCTTGTCTTTGAACGCTTAACTAATTCTGTTTTTTGCCGTCAGGACACCCACCTATCAAAGCCCTCACCGCCACAGCCACAGCCAGTGACCATCCAATCCACCAGCCGCTCAGCACCCTGTCCTTGAGCAATAAATATCACTTCACACTTCATCTGTTTCCGGCTCGCATTTTGGTCCACATTAACTTTGCCTACCCTGCCCTTAACATAATCATCTGGCCAATAGAAATGGACCAAGCGACCGCCGACACCCTCCTAGAGGCCCTCGGACACCAGAGAGTCGTGCTGGGCAAGCATGAGCACACGCTATGTAGCCTTGGAGAGACTCTCCGAAGAATATCTGCGGACTTGCAGCGGGTCAAGACACAGCTCTCGCAATCCACCACTTCCAGGGCCGGCCCTACTATTTCTGTGAGTAGTACTACTGGTGGCCTACCGCCCCCCCTACCACCGGACGTGTTCATTCCAACTCCTGAATGTTACTCCGGGGAGTTGGGCTCTTGCCGTCGTTTTTTTACTCAATTGTAATCTAGTGTTTAATTTGCAACCTTCTAGTTATTCCTCTGATGCCGCTAGAGTTGCTTTTTGTATTAACCTCTTGAGGGGAAAAGCTGGTCAGTGGGCGACAGCACTTTGGGAGAACAATTCACCAGTGCTAAATTCTTTCGAGGCTTTTTCTGGAGAACTACGCAGAGTGTTTGATCACCCTGTTCGTGGGCGAGAGGCCAGAAATCGCCTTTTTTCCCCTTCAGCAAGGTTCTAAATCAGTGGCAGAGTTTTCAATCTCTTTTCGTATTTTGGCTGCCGAAAGTGGCTGGGGTGAGCTGGCTTTAATTTCGGTCTTTTCGCGTAATTTGGCGTAGGACATAAAGGACGAACTAGCGACACGGGATGAGCCTTCCACCCTGGAGGAGCTAATTTCCCTAGCAATTAAGATTGATAATCGCATGAGAGAACGTAAAAGGGAGAAAGCAATTAGTCACGTCTGTTTCCGCCATTCATGTCATCCTCTGCCGCTACCGTCAAACCATCCCCCAGCAACACTCCGCGACCGACATCCCCTCTTCCGTTGGAAGAAGCCATGGAACGTGGCCAAACCGGACACTTGGCAATCACCTGCCCTGCTCAGCCAAGAGTCCGGGCTAACCAGATAAAAGGGAGCACCCTGGTGAGCCAAACCTCCTCAGATTCCGGCTCTCACTCACGACTCGTACTCCCTGCTAGCATCTCCCATGGCTTGGACGCTATGCCACTTCAGGTATTTATCGATTCTGGTGCTGACGACAGTTTTATGGACGAAGGTTTTGCAAATCAAGCCAGAATCCCTCTCGAACCCCTCAAGGCCCCCAAAGTGGTGGAAGCAGTGGATGGAAGAAAACTCTTTTCAGTAACTCATCGCACGGTCCCTCTCATGCTTAAGGTCTCTGGAAATCATCATGAATTAATACAATTGTTTATCATCTCCTCACCAGTAGCGCATGTCATCCTTGGTCTCCCCTGGCTTAAACACCACAACCCAAACATCAACTGGACGGAGGGAAAGATCGTGGGATGGAGCAATCGCTGCCACTTGGAATGTCTTGGCTCAGCGCACCCACTTGGTAGACCAATAAGAAAGCCAACAGGTCCACCAGTGCCTCCTGACCTCACCAATGTGCCCCCTGAATACCATGACTTGGCTACGGTGTTCAGCAAAGACCTCGCCCACACTCTGCCTCCCCATCGCCCCTATGACTGCGCAATTAATCTCCTTCCAGGGGCTCCCCTTCCCACGAGCAGACTCTACAACATATCCGGTCCTGAAAGAGCAGCCATGGAAGACTACATCAGAGACTCCTTGGCTTCTGGTATCATACGCCCCTCTTCCTCTCCAGTCGGTGCTGGGTTCTTCTTTGTGGAGAAAAAAGATTCCACTCTTCGCCCCTGCATTGATTACCACAGCCTAAACCAAATACCAATAAAGGATAAGTACCCATTGCCCCTAATTGACCCTTCTTTTGAGCCCTTCAGTCATGCCAGGTTGTTCACCAAGTTGAATCTCCGAACTGCATATCATCTCGTCCGAATCCGTGAGGGGGATGAGTGGAAGACGGCGTTCAACACTCCCCTTGGTCATTTTGAATACCTAGTAATGCCATTTGGTCTAACAAATGCCCCCGCTGTCTTTCAAAGACTCATGAACGACCTGTTCAGAGACATTCTGAATCGTTTTGTGTTCATCTTCCTTGACGATATACTTGTGTTTTCCCGTTCCCCAGAGGAGCACCGCCTTCACGTCAGGATGGTCTTGCAGCGCCTTCTGGAGAACAGGCTTTTTGTTAAACCAGAGAAGTGCGAGTTCAATGTGTCCTCAGTGAGCTTTTTGGGTTACATAATCACCCAGGGGCACCTCAAACCTGACCCAGTAAAGATCAAAGCAGTTGTTGATTGGCCAACTCCCAGTACCCGGAAGGAGCTTCAGAGATTCCTAGGCTTTGCCAATTTCTACCGTCGCTTTATCCGGGACTACAGCAAGGTGGCCCACTCAACTCACTTCCACGAAACACCCATTTGCCTGGTCCGAAGCTGCTGGTAAGGCATTTTCACAGTTAAAAGTCACTCTTCACCTCTGCCCCGATTCTCAAACACCCTGACACCTCGCAACAATTTGTTGTGGAAGTGGATGCGTCCGACACCGGAGTTGGGGCCATCTTGTCCCAGCGAGACCCCACTACCCACAAGCTCCACCCGTGTGCCTTTTTCTCCCGACGGCTCAGCCCTGCTGAAAGGAACTATGATGTTGGAAACCGGGAATTGCTGGCAGTTGTTTTGGCCCTGCAGGAATGGCGTCACTGGCCTGCGTGGTTGGTGCAGCTAGATGGGAGATTACGTCGCTGGTCAGGGAAGCTCAGAAGGCTGATCCAGATCCAGGAAACGGTCCCCCAAACCGCTTATTTGTCCCATCTGGTGTGAGATCTCAAGTCCTGGAATGGAGCCATTCTTCCAAACTAACCTGTCACCCTGGTATCCATAGGACCCTCTGTTTCCTCCGACAATCGTTCTGGTGGCCTGGAATGGCCAAAGATGCCCGTGAATTTGTCAAGGCCTGCACAGTCTGTGCTCGGGGAAAGGCCTCCCATCAGCCACCTGCTGGTCTACTATGTCCCCTCCCTGTTCCCGGTCGGCCTTGGTCTCATATTGCAGTGGATTTTGTCACCAGACCGCCCCCCTCTGAAGGTAATACAGTTATCCTTACTGTCATCGATCGTTTTTCAAAGTCTGTTCACTATGTTCCCCTTCCCAAACTACCTTCCGCTCTTGAGACTGCCAATCTTTTGGTTAAGCATGTCTTCAGGCTTCATGGCCTCCCTCTAGACATTGTTTCAGATCGTGGTCCTCAGTTTTCCTCGTTGGTATGGAAAGAGTTCTGCAAGGCTGTGGGTGCGGCAGTGAGTCTTTCTTCAGGATACCATCCCCAGACCAATGGCCAGGCGGAAAGGGCCAACCAGGACCTCGAGGCTGCTCTGCGGTGTGTTGCCGCCCATCACCCGGTCTCCTGGAGCACTTTCCTTCCATGGGTAGAGTACGCACATAATTCGCTCGTCTGCTCGGCCACTGGTATGTCTCCTTTCATGGCTTGCAATGGATTTCAGCCCCCTTTGTTCCCGGAGCAGGAAAGGGAAATAGCAGTCCCTGCTGTGAAGGACCACATCAGCAGGATTAGGGGCATCTGGGGTACTGTAAGGGCAGCCCTCACTTGCACCGCTGAGAAAAACAAGAGACTGGCCGATATCCATCGTTCACCTGTGCCAGAGTACAAGGTGGGTCAGGAGGTCTGGTTGTCTGCCCGGGACCTTCCCCTGCAGGTGGAGTCACGTAAATTGGCCCCCCGGTTCGTGGGCCCTTACAAAATAATAAAGATCATTAACCCATCTGCTGTTCGTTTGGACCTCCCGGCATCCATGAATGTCCACCCCACCTTTCATGTTTCCTTGATCAAGCCGGTTTCCTCCAGTGACCTCTGCCCTCCGGCTGTTACACCTCCCCCACCCCTTCTCATTGATGGCCACCCAGCATTTGCTGTCTCGAAGATTCTGGATGTCAGGCCTCGCGGCCGTGGTTTCCAGTTTCTGGTAGATTGGGTGGGCTATGGCCCTGAGGAGAGGTCATGGATCTCCCGGAGTTTAATTCTGGACCTGTCCCTCTTGCGGGATTTCTACGCTGCCAACCCTGGGAAGCCGGGCAGGCCGCCCGGTGGCGTCCGTTGAGGGGGGGGTACTGTAGTGGTCCTTGCCCACACTCCCCTCTGCTGGCTTTTATTGTTATAACACTTCCTGTTTTGATGTAAGATATCACTTCTAACTTGGCTCACCTGGGAGTGCACCTGCAGCTCATCATTGATCTACACTGCTTATAAGGAGCGGCCTGGGCAGCAAGCAGGTGCCAGATGATTCTGCCAGTTACCATTGGTACATCGGCCAACTAAGCCTTTAGTTTGGGACTCTTGTCTTTGAACGCTTAACTAATTGTTTTTTGCCGTCAGGACACCCACCTATCAAAGCCCTCACCGCCAGTGACCATCCAATCCACCAGCCGCTCAGCACCCTGTCCTTGAGCAATAAATATCACTTCACACTTCATCTGTTTCCGGCTCACATTTTGGTCCACATTAACTTTGCCTACCCTACCCTTAACAGTTTATTTCATAATACAAACGGTATTTTATACTCCTGAATGAAATGGACCACTTGGATGTGTGACATAGCGATCGATATATTTATTCAATTTTTTGAATCCCGCATTACGAAAATGACAGACTTCTGGCTTCGGTCTTGCATTGAGGAAGAGGGCGCTGTGACGTCTACGGGTGAAGGAGTCCTCTTCACTATACAGCCGTACTGTTGTATGAGAAGGACTAAGGATTCAGCTAATTTTGCGGATTAATTCGTTTATTTTTCGCATCACGCCAGCCAAACGGCTGCAGAAAAATCTTGCTGTACGACGGAGAGGCTTGTGAACCTTTTTGGGGTTTCAAAAGGTTCCCATTCACCGGTGGATATTGGCTAAAACAAGCCCTACTACTGTGGGACCATGGGACTTACGATGAAGTGAGTAAACATCATGTTTTGTATTATGTCAAATACTGGATCATTTTAATATGTAGGTGGCTTGCATTTTGTGGCTGACATGCTCCTTGTCCCCTCGGCCGACGACCGGCGGCTTGTCGCACATCCCCCCGCCAGGAGAGCACTATACTCGGCTTATTGCCCTCTTCATGTGCCCGGTGTTCTGTCAAATTTTTCAACCGACCAGAAATTGCAACTTTGTGTTAAAAATAGCCACGAAAACAGCGATTACAAAGTAAACACTACAAACTCTCTTTAAATAAAGGACTACTTACGTTTGATCATGGATGGGCTTGTGAAAAGCTCTCCTCATACACATATTGTCATGTTAGCTGCATAACAACTGCAGCCGCCCTCCTATGAGTCTCTTGCTGTTTACGACTTCGCCGTGTATTAAAGCATTATTTTGCCATATTCGTCTTAACCATTTGGCAGCTACGCGCTCCTCCGACGTCGGCCGGTTTGTCCGCCGGTCATTGTCCAGCTGCTTCCCCGCGAACGAGCCCTCTGCCCACAGCAGGGGAACGACGAGCTCTAACTTGTTTGCCACCAGGCGGGTTGCCGATCGGCGAAGACAATCGACAACCCAGTCGTCATGTGAAATGATCCGGACTAGTTATGTGTGATTTTCCGCTTCGAAGACTTCAAAACATCACTGGGTTCGGGTTAGCATATCGGCTTAGCTGTCACGCCTCTTGGTTTGTTTACATTCTCCGAAGCCGGGGAAGGGAAATGACATAAGCCTGACTTAGGTGGCATAAAATATCGTTCGGGAGGTGCGACAGTAAAGGTGAAGTCAACAGTTTTGACCATAATAGAGTAATTTTGCCATGTCGTCCTGAATAAATGCATTTTTATTATTACATATTCCATTTAGCACAAGACTGTTATTTGTCATGACCATGCTATTTATTTAGCTATTGGGGAAACATACTTGGATAAAAAGAATATCCTTTAAAAATATTGGAGTAGAGAGACTGAAACAATGAAATTTTGCGGCTGTCTTCGTCGCGTTTTCCTAGTTCTGAAGAATTCCCCCCCAATGGGCTGCATACTAAATCAGATCAAATCGTTACTCTGCTGACGTCATCCGCCTGTTGGGGACGCTAGAGCTCTATAATGGTAGGCGTGGGTAACCGGCAGACTAAAAGACTAATTTCCCGTCATCTGCGCTTTGCTAAATTGTTGTAAATAGTCGAATCGTCTTAAAATATGGCTAGGTTCATACTACAGGTCTTAATGCACGAATCAGATTTTTTCATGTTTTTCCGACTCAAGTCGGGCATTAACTTGACAATCTGAACGGGACAAGTCACATAGAAGTGGACCATTTCAAATCCGATCTGTGTCACTTTCGTATGTGGTTCAAATCCGATCTGGGCCAAATTTTTTCAGAACGTGACTGGCGGTCTGAACTGGCAAGACTCCCAAATTGGAATTCATGCAACACGTCAGCAAAGAGCAAGAGGCACGGAGGACGGCAGCCATGTAGGCATTAGCGCCTAGCTTGCACTCTGCTTTTAAGCACGAAGCGGGCTTGACCACAGTCATTAAAAAAATAAGATGAAGAAAAGAATAAGCCTTACAGTTTTCGATTTTCATTCTGTGCGCTGAATGAGCAATAT
The DNA here is from genome assembly GCF_030265065.1 of Corythoichthys intestinalis. NCBI lineage: Eukaryota > Metazoa > Chordata > Actinopteri > Syngnathiformes > Syngnathidae > Corythoichthys > Corythoichthys intestinalis. The sequence goes on from NC_080410.1 coordinate 19,316,107, forward strand.
TTCATTATTGCACATATGGCCGAGTCGGGGCAAACTGACACACCCACGTCATTTCACGCACACACGTCAAGGCTCAAGTGTGCGCGTGTATGCGTTCTATCAGTCCATACAAACTTTGAATATAAGACTAAACGGGGATTATTAATGTCTGTTATTTATGTCCTCTTTTTGGAAATCAAAATATGATCGCTCTGGAATGACATATAGCTAGCATGTGTAATTTGTTTTGATGCTTCTGCGCATGCGGGTCTCTTTGCTGAGCGCATCTCGGACTGCGAATTCGTGCGAATGCGTGATACTTGAACGGTCTCAATGGACAAAGGCAGTCTGAACGGGCACGCCAAAAAAACAGATATGGCAAAAAATCGGATTTGTGCATTAAGACCTGTAGTATAAACCTAGCCTATGATTCTAATTCACATAATAATGCTATTTAAGACTTTTTTTTTCTCCTGTCGTACGCACTTAAAATATATTATGTTGGAATTTATATACTCAATTACGTTATGAAACACAAATGTTACAAAGTGAAAATGAGAGAGAGAGAGGGAGGGGGAAATGGATAATTTTGTATCTGAGTGCCAGTACAAAGCACCCATTTGATTGGCTCTGATAAGTGCAGTGCCAGACAACAACACATAGTAGAAACCCTATTATTATTATTCATTTATTTTTTTGCCAAAAATGGGTGCCGTCACTATTGTGCTTGTAAGTAGTTACTATCACATCTATTATTTTGTTTTTCTTCCCCATTTTGCACAGCTAAAAGTAAAATTTGTGTACAAAAAAAGTGTTGTTGCAACCCCAACACACACACGCACAGAGTAACGTGGTAAGTTTACTTTTCAGTACAATTTAAATAAGCTACTTTTACCTTTTTAGTAGATTTTTACACAAGTAATTTTACTTTCACTTCAGTAAAATTTAATCATTGTCACAGTACTTTTACTTGAGTTGATTTTTGGTACTTTTTCCACCCCTGCTTACATGCTGCTAACACAGAGAGAGGGAACTGAAAGACTGGACTAAAAGCACACTGAATCACATTTAAAATGATAAAATGACAATGATAATGACTATATACTCTGCTTGACTATTTTACTTTTAAAGTTGCAAAAGGTTTACATGATGTGTGAAGTCGCCGGTTACCTTCGAGTGTTTCTTTCTCCGAGTCAGAGTCCCAGCTTAGGGAGGAAGGAAAGGCTGAGGACCTAAATCTCCTCTGTGCGCTCCTTGCTGGGTCCGCACTGTGCTCACAAATCTCGGTCTGATCTGGACCCTCATCTTCATCATGACCTTGTGAGTCTTTAGCAGACGTCAGGGCATCGCTCAAATCGGAAGAACATGAGGACTAGTGACAAGAATGACAATACATGCAACATATTAGGAGTGGTAATCTCTTGGTACCTCACGATACGATACGATTTGCGATACAAAGCTCACGATAACGGTGATCTGACGATACGGCGATACAACGATGATCGATACATTGGTCAGGAAATCATTCTACGATATTCTACAAACAACTAACAAACAGAAAAATAAGCTTCTGCTGTGAATTAGAAAGAGTTTATCAATAGTAGACGTCTAATCCATTTGAACTGGGAGGGTGGCAGCGAATGCACATTCGTTCATTCGCTGCCATCCCTCCCACTTCAAACAGATTGCACGTCTATGGCCGTCAGTGGTAGCCAGTGCTAGGCAATGAGGTCATTTTGGGCCATTTAAGGTCATTGACCTGTTGATTTTCAGATACATCCTGTTGATTTGGGGGTATCCAATGGGTCACTTCCTGTTTATTTTGAGTTACAGAACAGGAGGTGACCTGGGAATCACCCAAATGAATATGCAGTGACTCAAACTCAACAGAAAATGACCTGTAAATGCCCTAAAATGAACAGTAACTGACCTGTAAATGCCCTGAAAATCGGACCGAATGACCGTGAATGCTCTGGTTTTGAGTGAACGAACCTTCCCCGTCTAAATGGATTGGGTCTCGAACACCGTTAATGCGGTTAATAGAGTTAACAGACACGATTATGGTAGAAGATTTTGGTAGCAACTAGGGCTGTCAAACGATTAAAAATTTTAATCGAGTTAATCACAGCTTAAAAATTAATTAATCGTAATTAATCGCAATTCAAACCATCTATAAAATATGCCATATTTTTCTGTAAATTATTGCTAGAATGGAAAGATAAGACACAAGACGGATATATACATTCAACATACTGCACATAAGTACTGTATTTGTTTATTATAACAATAAATCAACAAGATGGCATTAACATTATTAACATTCTGTTAAAGCAATCCATGGATAGAAAGACTTGTAGTTCTTAAAAGATAACTGTTCGGACAAGTTATAGGAATTTTATATTAAAAACCCCTCTTAATGTTTTCGTTTTAATAAAGTTTGTAAAATTTTCAATCAAAAAATAAACTAGTAGCTCGCCATTGTTGATGTCAATAATAATTATGGTGCTGAAGCCTGAAACCCATAAAATCAGTCGCACCCAAGCGCCAGCAGAGGGCGGAAAAACACCCAAAAACACAAGTAACAAGTGGAAATGACACTTTACTGTCATTTTAATCTGTTTGAGCGGGGCATGTGCGTTAAATGCGTCAAATATTTTAACGTGATTAATTTAAAATTTTGACAGTCCTAGTAGCAACTTGTTGGTTCCTTATTATTTTTATTTATTTATTTTTTTAGACATTGACACCTTTATAATGATATCGCGATTCTTGGCAGGAGCATATCGATAACCTTTAGGGTGCAAAGTATCACGATATATCACCATTTCGATATTTTTCACACCCCTACAACATACAGTATATATCATGGTTACTGTAATATAAGGTATGAATAGAAATGTTTTCGTTTTTTATGAAAAAAAGTGATATACTGTATCTTAAAAATGCAATGATTTAAACCTTTATAGAGCACTCGTTGGATTCATGGGCTGTCATTGACATCTGATCCATTTTAACTGATTCTGTGGGGTGGCAAAATCAGCCCTGAGTATTCTATTAAAAGTGCCTGGTGGGTGTCACGGGCATGTGTCATTTCGTCTACTGGGCTATGGCTGAGCAGAGGGTTGTGCTTTACATGTTCAACCTGGCAACCAGCAAACATGCGACTGAGAAGGGAAAATAACTCACGTAACTTGTGTTGATCTACAGCACCATGCAAAAGTCTCAACCAACCCTAACTTTGTTGTGTTAGTGATCTTTCACTGCACTCATCAAACTGTAATTGTATGAATTCTGAATACAAAACTTCTGGTCACAGTTTCCCAAAAATCAGTGCATACTGTATGTCTTTTGGAAATACTTATAAAAACGTATGAGCACCACATGAGGAAATAATGGTTATTGTGTGGAAAGATACAACCAAAAATGTTTGTCACACTCATGCAACTAATGGATACGTTCATGTTTACATTTGTCCAATTATATGGCGCTTTATATCCCTCTGCTGTGAATTTTTAAATCAACAGTAGTTTGTCACTAGTAGACTACAGGTAGACACCCAATCCGTTTGAACTGGAAGGTCTTCCATCCCAGATCAAATGGATTGGAAGTATATCGCCGTCAATGGCATTCAATTAAATAATAATAGTAGTGATATGAAGGTTTTACCTGCTGGACGGTGCAGTTAAGGACATGGTTTTGTGCAGAGTTTAAAGATGGGGGCGCATAGCTGATCCCTGGGGTCAAGGGTTGCCCTTCTGGCTCCATTATAACTCCCCCAGAAAACAGTATGGACTCCCACAGGTGACCAGCCCGCCTACATCTTGTGCACGGCTTGTCTTCTGCAAACAAGGAAGAAAAAGGGGGTAAGTGATATTTTGTGCCTGCAACTTTCAACCATTGCTTAACAATACTGATTGCATTCAACTGCATGACAAAACTGCAATTGGCGTGCTAAAAGCAGGTATGTCTGACAATGCAAAAGATTGCAGAGTTGCAGAATGTCCATGTTTTAGCTGTCCTCAGTATATCCCTATCACCAGCAGCAGCTGTAGGCCTGTCTGACCCATTTTCACAATACGTCTGCTCTTTTAAATGAGACAGGGCTCCCAAATGGTTACATAAAGATGTGGCGTTTATTTCCAGGCCCACGTCCTTTCTGTCCCTCTTCTAGACAGGAAGAAAATAGCCGAGACAGAAAAGGTGCAGCGGCTTGGCTTGTTAGCCACAGCAAGTACGTGGCCAGTGTTGTTGATCGGTCGTTGTCATGTCAGGTCTTAGAACCACGATGCAATGTGGCTTTTACAAGCACGAACACACACATCAGCTGCATTTCACCCGAAAAATACTCACGGATATCGGCCTGGTTTGCGGATCCAGGGGAAGAAGTCGCAGTCTAAGCGGTGCTCGTCATAGTTGAAGACCGAGCAAGAAGCTTGACGCCCCTGAGACGATGCTCGCTACAAGCCCCCGGCTGCTTTCTCGCACCGATCTGTTCTTTTACTGTCACTCGAGGCAGCTTGGGAGATGTTTTGCATTGCTCCCTTGCAAGTGCCAGGCGCAGGACTCCATGTTAATAAATTTGCAGGCACGCCACGGCAGCGGCGGCGTACGTAACGTCGACTATGGGAGGTGACCAGAAGTTGGAGTCGCCCTCCAGCAGCAAGTTCATTAAGTTAAAATTTTCTTTTTTTTTTTTTTTAACTCATACCCCCAACATTCAAAAAATACTATCGTTCGTCTATTTTGCACATTCATTCATACCTTAAAATATGTAATAACAATGTTACAGTCTATTATATGGAACTTCATACACTGACATGGATTACTTTTAGAAACCCCATTTATATTGATAGTTAGAATCTATTCTGATAGTGTAATTGTAGACGGCATGATTCTTCACTCAGCAATGTGTCTTACTTATACAGTAGGTTTACAGAATTATTTGAAGTATTACACAGTAGTATGCTTCATTTTTTTTTTTTTGCTCGAATTTGTTCTATAGGCAAGTGTGTCTAGTTTTGCCAATTTTACTTTCTCATAAAATCTGTTCATGACTCTAATGTGCTGCTCCATCAAGAAAAAAAAAAAAAAAAAGCTCTTTAGCGGACTCTAGTGGCCAATAACGGAAGTCTGGTCTTTCATCGGGTAAACCAGGGGTCCCCAAACTACGGCCCGCGGGCCGGATACGGCCCGCCTCCACATTTGGTCCGGCCCCCTCAACAATATTTATTTATTTATTATTATTTTATTTTTTTTCAATAGTGTTATTTATTTCCTGGATTTTTTTCTGTGAAGAACGCAGAGATGGTTATTTGGTTATTATCTATTTATTTGATAGTGTTATTATTATTTATTATTTATTATGATATGATATGATATGATAAAATAATATAATATAATATAATATAATATAATATAATATATATATATATATATATATATATATATATATATATATATATATATATATATATATATATATATATATATATAAATTTTATTTACTTTTGTTCCGTGAATAATCCAGAATGGGTTATTTGATTGTGGTTTTCTGAAAAACAATAAATTTTTACCTTTAGGCACTCCTGCAATCGTCACACTTTTTCTGTTACAAACTGACCCGGCCCCTCATCAGAGAAGGGAAAAGTTATGTGGCCCTCACAGGAAAAAGTTTGGGGACCCCTGGGGTAAACCATTTAATTAAAGTGAAGTCTTCGTAACATCAAATATAGCCCAGGATTTTCCTATGCTGGAACAACCGGTATCAAGGGCGTTGGTTTGGTCTTGATAATGGTAGGGACGATATAATAGCATAACCTGCATGTACACTTTTTGCTGGGGATGGGACATTAATAAGACCAAACAGATTGGGTGAACGGGGGTCAGGGCTACATTTCTCACGAATATGAAAAAATAAAAATGGAGCCTTCCTTCAGGTAAAACACTACTGCTCAAGTACAGCCGAACTTAACAAAAAATGAAAGCTTCTTTGGGCTGCTTTAAGACAACATACTGTAAATAAAATAAAAATTGGGAAGGAGGCAGTAAACCTCGGTTCACTACATTTCTGACAGTTTAATTAACGCTAACAGTAGAAAAACATACATGAGGCTATTTCTCTCAAGGCAGCTTCCTACTCAAGTTCAGGAAATTCACACAGATTAACGTTATTCTTACTCTGATGCAGGTCGGATTTTCAGTAGCAAAATTAGTGGTTACTCACAGTTGCTGCTGCTAGTGGGAAAAAAAAAATCCAATATTCCTTGTCTTCGAAGGCGGCGGACGTCGGATGTTGTATCTGTGTTGGGACTCGGGCTGTGATTGCGTATGTGTGTGTGTGTGTGTGGGGGGGTTAAGTCATCAGCCAATCAAACGTGCGTTTGAGGGGAAAAAATGGACTGGCACATTCAGCAAGTGAAAAGGGGTCAATGTAAGTCTGAACATAATGAAAGTAATTTACTTAATAATGGTAGGGTCAATTCTATCCTTACAACATATGGGAAGACAATCTAAATTACCTATATAACTGAAGTCATTATATAATGCAAATTAGGTTCCTTAAAAGTTGGTGGGGACAATTTGAGTATCCTGAAAAGTTGGTAGTGTTATGTCCCTACCGTCCTTGTGCAAACCTATGCCCTTGACCAGTATACAAATAATTCTTCATCATCCTCAATTAAAGCCATTTAATGTCAACTATTAGCCTAATATACACTCACCGGCAACTTTATTAGGTACACCATGCTAGTAACGGGTTGGACCCCCTTTTGCCTTCAGAACTGCCTCAATTCTTCGTGGCATAGATTCAACAAGGTGCTGGAAGCATTCCTCGGAGAGTTTGATCCATATTGACATGATGGCATCACACAGTTGGTCCAGATTTGTCGGCTGCACATCCATGATGCGAATCTCCCGTTCCACCACATCCCAAAGATGCTCTATTGGATTGAGATCTGGTGACGGTGGAGGCCATTTGAGTACAGTGAACTCATTGTCATGTTCAAGAAACCAGTCTGAGATGATTTCAGCTTTATGACATGGCGCATTATCCTGCTGAAAGTAGCCATCAGAAGTTGGGTACATTGTGGTCATAAAGGGATGGTCAGCAACAATACTCAAGTAGGCTGTGGCGTTCCAACGATGCTCAATTGGTACCAAGGGGCCCAAAGTGTGCCAAAAAATATTCCCCACACCATTACACCACCACCACCAGCCTGAACCATTGATACAAGGCAGGATGGATCCATGGTTTCATGTTGTTGACGCCAAATTCTGACCCTACCATCCGAATGTCACAGCAGAAATCGGACTCATCAGACCAGGCAACGTTTTTCCAATCTTCTATTGGCAAATTTCGATGAACTTGTGCAAATTGTAGCCTCAGTTTCCTGTTCTTAGCTGAGAGGAGTGGCACCCGGTATGGTCTTCTGCTGCTGTAGCCCTCAAAGCCTCAAAGTTCGACATATTGTGCGTTCAGAGATGCTCTTCTGCCTACCTTGGTTGTAACGGGTGGTTATGTGAGTGACTGTTGCCTTTCTATCAGCTCGAACCAGTCTGGCCATTCTCCTCTGACCTCTGGCATCAACAAGGCATTTCCGCCCACAGAACTGCCGCTCACTGGATATTTTTTCTTTTTCGGACCATTCTCTGTAAACCCTAGAGATTAGGGTTGCCACCTGTCCCTTAAAATAAGGAACGATCCGAAATTGGGAATTAAATGCTGCGTTCCGTATTGAACTAATACGGAATGTAATTGAATAGATACATTTCTATGCATTTGAGGAGTTTGGGGGATGTCACTTTTTTTCTCTGCCTGTACAGCTTTGGGCGCGAGGGGGGCGTCCCATATTTCTTATTTCTGAAAGGTGGCAACCCTACTAGATATGGTTGTGCGTGAAAATCCCAGTAGATCAGCAGTTTCTGAAATACTCAGACCAGCCCTTCTGGCACCAACAACCGTGCCACGTTCAAGGTCACTCAAATCACCTTTCTTTCCCATACTGATGCTCGGTTTGAACTGCAGGAGATTGTCTTAAACCATGTCTACATGCCTAAATGCACTGAGTTGCCGGCATGTGATAGGCTGATTAGAAATTAAGTGTTAACGAGCAGTTGGACAGGTGTACCTAATAAAGTGGCCGGTGAGTGTAGAATTCATCCATGAAAGTGTTGGTGGAGAAAAGTAGTTTATATCCAGGTCTCTAGTCTCTATATCTAGGTCCATAAATAACACACCAGCAAACAAAAATGTCACAAAAAGTGAATACACGTTCATTTTATTATGCTTGTTCTTTTTGGGGGGTGAGGGGTACTTTCAGCCCTCAATTGGAAGAGAGAGAGAGAGAGCATTATTTTCTTTTACTCATCCATCCTGTACCGGGTATACCCTATAAATTGCTGACATCATAGGTAATTAAACATAGATAGCTTATTTGTGATGTAAAAAAAAAATATCACATTAGATAACAATCTGTGGCACAATCATGATCGATCTTTGATGGTGCACTAAATTAATGGAATTCAAGGCTTCATTCAAATCTTGATCGCTCATTTCGGGCAAGACTACGGAGTAGGATTTTTTTCAAAAAGATTTGTACTCGTATTTACACATTCGTATTCGTATAATTCTTACTCCATACACGACCGCCTTTTCAATGATGGAGCTTCAAGCTGGATCTGTAGGTGGCGGTATAGAGTTTACCGACGTCTGAGTGAGGAAATGTTATAAGACACGAGTGACAAAGAAGACAGCTAGCACGGCCAGCAACAATACGGTCAGTTATGGTTATAAAATACTCCTTAATTTTACTAACATATTCATTTTTACCAGCATTATAGACTGAAGACCCCTAAGCAAATAATAGGCATTTTTGGTTCCACTCCTGAGGATAAAATAGTTTTGTCTATTTTTCCGTAGGAAATGACAGCGAGCTTGATCTCTACATCCTGCTCGTAACATTCGGCTGAAAATGCAACAAAACAACCGATGTAATATTCAGTAAATTTGCTCTTATGTGAAGTCTAAGTAATGCTGAATTGTCACGGATATTATTGCAATGTCAAAGAATCCTCTTATTATGTACTCGACCTCACAGCTTTTTAATTTGCCAATATACTAATTCTTTTTTTTTTTTAAAGTCAAAATTGGCTATCACCAGCTCTATTTATGAAGTTGCTATTTATGTGGAATTGAAAAAAATAAATAAATACATTTGAAAAATGTGTAATTGGAAACTTAAAACATATGGCAATGAATGATGCACCTGAAATAAATCTTTAAAGCATTGACAGGGGTAAACAAAATAACGATGTGGTTTCCCATATTCCAATTTGCATAGGATAATAAAATTAATAGTTAAGAATGAACGCCTTAAATTGTTCAAATACAGAGTAAGGAATAGAGTAAGGAATAAATATAACCTATTTAACCGGCATTTCTCATTGATAAAATTCACGAAATTAATACTATTTGGTCTGCGATTGGCTGGCAACCAGTCCAGGGTGTCCCCTGCCTACTGCCCATAGATAGCTGGGATAGGCTCCAGCACCTCCGCGACCCTCATGAGGAAAAGCGGCATGGAAAATGAATGAATGAATGAATACTATTTGGTGCGATTAATTAAGCACCATAATGGTTAGTCGGAGTAACATACAAGAGATCAAGAAGCAAAGATATTGCTTTTACATTCTCTAAAATAGGAAGCAACAATTGATCACCAATACCTCTCTATTGCGGGGTTTAGACCAGGATAATCTACTGTATATTGCAGAGTGAAGCCACAGAGAGTCATCAGCAGGTTGCAACAAAGAAAAATACAGACATGAAGTTTCCCTTAAAATTGAAGATGTGCTTGGGAATTAATTCCATATGTATGATTTTTTTTTTTTTTTCATTTTTCCACATCAAGTTTTGTTAATGTACTGAAATATTGAAAAGCTATGAATGTGTATTCCAAAGTTTAGAGGTAAATGAAGTCAACATGTAAATGTTATAGTGCATTTCATATTCATCAAGAAGTTTCATCTTAAAGCCTGACATACCTGACTTTTTCTGAGACGTGTTAGAAATTGTGTTTTCCATTATGATGTTGCAGATTCTTATGTCATAATAAAAAGTATAATAATGGCGTTTATTATAACGGTGTTGTTGCTGTCCTCATTTTTTTGTCTTCTCTCTTTCCCAGATACTCACCTTGCTTGGCTTTCATCCTAGAAAATGGACACCCGGTTCACTCGAGGGAAATCCACCATATTGGAGCGCCCCTTGACGAGACCCAAGACTGAAGTCAGCTTGAGTGCGTTTGCATTGCTGTTCTCAGAGATGGTCCAGTACTGTCAGAGCCGGGTGTACTCTGTTTCGGAGCTGCAGACGCGCCTGGCTGACATGGGCCAGAGTGTGGGTGCCGGCTTGCTGGATGTGCTCGTGCTTAGGGAGAAGAATGGCAAGAGGGAAACAAAAGTGCTTAACATGTTGCTCTTTATTAAGGTTTGTACTGTCAAGCAGACAAAAAATGTAGAGACTTGCTGACAGTGATGGCAAGTAAAGTATTTAAATTTGTAACTCTTTCCATTGTAGGTAAATGTATGGAAGTCTTTATTTGGGAAGGAGGCCGACAAACTGGAGCAGGCCAATGACGACGACAAGACTTACTACATCATAGAAAAGGAGCCCCTCATCAATGCTTACATCTCTGTGCCCAAAGAGAATAGCAGCTTAAACTGCGCTGCCTTTACTGCAGGCATCGTGGAGGCTATCCTCACACACAGCGGTTTCCCTGCTAAGGTTACAGCCCATTGGCACAAAGGCACCACACTCATGATCAAGTTTAATGAGTCTGTCATTGCCCGGGACAAGGCTTTAGATGGCAGATAAGGACAGCAGGAAAAATCCAGGAATTTTTGGTGTTGTTCATTGAAGGACAAATATAAAGAACTATTTAACTCTACACAACCTTGGAGTTACTCTTCCATTTCGGAGTCATTTAAAGATTAAGTTCTTATTTACTTTCATATAATATACTGTAGTGTCTACTCTTGCACACTGGCCATCTATGTTGCCCCTCCCCCCCTCCCAGTTCGCTCTCCAGTGAGCAAAGTACCAACGCATGCAGGACTAGACTTCATATTTTGAACCTAGAGTAGGGTTTCTAACCTGTTGCCAGGAGCCAGATTGGCCCCGTCACATCATTTTGTGCAAATTACATCGACATCATGTCTTCTTGTTTTTTTTTTTTTTTGCTAAAATAAACTTTATGGGAAATTTCTGCAGTTCAGAAATCTGAGAATGATTACATAATCCCCTAACCCCTTAATTTACCAAAATAAATTATAATTGTTAAATAATAGATTATTTGCTTGTTCTGTGTTTTTTAATTCAATCAAAAAATGAAAAATATAAAATGTTTAGTGAGTTACCTACCCCCTTTTGTTTAATAAATACAAAATATAAATGTTTTTTAATTGAAAAAACCTTTTTAATTTTTTTTTTTTTAAATAGATATTAAAGAAACCATAACTACAATGTGGCTCACAACAAAGATGAGTTTGACACCCCTGACCTACAGTTTAGTAATGTATGTATGTAATGTAAATTTATAAAAAATAAAAAACAAAATATCACAGATTACCTTTTCTTTATAAGTCTGGAATGTATCCCCAAGGATAAAAGTCCAATCCATTTGGACTGGGAGGGTTGGCAACGAATGAAAAATCGTTGTCAGCTCCTGCCAGTCCAAACAGATCGGACGTCTACCGCTGTCAATGGCAGCCAACGAGTTAAAACTATGTTAGCTGTTACAGTCTTATACTGTATTTTTAAAGTATCAACTAATTTATGCGACATTGCGTATGGCTATTGTTTGGAAATATTTATAACATGATCATAAAATATGTTGAAATTATTTTCCATTGTGCATGCAGAAATGAATGTTTACGTCATGTAACATCCCGGTGTTTTTGACAGCAGTCACATGACCAAGTCACGTGGCATCCAGGAAGCTAGGTTATTTTTCCAGCTCGACGTCTTACTGCGACGCGAAGCTGCAGATTTTTTTTATGTAATATTTTTTAATTGACACCTGAAAACTGAAAATAATGGACATGTTCGCTGGACTAGCGAAGATGTTGAGGTAATATCCAGCCTTTCGTCTCTCGTGTGACCGTCCGAACATCCCTATGGCATCACCAAGATGCGTTCAGGAGGTTTCCACAGGTTTGCTGAAAACAACCTTTTGTTTTGTTGTCTTGTCATGTGTTGTTTTTGATTTGAGATTACATTTAACTATGTGTGTTGCTAGCCCGAAATAATTTGCACGAATTAACCCGGTTATGTCTTGCAATTTATTGCGTAATATTAGATTTGAGAATCAAGAAATTTCCTGGGCAAACGATGTTCAAACAACATTTCGTGAGTCTGAAAGTAGAAATGTGTTTTGAGACGATATAGGTTATTTGATGACGACAACAAATATGAAACGCAAAAGGCAGGTACTCAGTGAAAACAAACTTGTGCTGACTGTTCCTGTCTCTATAATGTGCGAATTATACACTCAACAGAAGGAAACAACATTCACAGAAACTAAACTGTCAACTTTCAAGAGGCATGACAGAACTAGCTAATGAGTCATGACCTATAATAAAAAACAAAACAGGTATAGCATCAGTATAGTAAGGCACAGTAAACAAAGTACAAACAATATTCCTTCATAATTTGATAGCCTGTTGTCTATCAAGAACTTTATAATTGGTCAGTACATTGTACTCGGATGTATAGCATGGCATGTGAGCATATGTTGTAAACTAAACCGTGAATGGTCTGGTCTCATTGAATGGTGCATATTAATCACTAAAGTATTGTGTATTCTCACTGTGTGAATTAGTGTTGTCCTCCAGAACTACAAATAAAATAGGATGTAGATTATGCAACCAATTATTAGTCTTGTCGATTCCACCTTTTGAGCCAAGGTCATTTTACAGTGGTGTGAAAAAGTATCTGAACCTTTTGGAATTTGTCATATGTCAGCATAAAATCCCCATCAGATGTCATCGGATCTTTGTCCAAATCACACAGATGAAAAAACGGTGTCTGCTTTACCTAAAACCATCCAAACATTTATAGGTTTTTATATTTTAATGAGGATAGTATGCAAACAATGACAGAAGTGGGGAAAATAATTAAGTGAACCATCACATGTAATATTTTGTGGCCCACACTTTGACAGCAATAACTTCAACCAGGCGCATCCTGTAGCTGCAGATCAGTCTGGCACATCGATCTGGACTAATCCTGGCCCATTCTTCTCTACAAAAATGCTCTAATTCAGTCAGATTCCCGGGATGTCTGGCATGAATCGCTGTCTTTAGGTCATGCCACAGCATTTCAATGAGGTTCAATTCTGGACATTGACTTGGCCACTCCAGAACATGGATTTTGTTTCATCTGAAACCATGCTGAAGTTGAATAAATGAATGAATGAATGAATGAATTTATTGTCATTGTCATCATCATCAGAATCATTGACAGTTACAGAGTGTGGGATAGTTTGGCCAGAAAGGAGAAACATTGACACAGACTATGGAATAATTTGCCTGAAAAAGACGATGACAGACAAAGGAAGACTGGAAAAAAGCAATGCTTATCGATACCCATCCCCCAACAGCCCGGGATGCACAGTCTAGCATGTTTGTGTTAAATAGTCCTTTTTTTTTTTTACTCATATATCTTTCAAAAAGTCATTGATTGCCATGGAATTTCGCAATATTGTCAATTTGAGTAGGTTCATTGGATGGGTTGATTTCTAAGTTGGTGTAGGGAGGGATGGCCGGGGGTATCAATGAGGCCCACGTCTGCTGTATCCGCTCCGGAAGATTAGTCATCATCCTCCCTTGCCCAGTTCCCGCGAGCGAGCCTTTCATGATCCCGGATCTCCGTGATGATTTTCGTGACCATTTGAGAGTTGATTTACTTTTGCGTTTTGGATTATTGTCTTGTTGCAGCATCCATCCTCTTTTTAGCTTCAACTGTCAGACTGACAGACGGCCTCAGGTTTTCGTGCAAAACATCCTGATAAACTTCTAAATTCATTCTTCCATTAATGATTGCAAGTTGTCCAGGCCCTGAGGTAGCAAAACAGCCCAAGTTATGATGCTCCCTCCACCATGCTTCACGGTGGGGATGAGGTGTTGATGTTGGTGAGCTGTTTCATTTTTCCTCTACACGACGCTGTGTGTTACTCCCAAACAATTCAACTGTGGTTTCATCAGTCCACAAAATATTTTGCCAAAAGTTCTGTGGAGTGTCCAAGTGCCTTTTTGCAAACATTAAACGAGCAACAATGGGTTTTTTTTTAGACAGCAGTGGCTTCCTCTGTGGAGTCCTGCCATGAACACCATTCTTGGCCATAGTTTTACATATTCATAGTTGCTGTGTGCACATAGATATTGCACTGTTCCAGTGATGGCTTTAATAGTCTTTAGCAGACACGCTAGGGTTCTTTTTTACCTCTCCGAATATTCTGTGCTGAACTCTTGGCGTCGTCTTTGGTGGATGGCCACTACTTGGAGAGAAGCAACAGTGCCAAACTCTCTCCATTCGTGGACAACTTCTCTGACTGTTGACTGATGAACATCCAGACTTTTAGAGATGGCTTTGTATCCTTTTCCAGCTTTATACAAATCAACAATCCTTGATCGCAGGTATGCAGACAGCTCTTTTGACCGAGCCATGATGCACATCAGACAATGGTTGTCATCAAGAGATTTCCTACCAGGTGTGTGTTTTATCGTAGGCAGGGCACCTTTAAACCACTCATGAGTGATTGGGCACACACATGACTTAAAATGTTTGGTAAAATTGGTTTCAATTGCTCTTTAAGTCTACTTAGGCAGAGGGTTGACTTAAATATTTTTCCCCATTCTGTCATTGTTTTCATGCTTTCCTTATTAAAATATGAAAACCTATAAATGTTTGGGTGGTTTTAGTTTAAGCAGACACTGTATTTTCCTCTGTGTGGTTTTGACAAAGATCAGATCACATTTGATGATGATTTTATGCAAAAACGTAAGAAATTCCAAAAGGTTCAGATACTTTTCATATCACTGTACATCAGAGAAATCTTATGGCACACCTAACAAAAATGGCAAAAAGAGTATTAATACTCTAATACTGATGGTCTCATATATCCATTGTTTAACGTATTTTGGTTTTTTTGCTGATAAAAATTCTATTTTATAAATCTTATTTCATTTTGCTTGCCCAATGACAATAAAAGAAAATCTGAGAATCTGAAAAAGGATGTTCTTCTCTTCTGCCTCAGAGAAAGACAGACTACTCTCCTCCATGGGTGTCAGCTATGGGTCTCGAGACCATCTTGGAGATGGATCTATTAGCTCTGAAATCCACCGACACCATGAGGAAGAGGAGGAAGAGGCCCTGAGAAGGAAGCTTAAATATTTCTTCATGAGCCCATGTGACAAATATCACGCAAAGGGACGCAAACCATTCAAATTAGGCCTGCAGCTGCTCAAAATTGTCATTGTTACAGTACAGGTAAAGCAAGACTTTAGCTAGCCTTTTTTTCTTTGTTAAATCTTTTACTGTTGCTCAAAGTCTAAAAGCTTGGAGGTGACCACCTAATGATTTCTTGTATGTTCGATTTGAAGTTTTAAAGTACAAGCCCCAGTGCTGTTATGTCTACTTGTCGACATGATTGAAGTAATGGGAATGTTCATATAACAGTGGGGCAAATAAGTATTAAGTCAACCACCAATTGTGTAAGTTCTCCTACTTGAAAAGATTAGACTGGCCTGTAATTGTCAACACGGGTAAACCTCAACCATGAGAGCCAGAATGTGGAAAAAAAACAGAAAATCACATTGTTTGATTTTTAAAGAATTTATTTCCAAATTAGAGTGGAAAATAAGTATTTGGTCACCTTCAAACAAGCAAGATTTCTGGCTGTCAAAGAGGTCTAACTTATTCTAATGAGGTCTAACGAGGCTCCACTCCTTCCCTGAATTCATGGCACCTGTTTTAACTCATTATCGGTATAAAAAACACCTGTCCACAATCTCAGTCAGTCACACTCCAAACTCCACTATGGCCAAGACCAAAGAGTTGTCAAAGGACACAAAAGGAGACAAAATTGTAGACCTGCACCAGGCTGGGAAGACTGAATCTGCAATAGGTAAAACGCTTGGTGTAAAGAAATCAACTGTGGGAGCAATTATTAGGAAATGGAAGACATACAAGATCACTGATAATCTCCCTCGATCTGGGGCTCCATGCAGGAACTCACCCCGTGGCGTCAAAATGATAACAAGAACGGTGAGCAAAAATCCCAGAACCACACGGGGGGACCTAGTGATTGACCTACAGAGAGCTGGGACCACAGTAATAAAGGCTACTATCAGTAACACAGTGCGCTGCCACGGACTCAAATCCTGCACTGCCAGACGTGTCCCCCTGCTGAAGAAAGTACACGTCCAGGCCCGTCTGCGGTTCGCTAGAGAGCATTTGGATGATCCAGAAGAGGACTGGGAGAATGTGTTATGGTCAAATGAAACCAAAATAGAACTTTTTGGTAGAAACCCAGGTTCTCGTGTTTGGAGGAGAAAGAATACTGAATTGCATCCGAAGAATACCATACCCACTGTGAAGCATGGGGGTGGAAACATCATGCTTTGGGGCTGTTTTTCTGCAAAGAGACCAGGACGACTGATCAGTGTAAAGGAAAGAATGAATGGGGCCATGTATCGAGAGATTTGGTGTGAAAATCTCCTTCCATCAGCAAGGGCATTGAAGATGAGACGTGGCTGGGTCTTTCAGCATGACAATGATCCCAAACGCACAGCCAGGGCATCAAAGGAGTGGCTTCGTAAGAAGCATTTCAAGGTCCTGGAGTGGCCTAGCCAGTCTCCAGATCTCAACCCCATAGAAAATCTGTGGAGGGACTTGAAAGTCCATGTTGCCCAATGACAGCCCCAAAACATCACTGCTCTAGAGGAGATCTGCATGGAGGAATGGGCCAAAATACCAGCAACAGAGTGTGAAAAGCTTGTGAAGAGTTACAGAAAACATTTGGCCTCCGTAATTGCCAACAAAAGGTACATAACAAAGTATTGAGATGAACTTTTGGTATTGACCAAATGCTTATTTTCCACCATGATTTGCAAATAAATTCTTTAAAAATCAAACAATGTGATTTTCTGGGGGTTTTTTTTTTTTTTTTCTCTCTTTACATTCTGTCTCTCATGGTTGAGGTTTACCCATGTGGACAATTACAAGCCTCTCTAATATTTTCAAGTGGGAGAACTTGCACAATTAGTGGTTGACTAAATACTTATTTGCCCCACTGTAGAAATGGTAGTATCAAATCAAATCTATTATTTTAACCTATAAATTCAGTTCTTACAATAGCTATTGTGCAAAAATACAGCCAGCCATACTTTTTAATGGTTAAAATATCTGAACATATGTATTATTGTACTCATTAATTTTCCTACTTAGTTCACTACAGTATTTTAATTTAATAGTTTTTCTTACCTCTCAGTTGGTGCTGTTTGGGCTGAGCAATCAAATGGTAGTGACATTTAAAGAAGAAAACACAGCGGCTTTCAAGCATCTCTTCCTGATGGACTACCAAGACGACACTCCTCAGGCTGTTCACACACAGAAAGAACTGCGTAGCCACATCAACTTCGCTATTGAGCAGGTAGCGTAGAGTGCTTAGTATTTGCATGAAATTGTTGAAATAGTAATCATGCCGTTTTTCATTTACTTGTCAGTACCTAGCTCTGCCTCAGATCTCACTTGGACAGTATGCCTACGTGCAAGGTGTTGGAGTGAATGGAAGTGCTCTATCACTCTGTCAGCGGTACTATAGAAGGGGCACCATTGTCCCCGTCAATGACACTTTTGACATCGATCCTCATGTTGTCACTGGTAGGATCACCTTGATCTATATTATTTTATGTATGTATTTTGTAATGATACACTTATGCTTTGTATACCAAGTGGTTCTATTGCAGGGGTCAGCGGTTGCGCTAGACTTTTTCGTTTTCTGTCAGTTTGACTGACAGGGTCATAAAAATCCGGTCATAATCTATTTTTACCAGTCACTTAAATTTTTAAAATGACTTTATCTTGATGCATATTAATAAAGTAACTAACATTAGTGCAGTCATGGATTACAGTAAGCAGGCCAGTGCTGTGTTTCCATATATATTTTCATTATGTTATGTATTTACAGGATATATATTTTTTTTCCCCCCAAGTGGGACCTTCCATGATCCTAATACATTTAATAATAATAAAATATTACATGATTCCATTAAATATATATATATATATTAATGTATTATGATTACTAAATAAAAATGCACGTTGATACGACGCACATAAAGGCAACTTCAGTTTTTTTAAAAAATCGTTAGAAAGTTGTATGGACTTACAATCCGCTAGCTTGTTGTTTCCCGTTGTCTTCCGAAATACACCTGGGTGACGGCGCGTCAAGTGTTCGTTCATAGCCGACGTGCTACCGTGGTATGCGAGCTCAGCTTAGCAAAAAGAGTACACACAGTGGTGGCACCCTCCATATTTTCCTTGAAATAATTTCAGGGTCTGGCTAGTCTGGTCCGCTTTTTTCGCTTTATGCCGCTTTCACCGTGTTACCAATTCTGCCCTTCTTAGTAATTGGCGGTGTTTTCAACTGCTCGCCGCAGTGAGGAGTGAACCGGCGATTCACTTGATTCGTTGTCATCCTTCATCCTCCACTGCACCAGTCCCTCTTTGTTCACCTCTTTTATCAACACCATCGTCGTTTTGGGGCTTTTTGAAGAAACTTCGGACACTCAGTTGCCTTGACATTTTTCCGAGTAAGGCCAACGACGTCATGCATCAAGAGACACAATAGCTAATTAATATGCTCACTCGCCACACTGTGGTCTGGGGTATGAATTGCAACCTGTCAAAATGACAGATGGACTTCAGTTTTTTCCGTCACCGTTTTAAAAAACCGGTCAACGACGGAAAATATTCAGTTGACGCGACCCCTGGCAGGGGTGTCAAAAGCATTTCTGTCATGTGCCACTTTTTGTTTCTTCTTTTAAAAAAATATAAATGTATAATTCCCTTTAAAAACGGCATGAGAAAGAGAAAAATATTCTAATTTTTAAAAATTATTTTAACATTTTTGTTTTTCATTAAAAAGGAACAAGTGTCTTTATGTATTTATTTTTAAATTTACTTTTTATTTGAATACACAATGAGGGGAAATCAGTAAGCATTCTCTTTTTTTGATTTTTGGATTTGATTTCATTATTATATTGCGGAAATTTTACATGCATTTAATTTTAGCGAAAAATACATGTGATATACAGTACTATCGCAGGCCACCCAAAATAACTGCATCAGGGCCACAAGTTTAACACCTCTGCTGTGGATAGATTTCTTGAACAAATCAGAATCAATAGTGCACAGTCCTCTGACAAGGTAGAAAAATTGTAATCTGCAATTCATACCAGCAAAAAAACTGTAAAACGAATCATTTTATTCATATGGTACCTGTATGAAAGTAATTTCATTAAGAAAATGAATTTAAAGATACTCTACTTTGTCTAAAATAGGCTTTTGTTAATAAATTATAAAAGACTATTGTGTTTGTGCCCATTTTCATCACAAAGTCAAGTGAAATACAATTCACAATTGTCATATTAAGCATCCAAATAAAATCCACCAATGAGGTCTATTTTTAAAAGCTAAATCCCTAAAAATGCAACAACAACAAAAACTTTCATTCTAAATGTTACTAATATGAGTCGGTCTGAGTCACGAGCTGTCACCCTATCTATTTGCTTTGTTTTGGAGCGGAAATTGGAATATATTTTACACTCCTAAATCTTTCTGATGATCTGGCAAACAAAGTGTTTATTATCGCATGGAAAATCCTATGAATAGGGCTCAAAATGCTTATTCTGCATTCTTGTTTTGAAAGAAGAGGATATGTGTGGAGTGTGCAGCCTGTGCTTCATGTGACGTGTAATAAGAGTTTTTTTCCCCTCTTTATACCACTATATTTGGTTCCTCTAAAGCAGATGTGTCAAACTGGTGGCCTGCAGGCCAGATCTGGTCTGATGCATAATTTGGTGTGGCCCGCGAAAGTAATTCTCGTGCATTGACTTAATGTTTTTCGCGAAAATAAAATTCATGTAAAAGTACTTATTTCAAAAGTCTGAGAATATTTGTATTTTTTCCTTTTTTTTATTGTGATAAATTGAATAAATAAGCTATCTACTTTCTTACATTTGTTTTTTAATTAAATGCAAAAAATAAAAAAATAGATTGTTTACTGATTATTTTTCTCTTTTTTTGTTTATTAAAAATTGGAAATAAATGAAAATGAAAACTTAATAAGTGTAGAAAGATAACATTTGTTTTTCCTTTTTTTTCTTTATTAAAAAAATCAAAATAATTAAATATTTATAAAGGCAAACACTGTTTCTTAACCCCCCCTTTTTACAATTAGAATTAAAAAAAAAAAAAAAAAAACATTTTTAACAGCCTCAAAATTTTTTTGAGGGAAGTCATAAATCTCTCTAAACGGTTTATTGACTGTCAAAAATCGATGACGATTCATTTACTAATCGATTAGTCAATTCATCGTGGCGAATAAAGATGAACGAACGTTCATTAGTCCCTCCCAGTCAAAATGGATTGGATGTGTAGTGCCGTCAATGGCAGCCAAATGAGATAAATATTAATACGGGTTTGCAAACATAATGGCCCCCTGAAAGAAATCATAATAACTACAATGTGGCCCACGACAAGGTTGAATTTGACACCTGTTCTGGAATTCCATTTTTTGTGTGCAGAATGCATCGGACTCGATCCTCCATACTACGGCTCTACTCCTAGAAACAGTGACTACAAGAACTTCACTCTCAATTTTTACAAGTTAGATCTTGACTTGTATCACTGATTTTATTCATCAAAGATAAAGACTGTTTCTAATTAACTCATTTACATATCTACGGTGCATTTCATTATTTGCAGGCTGATCAATGTAACAGTTGACTTTCAACTTAAAGCTATAAACATTCAGACCATCATAAACAATGAGATACCAAACTGCTACACCTTTGCTATCACGGTGAGCTTTTACTCTTTAAAGTGAAGTAAAGAAAGTGCTAAAATGTGCTGCGAGTTTCTATATTTGATGAGGGTTTTTCTGTGTATGACTACTAGATCCTTATGGATAACAGAGCTCACAGTGGGAAAATAAAGATCAGTTTACAAAACCAGGCTTTCATAAAGGAATGTAAGGACCCTAACGTGTCTGGACATGGTAAGTACCCGCAAGTAGATTGCCGCAAAGAAATTCTATCTTAATTCATATTTATTCACCTCAAATCTCCTGTAACCACTTTTATTTCTCTAATCACAACAGCGGACAACTACGCCCGAGAGTTCTTTGACGTGTTGGTTGCACTCGTTTGTCTGCTTTCTCTGTTGCTGTGTGGACGCTCCATCCTCAGAGGTGTCTTTCTGCAACACGTAAGCAACCAAAACACATCATCATATTCAGGGGACATATTGTAGAAAAATATATATTTTAAATAGCTGATGTACAAATACGGTAGTTGATTCTCTGGAAAGCCTGCGTGGAAAATTAAACAAGCATGTACTTTATTGTCAGTGTTTTGTATGCTGTCCGTTTCAGAAAATAAGTGTAAAGGTGAACTGTTCTAAATTTTACTCAGATTGTAAGCAGTGTTAGCAATGAGTGGAATCGGCATTTGCTTCTGAGATTTGGTATACAGTACCTGACAAAAGTCTTGTCGCTTGCATACACATGGACCTGAAGTGTCCCTCTAATATATTTGTAATCAATATTTTCTTACAAGAAATGGATCATTTTAATCCCAACAGGTTTTGGAATAACATTTCGGTGCCAAACAAAACTGTTGAAAAGTGTTCTGATGTTTACAGCTTGGTAAAGCCCGTTGAGTCAATTTTTGCAAAGACATACGTCTTGTCGCCTTGCCAAATGATGCACACAATCCCAGATTAGAGCTTCACCTGTTACCAACAATGGCTCAATTAACTCTCAGGTGTGTATAAAAAGAATCCCAGTGCACTAGACTGCCACATCAACTGCAACCTGACCTCTGACAAGATGCCTAAGATTCCTCCTGAGACCAAAGTGTTAATTATCAAGAGCCTGAAGACCAGATCCAGGTGTGGCAGACACCTGGATCTGGTAAAATCATTTTATTAGCAATTGTTTCTACAAAATGGATAAGCGACAAGACTTTTGTCTGGGACTGTATACTAGTACTTTAATGTTCGTCTAAATTGGCAGTGTGGAGGGGGGGTATTTGTGTTTGGAGACATTCCCACCACCCGCGCCACATGCGTGGATCGGCTTAATGGGAAGTTTGGTGATTGAACGCTGCCTGCACGAGTAGGAATACAAATTAAGTTCTTACTACTTTGGGTATTTTGAAGTTTTTTTCCCCCAGAATATCATCTTAAAATATGATGCATCTCAGTTATAAAATAAAAAAATAATAGGGATTAAAACAATCTACTGGAAACGTTGTGATAAATACATATAAAAAGATTGTGTTAATAAGGCAAAAAAAAGAAAAGAATAATAGTGAAATTATTTGTATTGACATCTTAATTAATAAATAATAATGTGGTCTACTATTTTTGCTTATTTGTAAAACATGCAGTGTAATACAAGGATAGCACCGTTAGTTGTTTTGGATGTTCACCGAAATAACTTGCACACAAGTCTCAAAATGCTGTTTTGGTTCTGACCAATTGATGGCGATATTGCATAGTGTAGTAGGCATGGAAAAAATGCCTTTACACGAGAATTTTGTCTTAATAATAAGTCTTTAGAATAGGGCCAAAGAGGCTGTAATGAAATTCATTGGAAAACTAATGAATCCTTAGAGAATATTTTACTTGTAGTATTCTTTAAAAAAAAAAAAAAAAAAAAAAAGCATTGATGATACCCCAAACAACAGACGGCGTGTAAGACAACACCAGTGGTGTTTGTTTCCTTTGTGAAGAAACACCTTCTCAAAACATCCATGTAGGCCAAGGACACTGTTGAGGTCAAAGGCATATCATTTTCAGAGTCTTCAGTCAAGAGTCAACATCTTAATGGATATAAATGAAGCATTCCAGACTTCTCAATTTTCTGAACTGTGCATTTTGTGCAGCTGTTTTAGCTGACAAATCATTTTCAAAACCAATACATTTGGCTTCAAGGTGTATGGTGTTTGCTCAATAATTAAGATAGTGTTTGTATCGCATGAAAACCTTTGAGATTGTAACATACCAGATGTTGACAATGCAAATTACCGACAGCGTACGTTGGTTTAAAACAAATAAAATATTTTTTCAGGAATACGCACAGTTTTTCCAGAGCAGACTTGGCCGTGGTGTGAGCTGGGGTGACAGAATGGAATTTATCAATGGCTGGTATATTCTGCTCATCGTCAGCGACATGTTTACTATCATTGGCAGCTTCATCAAGATTGGAATTGAATCCAAGGTAATGCAAGAGCTCTATAAAAGAAGGCAATCTGCTTTTAGTTGTCTTGATTAATAGTCATTAATTAATTGTATATTAATTTTGTTACAGAATCTGTCGTCATATGACGCGTGTGCAATCCTGCTGGGAACGTCCACTCTCTTGGTGTGGGTGGGAGTCATTCGCTATTTCAGCTTCTTTCAGAAATACAATGTAAAGCATATTCACACTCCGTACAAAGAAATTCTCGCTTCACTTTTGTTGTATCCCTCAAAAGGAAATGACTTCTTTTCTGTTTCTCACTCAGATCTTGATTGTGACCCTCAGAGCTGCCTTTCCTAATGTTATTCGCTTCTGTTGCTGTGCAGCAGCCATATATTTGGGATACTGCTTCTGTGGATGGATTGTCCTGGGGCCATATCATTCAAAGGTAGTGTACACATGACCAGTTATGACACATTCTCACACAAAGCATGTCACAATATAGTATTATACGTTCAGTAATATATCAGCATTGTCACAATACTAACATTTTCAACACAATTATGACACTCAATAAAATACTTACCATTTTCAATATTACATAGATAAAAACCTCAAGATTATTCTTATTGTTTTAAGGAAAATGTAAAAATATTCTCCATTACTATTAAGAGTAGTGCAAAACTAAATTTCCCTAATGACAACACATTTTTGATGACCTGTGGTAGTGCAAAAAAACAAAAAACAAAAACAAATAAATGATTAAAACGTATGTCACCAATTACATTATTTTTAAAGCCCTTGATTAATTATCTTAATTATTAATCATGGAAAAGTTTGCTTGTATTATTTCCTTTCTCCTGCTAGAAGGCCTAAAATTACAAAATAAAAATAGAATATATAGTGCTGTCAAGCGATTAAAATATTTGATCACGATTAATCGCACAAATGTCATAGTTAACTCACGATTAATCGCACATTGATCACAACTTTTTATCTATTATAAATGTCCCTTGAATTATTTTAATACTCTTATCAACATGGAAAAGTGGATAGGCTTCGCTTGTGCACTGCTCCAACGCAGCTTTGAGCTTCCTCATTTTCTCCAGCTCGGTAGCTGTTGGCATGGCGACATTGCTTGGGTGTAGGACCAGCGCGTCTCTCAGATGTCCCGTATTCCGCTGGATGTGCTTGATCATTTCAAGGGTACTATTCCATCTAGTTGACACTTCCTGTGTGAGCGACTCTTTCTTCTGATGGTGTGCGATCTGTTGCTGCTCTAGTAGCTCCACGGCATTTGCTGGTCTGTGTTTGAAATGTCCAACTTTTCGGCATTTTGTCAATGCGCTGTCAAACAGGCTGTTGTGTAAAGAAACCGTGACTGCTCGGTGCACACTGTGTGCGATGCACGGCAAGTGTTCAAAAGGAAGCTGTCTGGCCGCAGCAATCAAGTTGCCTGCACTGTCCGTGGTCAGTGAGACTAGTTTGTGTTCAGTGTTCCAGTCTTTGGCTTACTTGCATGAAATGCGCTGCAACAACGTCGCTGAAGTGCCTCTCTTCGGTCTTCATGACAGTCAAAGCATGCGACTGAAGTTCCCACAGTGGGTCGAAATAATCTGCTGTGACCCCGAGTTGTCATCATTACTGAGGGACGTCCAGTAATCTACAGTGAGCGCGACTATGTTTGTCTGCTCCAACGCGTGCTGTACCTTGGACTTCTCCGTGAACTTTCCGTTCAGAATTGTTTCGTTTCCATTTCGTTTCACTCAAACAGCCTACTCTTTCACAGCGAGTGAGCAGGCGAGATCAAGCACATGCGTGGGGCGTGCCTATTGTTTTGTTTCCGGGTTACAACTTTTTTTCTCACGTTGCAACCAGTGGCCACAGTTTATAAAAACTACAAGTCCAGTTGGTCACAATGAACGTTAATCTCGCGATAAAAAAAATGACTCCGTTAAAATTGATTTTCGTTAACGCATTAATAACGCGCTATTTTTGACTGCAATAATATTTATATATACACTGTATATACTCTAATAATGCAATTACTCACCCTTATTTCCAGCAAAAACGAATGATAAACTTTATTTCGTTTCTTTCAAAATATTGTGTGCAATTACTGCAAAACCTCAAATATTAAAAAACAAAACAACACAAAATGTATTAATTTTGTTGCAGCCACATTGTTGATATGTTTTCCCTTGGAGAGCTTTTAAGACTTTGAAACCATATACTGTACGTATGTTTGTTTTATTGCGTCATACTTAGACTTCATAATGGTACTGACGGGGCACTGGTCGCTAGGCCGGTTAATAGGGGGCCTATCTCCAACACAGCTGACCGAGTGAAAACACAGACAAAGAGCTTTTTACGTTGAAAATTCATGTGAATAAATTAGGGCCGTCAAACGATTAAAATTTTTAATCGAGTTAATTACATCTTAAAAATTAATTAATCGTAATTAATCGCAATTCAAACCATCTATAAAATGTGCCATGTTTATCTGTAAATTATTGTTGGAATGGAAAGATAAGACACAAGACGGATATACAGTATACATTCAACATACGGTACATAAGTACTGTATTTGTTTATTATAACAATAAATCAACAAGATGGCATTAACATTATTAACATTCTCTTAAAGCGATCCATGGATAAAAAGACTTGTAGTTCTTAAAAGATAAATGTTAGTATAAGTTATAGAAATTTTATATTAAAACCCCTCTTAATGTTTTCGTTTTATTAAAATTTGTAAAATTTTCTATCAAAAAATAAACTAGTAGCTCGCCATTGTTGAGGTCAATAATTACACCATTCTCACTCATGGTGTAACACATAAAATCAGTTGGACCCTAGCGCCAGCATAGGGCGCCAAACACCAAAAAACAAGTAACAAGTGAACATTAAACTGTACTGTCATTTTAATCTGTTTGAGCGGGGCATGTGCGTTAATTGCGTCAAATATTTTAACGTGATTAATTTAAAAAAATAATGACCGCCCGTTAACGCAATAATTTTGACAGCCCTAGAATAAATGCGTAAATCCCTCAATTCTTTATAGATATGGACATAAAACAGTCTCGATTCTTTGTTTGAAAGCAAAAAAAAAAAAAAAAAAAAAAAAGTGCAGGTAGCATTTCATTTAAGTAAACATGTTGAATGTGCTGCTCGTCTTCAAGTCACACTGTGGTGCCGTCTTACCACAACAAAGAGCTTTTTACTTTTAAATTCTTGTGAATAAATGCTTAAATCCCTCAATTCTTTATAGATTTGGACATAAAACAGTCTCGATTCTTGGTTACAAGCAAAAAAAAACGTGTAGGTAGGATTTATTTTAAGTAAATATGTCGAATATGCTGCTCATCTTCAAGTCACACTGTGGCGCAGCCTTACCACATCAAAGAGCTTTTTACGTTAAAAATTCTTGCGAATAAATGTGTAAATCTCCGAATTCTATGTAGATATGGACGTAAAACAGTCTCGATTATTGGTTAAAAGCAAAAAAAAAATGTGCAGGTATTATTTATTTTACGTAAATAGTAAATATGTCGAAGGGCGATGCTAGTCCGTAGCACTTACTTTCTCCCTTTGATTTTTTTCACGTTTCAAAATGCATGCATGGTACGAAAAATATAATAATTACCTTGAATCCTCGAACAAATCACTCCTGAGACAATCATTCCTGTTGGTATGCGGTACAGCTTTCTCACTTTTTCAACTAAATCCGGCGTTACATATGCTGTATGCATGTTTATGAATAACTCCTCTTGATGTGGGCGGCCCTCTGCTTGAAGGGGATGCGAAGTATGTGCCCGATGTGACCTGTCAAATACCATTATGAAGTCTATGGCGTCATACTAATATTACATATCTTCAAAAAATTGATGGATAACTATTTGGGAAATTAGATCTCAAGGATGATGGTTTGTTCAACTGTTGTTCAAGTAATTTTCAAGCATTGTATCAAACACGGTAACGTGTTACAATGGTTGCAAGATCACAACATTAATATCTATCACATACTGTAATACAATTTGAATTTTTTTTTACAGATTTTAGGAAGAATCATAGGCGTTAATGAAAATGATTTGCTATTTGCCGGCCACATACAATATTGTGTCAGGCCTGATTTGCCACGCACGTGTAATTGGTCATCTCGTTATTTTTTGGCACATATACAGGTCCTTCTAACAAATTAGCATATTGTGATAAAGTTCATTATTTTCTGTAATGTACTGATAAAAGTCAAGAAAAAACAAAAATCCCTATCTCAAAAAATTTGCATATCATAAAAAGGTACTCTTAAGAAGCTACTAACCTAATCATCTGAATCGACAAATTAACTCAAAACACCTGCGAAAGATTCCTGAGGCTTTTAAAAACTCCAAGCCTGGTTCATTACTCAAAACCGCAATAATGGGCAAGACTGCCGACCTGACTGCTGTCCAGAAGGCCATTGTTGACACCCTCAAGCTAGAGGCTAAGACACAGAAAGAAATTTCTGAGCGAATTGGCTGTTCACAGAGTGCTGTATCAAGGCACCTCAGTGGGAAGTCTGTGGGAAGGAAAAAGTGTGGCAGGAAACGCTGCACAACCAGAAGAGGTGACCGCACCCTGAGAAAGATTGTGGAGAAGGGCCGATTCCAGACCTTGGGAGACCTGCAGAAACAGTGGACTGAGTCTGGAGTAGGAACATCCAGAGCTACCGTGCAGAGGCGTGTGCTGGAAATGGGCTACAGATGTCGCATTCCCCAGGTCAGGCCACTTTTGAAACAAAACTAAAACAGCGGCAGAAGTGAAGCGCCTGACCTGGGCTACAGAGAAGCAGCACTGGACTGTTGCTCAATGGTTCAAAGTACTTTTTTCCAGATGAAAGCAAATTTTGCACATCATTCGGAAATCAAGGTACCAGAGTTTGGAGCAAGACTGGGGAGAAGGAAATGCCAAAATGCCTGAAGTCCGGTGTCAAGTACCCACAGTCAGTGATGGTCTGGGCTGCCATGCCAGCTGCTGGTGTTGGTCTACTGTGTTTCATCAAGGGCAGGGTCAATGCAGCTAGCTATCAGGAGATTTTGGAACACTTCATGCTTCCATCTGCTGAAAAGCTTTATGGAGATGAAGATTTCATTTTTCAGCACGACCTGACACCTGCTCACAGTGCCAAAACCACTGGTAAATGGTTCACTGACCATGGCATTACTGTGCTCAATTGGCCTGCCAACTCTTCTGACCTGAACCCCATAGAGAATCTGTGGGATATTGTGAAGAGGAAGTTGAGAGACACCAGACCCAACACTGTGGATGAGCTTAAGGCCGCTATCGAAGCATCCTGGGCCTCCATAACACCTCAGCAGTGCCACCGGCTGATTGCCTCTATGCCACGCCGCATTGAAGCAGTCATTTCCGCAAAAGGATTCCTGACCAAGTATTGAGTATTGATCTAACTAATTGAAGGTTGATTTTTTTTTGTATTAAAAAACACTTTTTTGTATTGGTCGGATGAAATGTGCTAATTTTCTGAGATAGGGATTTTTGGTTTTTCTTGACTTTTTTGCCAAAATCATCAATATTAAAACAATAAAAGGCTTGAACTACTTCAGTTGTGTGTAATGAATCTAAAATATATGAAAGTCTAATGTTTATCAGTACATTGCAGAAAAATAATTAACTTTATCACAATATGCTATTTTTTTAGAAGGACCTGTAAATGTGGAGCTTGCATGTTCACCCAGTGCTTGCATTGTTTTTCACATTAAAAAAAAAAAAAAACAATGACTCAAGACTTTCAATAGTAATGAAGTTGAACAAACAGCGAATGATTGTCTGGTGACCAATCTAAGGTTTGATTGTTTTATTGTGTGGCTTAAAGTCAGTCGGGAATATAGGCTCCAGTTACCAGTGAGCCTAATGAGGACAAGTTCAATAGGCAGTTGATGCATTGGTGGATATTATGTTACCAACGTTTAAGCTTCAGCTTGCAGGTGTTAAGGTGAAAGACAACACCTTTATCGTGTGCTTCTCAGCGAAAAGAATCTTATTTAATGAATAGGAAAAAAAAAAACGGGAATTAAAATTTTTCGATGTCTAATAATGGAGAAAGACGTAAATAAAAGTCTTGCCATAGTGGCAGCCGGTTTATCAAAAACAAGAATAGTTCAGCCACTTCACTGCAGGTATCCCAGATTGGCCGCCCTATCTTCTGATGTCATTAATACCCATTATCCCTTGCTTCTGTGCTCGAGTCACAGTATGTTGTATGTGCCGTGGGTAAAACTGATGTCACAAATGGCTGTGCTTGTAAGCAGTGTCTTTTTTTGGGTGGGGGGTTAACTCAATGGCTGCCACTGACAGCGATAGACGTCCAATCCATTTGAAGTGGGAGGGTTGACAGCTAATGTACAATTGTTTGACGGACAGCCCTTCCACAATCATCAATGGCACTGTAAGAGTTAATAACATTTTTTTTTTAATTTCCTTTAAGAAAAAAAGGGATGGAAAACAGTAAATATTCTTTTTTTTAAATCAACTTCTAAATTGTTTTTTTAATAAAAAGAACTTTTTAAATTCTTTTTGTATATTTATTTATTCATTCATTTTTCATCTTTTACCATTTTTAATTTAAAAAAAGGGAATACTGGGTATAAGCAAATATATATATTTTTTTATTTAATTAAAAAACAAAGGAAAAAACAATAAATATTCTTCCTATTTTGTAATATTTTATTAATTTTGTTTAAAAAGGGAAAACAGTAAATATTCTCGGAAGGAAGGAGGTCATATTTGATTATGCAAAAGTGAGAAAAAAATCTAAGTCTATTTGGTTATAGTGTTTGTATTAAGTCACACACTCTACTTTGCTGACATCAACCAATCCTGGCTGTCTAACCAATTCATTTCCTAATCTCTTGGTTTTTATACCGTCTGCAGTATGCAGAAGTCCTTTAAATAATACGAGTGCGTATGTTTCTTCCTTTTCATAAACTTCCCTTCATAACCAGTTTCACTCCCTGCCCATGGTGTCAGAGTGCCTCTTTTCTCTGATCAATGGCGATGACATGTTTGTGACGTTTGCTGAGATGGAGCAGACCGGCACGCTGGTGTGGATCTTCAGCCAGGTCTACCTTTACACCTTCATCTCTCTCTTCATCTATATGGTACTATCTCTCTTCATCGCACTCATCACGGGAGCCTACGACACCATTATGGTACAGCCAGTCAATTCCCGAAACATGAACAGTAGAATGTGACCTTATAGATTAGAGATGACACCCACTGTTTTTCTATCTTCACCAGGCTCAAACACAGGAGCAGGTACGCGTCACAGATCTTCACGCATTCATTGCTGAGTGCACGGACACACCGAGCTCTGGGAAGTTCCGTAGTCCAGAGGGGTCTTCGTGCTCGTTCTTCTGCTGCTGTGATTGGTAAAGAGAAGGAGGCGTAGTCTCTATATATTCGTGCATGTCAAAATATCTTATTTCAATATGACACTTTCCATTTAATGTAGACATTTATTTCAAATGATGTTCTTTTAAGGTAAAAATTGTCCGTGAACTCAAATGCGCCAGGTTTTTTACCACTGACTGCAGCTGCTCTCCTTTTTGCAGAGTCCCAGCAGGGAGGAGGATGGTGCCTGTGCAGAGAGCGGCCTGACCTTGAACCACTCAGTCCTCTGTCTCCCTGTGTTTGAATATTTGCATTCCTAATCACACTGTTACAGTAGCACTTTCCGCACAGACTCAAGCCGAATTACCTGCTTTGGCTTTTGTTTTGTGTGAATAATTTATTGTTTTTATATGAAATTGCTTATGCCTGTAAAAACAGCTAATACTTAGACTTAGGCCTGAGTGATACTACATTTTTAAAGAGACAGTAAGAACAAAAGAAAGAGAAAGCTCAAAACAAGTTTAACCCTTTATAGGGCAGTCACTGAACCCATTGGCTGCCATTGACAGCACTAGATGTCTAATCCATTTTGACTGGATTGTGTACCTAGTGTCAATGGTACCAAACCATGGGTATAACTCCGGTAACATACCAGAAACGTCAACGGTGGTGAACGATGCCGCCGCGATAACGCAGTGATACACGGCCGTTAAAGTCAATCATCCAATGCACACCAGTCGCAGTGTGGCCGCGTGTTAGACGCATCCCAGAAGTGGCTCAACACGGTGCAAGCGAAAAGAACGGCAGAGTCCCTCCTGCGTCAATACTACTAGGTAGGATCGGGCATACCGGAAGTCACTCGTGTAAAAATACGGTGGATCCGGTCGATTTTCAAAATAATATGCAATCGTAACTTACTTTTCGAGTGCATCAGATCTCTTGAGGCTGTGGGTAGATCGGGTCACAGTTTACTTGTTGTTGGTTAACTGCTGTCTTTTCTGCAAACAAATATTCACATAGGAACTAAAATTATACGACATAAAATATAGAATATAAATGAATACTACATCACATTTGTAAAGCATGAATACATAATAAAATAAATAATAGCCCATATGAATAAAATGAAATGAGCTAAAACACCTGTAATTAAATTACAAGAATAATACACAAATCCTGCTACACGATTAAATTTATTAATTTCTGCGTGGTGCTTTAACTTGAGAAAAAACATCATTATAGCTTTAGAAAAATGTTCATAAGAGAAACAAATTATTGAGAATTTAATTTGTAAAATACATGTTAAAATATTTGTCATTGGGATTGCTTTACGCTATAGCACAGGACTTCTTTTTTCGTCTTTATTTCAGAAAGAAAGCTGACCAATACGCGGGGTCTGAAAGGCAAATGGTTGTTTTATTATCTTTAAATACCCGCTACTCTCTGGCAATCTTGCAATCCTCGCGTGAACCGATCAAGCTGCTCCACAGACGCGCTGTTCGTAAAACGCGTCCTGTGGAAATTGACACCGAGCGTCACTGGTACGTTATCGCGGCGGGATTGTTGAGGCGCCGTTGACGTTTCTTGTGTGTTACCGGGATTAGTTTTTGAACAAAACTTTAAATGTTGAACAAACCATCTTAACCCACCCCCCTCTCAACTGGTGGTGCTGTCACCCCCCTGAATTCAAAGTAATAACTTCACAAAGAAACAAACTCTTTCTTGTGGATTAATCAATCTAATAACTGGTTGCCAGATTTCCGTTTTAGAAAATAAAGAAAAATACCATTTATTTAATAGAAACAATTTAACACCTAGGCCTACTTAGACTGTATAATAACAGCTCTTTACTTGAACTAATTATTGACTATCATTTTAAAGTAGTGTCAGCATTTCATGTGCCTCTTGATGATTTGTCTTCTAAATTTTCCTAATAATAAATTAGACCTCATGGCCTCACTGATTTGTGTATATAGTGTACTGTATGTGCAGTATGCATGCATAACTTTTGTCTGCATTTGCAGTCAAGGCTGTTCCCTAATACTCTCGCTACCCCACCACCACCACCACCACCTTTGTTCTTGTCCTCCCTTGGCTGAAAATATTTGATGGCTGCACGTGCAAGGACGGGCCCGACAGCTAACCAGTTTTTCATCAATATGTATGAACTGTAAAAAAAAAAAAGACTGCGAACCATTGCTCAGAGCAAAGAAGCATTTCTTGCTACTTTCTTTGAACCTATTATAGGGCACTCCTTTAACTCCTTGACTGCCATTGACGTTGCTAGACGTCCAATCTATTTTGACTGGGAGGGGCAACTGAACAACATGAAATATGAGCATAGCCAGTCCTCCCAGTTTAAATGAATTGGGCGTCCATCACTGTCAATGGCAGGCATTGAGTGAAACACTTGCTGTTTTATTCATTTTGATTTTTATTAAACTTGTTTATATTAACATTTTATAAACTCAATATTTAAAAATATATATTAAACAAGGTTTTTTTAAACACTGTAAGTAATCACTTGGCCTATAAAGGGTTAATGTATTGCATGCAGGGTTGTGAATTTCCTGCAAGAAATGAGCAGTGTAATTTAGTTAAAATTTTATTTTTTAGTATGATCAGTTTTCCAAAGTCTTTATGCCAAGTGTGTGTTATATTGTAATTCTCAGAGTCCGACAATGTCATAGGTTGATGTTGAATTCATTTGAAAAAGGGTTATTGCTCATTTATTTTGTCTGATACAAGGTCATATGTAAGAACCAGTACTTAAACCTCTTAAAAGGGAACAATTGCTGAGATGACTTAATTAAATGCTAATGTCATTCTAGTTTGCTGTGTGAAGGGCACTGATCAATGGATAAAACTGGTCTCGACTTGAAAGGTAAAAGGGAACGTAATTGGTTTTCTTCTCATTTAATTTTATGTAGAGTCCCACCACTTCTGAGTTGTTAATATTTATGTGCACCTATTTGCGCTTTCAGATGACGGATTTACAGCTTCATTTGCTGAAATGCCACACATTAGAACTAAAGAGCGCACTGGGATGTACAGTATTGTTTACAGTTAGTAATGCACGGGTTCTGGCGCCTCGGGCAAATTTACATACCAATACTTGAATTTATTGGTAAAAAGTATCGTATGGTGTGTCTTTGCTTCTAGTTTGTTAACCTCTTTAAACATGCCTTTGTAAAGGAATGTAGTTGATATATTGTTGTAATTATGAATATTCTTTGTAAAGATGTTGGCTTATGCACATTGGGAAATTAAATCGACAACACTGAAAAAATGTGTTGGTACAAACAATCCAGACGAGTCTCATTCTTTCAAGTTATTGTTTGTATGTGTGTTTTTACCTACAGAAGATTTATTGTGTGACCAGTTGAAAATAAAATCACCGACATCGATTCTTCGCCACGTACGTTCATATGTTTCATTGGCAAATAATAATAATAATCATTAGAGATGTCCCGATTGATTGGCAGCCCGATCGATCGGGTCTGATCACGTCATTTTCAAAGTATCGGAATCGGCAAAAAAGTATCGGCCATGCCTTTTTAATTTTTTTTTTTTTTTTTTTTTTTAATTAAATCATTTTCTAATTGTATTTAACGTTACAGACATAATATGTTACACCCATCCAGAGTCTTTAGTTTAGGCTTAAGGTAGGGTTATCAAGTTTATCCCAATAACAGCGGTAATTTTTTTTTTTTTTTTAAATGTATCACGTTAAAATATTTAATGCATTCAATGCATGCACTGCATGACCCACTCACGCATTGTCGCGCTCAATCTGTAATGGCGCCGATTTACCTATATAGAGAGCTAAAAGGCAGCATTAAAAGAGTAGAGTGAATTTTGACAGCCTTTGGAGCCTTTTTTTAATTGGCTAAAGCCTTACAATCCCTCTCCCAACGATTAGAAATATCATGGTAAGCAATGTGGTGAAGCAAGGTAGTAATTGATCTTTTTCTTAACACCCTATGTTATTTCCCAACGCAGAGAAGATATATCAATTTGGTAGCACTACGCACAGTCATGGTTCCACTTCCCATCATGCATTTGGGCATGGCTACAGTATCATTTACTGAAAGCTCAACAAATACACTAAATGGCAATATATAGTCACATTTGTCCTTTAAGAATTACAAGTCTTTCTATCTGTGGATCCCTCTCACAGAAAGAATGTTAATCATGTAAATGCCATCTTGAGGATTTATTGTCATAATAAACAAATACAGTATTTATGTACTGTATGTTGAATGTATATATTCGAGTTTTATTCATTTTTTTCTTAATGCATTGCCAAAATGTATATGATCGGGAAAAATTATCGGGAATGATTGGAATTGAATCGGGAGCAAAAAAAAGCAATCGGATCGGGAAATATCTGGATCGGCAGATACTTAGACTAAAACGATCGGATCGGGAGCAAAAAAACATGATCAGAACAACCCTAATGATCATTGATATTCTCAGAAAAATGACGCCCTTGTGAACAACAGTTCACCAGTTCTATATGAAATGCATCACCTGCTAATGATGCTCAACTCATTGATGGCGATTGACATCCAATCCATTTGAAGAGGGAAAGCTGGCAAAGAATGAATTCATTTTTAGAAAATCCATCCATCCGTTATCTGCCGCTTAATCCAGGGGTAGGTCGCGGGGGCAGCAGCTTTAGCAGGGAAACCCAGACTTCCCTCTTCCCAGCTACTTCAACCAACTTCGACGGGATCCCAAGGTGTTCCCAGGCCAGCCGAAAGACATACGTCTCTCCAGCGTGTCCTGGGTCGTCCTCGGGGCCTCCCGTGAGACATGTCGGGAACACCTCCCCAGGGAGGGGTGCAGGAGGCATCCAAACCAGATGCCCGAGCCACCTCAGCTGGCTCCTAAATGCGGAGGAGTAACGGTTCGACCCACAGCTTGACTTTTTAGAAAATAATTTTAAATCTGATTCAAGTATTTTGTTGTAGTTTTTTGTCAAAAAAAACAAACATCTAGCGGCCAGTTATTCAATAGATTATTCCATGATCTTTGTGAAGATATTACATTGTATTTGGGGCTGACAGCACAAATGGGGAGGAGAAAAATACAAGACATGTTTTGCACTTTATTGTTGTTCAACAGTGAACATGTTTTTAAGCCTTTATAGGGCTATAGTGGCTATTCTTGTAATTAAAAAAAAAAAAAAAAATCCTATAAAGACCAGGCGTCAAATCACATTTTGATTCAAGCAGACCATAATATTAACATCTTTCTTTTGTCGTGAAAAAAAATTGCCATGAAAATTAGTATTAGTCAAGTTTTGGTGAAAAATTTTGCCCAGCCCTACTTGATATTGACTCTATGGTGTTTATTCAGTCAATCGCACAGTGTACCAGGTATCAAGGTGTGTTTACTTTTACACATGGGTGTATCACATTTCATAGTACAGGTACTGTAATTACAGCCACTTCTTGGTGCCATTTTACACAGGTGGGGAATAGTGTTTGTTTCTGAAGAACCATGCAATTATTTGTTGGATGCTGCTTGTTAGTTCTTGGGAAATTAAAATAAAAAGGAGGGGACTATTTAGTGACCCCATTGCATTTTAGATGAGTTGAAATCTAATCGTCAACTATGTACAGTGGTATGAAAAAGTATCTGAACCTTTTGGAATTTCTCACATTTCTGCATAAAATCACCATCAAATGTGATCTGATCTTTGGCAAAATCACATAGAAGTAAAAACAGTGTCTGCTTTTACCAAAACCACTCAAACATTCATAGGTTTTCATATTTTAATGAGGATGGCATGCAAACAATGACAGAAGGGGGAAAAAAATAGGGGAACCCTCTGCCTAAGGAGACTTAGAGAGCAATTGAAACCTATTTTTACCAAACAAATTATGTCAGGTGTGTGCCCAATCACTGATGAGTTATTTAAAGCTGCCCTGGTCACTATAAAATACACACCTGGTAAAAATTGTCTTGATGAAAAGCATTGTCTGATGTGCATCATGGCTCGGTCAAAAGAGCTGTCTGAAGACCTCGATCAAGGATTGCTGATTTGTATAAAGCTGGGAAAGGATACAAAACCATCTCTAAACGTCGGGATGTTCATCAGTCGACAATCAGAGAAGTTGTCTACAAATGGAGAGAGTTTGTCACTGTTGCTTATCACCCAAGGAGTGGCTGTCCACCAAAGATGATGCCAAGAGTTAAGTGCAGAATACTCAGAGAGGTAAAAAAAGAACCCTAGCGTGTCTGCTAAACACTTACAGAAATCACTGGTAGAGCCAAATATCTCTGTGCACACATCAACTATATGTAAAACTATTGCCAAGAATGGTTTTCATGGAAGGACTCCACAGAGAAAGTCACTGCTGTCTAAAAACAACGTTGTTGCTCGTTTAATGTTCGCAAAAAGGCGCTTGGACGCTCCACAGAGGTTTTGGCAAAATATTTTGTGGACTGATGAAACCAAAGTTGAATCGTTTAGGTAACACACAATGTCATGTGTGGAGGAAAATTGGAACAGCTCACCAACATCAACACCTCATCCCCACTGTGACCTATGGTGGAGGAAGCATCATGATTTGGGGCCGATTTGCTGCTTTTGGGCCTGGACGACTTGCAATCATTATTGGAGGAATGAATTCAAAAGTTCATCAGGATGTTTTGCATGAAAACCTGGGGCCGTCTGTCAGACAGTTGAAGCTAAAAAGAGGATGGATGCTGCAACAAGACAATGATCCAAAACACAGAGGTAAATCAACTTCAGAATGGTTTCAGAAGAACAAAATATAGGTTCTGGAGTGGCAAAGTCAAAGTCCAGACCTGAACCCCATTGAGATGCTGTGGCATGACCTAAAGACAGCGAATTATGCAAGACATTCCAGGAATCTGACTGAACTACAGCGGTTTTGTAGAGAAGAATGGGCCAAGATTAGTCCTGATCGATGTGCCAGACTGATCTGCAGCTACAGGAAGTGTCTGGTTGAAGTTATTGCTGCCAAAGGGGTGGGGTGGGGGGGGTGCGTAAAATATTAAATGTGATGGTTCAGTTACTTATTTTCCCCCTTTCTGTCATTGTTTGCATACTATCCTCATTTAAAATATGAAAACCTATAAATGTTTGGGTGGTTTTAGTTAAAGCAGACACAATTTTTTCATGTTCGTGATTTTGACAAAGATCAGATGACATTTGATGGTGATTTTATGCAGAAATGTAAGAATTTCCAAATGGTTAATATACTTTTTCATACCACTGTATACTATATCAAGTATATCTTCATACACTGATCTTGGTATCCTAACCAAGAGCTCAGGAGGATTTGTGCTTCGGCTGCTCTGCCTAATAGGCTTAGTAGGTAACAGGTATTTTGGGATGGACCGTTTTGCTGTTAGTCTCTGCCATTAAGTGGAGAAAAATGACTTTGTCTGCGGCCAATAGTTGTTAAAAATGATCAAATCTAAACTAAAGTGCTAGAAACTAAATGGATGGAGTAATAACCCTTTTCTAAGCCACTTTTTCACTTATTAGCTACCACTGACTGTGCTAGATGAAAAAATATTTGCCAGTCCCAGTATTGTCATATTTATGAATTATTTTATTTTATTTTTTTCTGCTTTTTTTTTTTTTTTTTAATAAATAAAAAAAAAAGGGGGGGGGGGGGGATTGTAATATTATCTCTCAAAAGGCTAAGCTGCAAATATTCTTTATTTATTTACGTATAACGTTTCTTAACACTTTATTCTTTTTTTTTTTTTTTTTTTTTAGTTAAAGCCAAACCAGGGAAACTTTTCAAAATATTATTCGTAATTACTGCTATTTTATTTATATTTATCAACTTTAGAGTGTTATTGTGGGCTGTAACCAGAGTATTTCTGTTTTACTTATCTTAATTGTGATTTTATTAACATTATATTAATTTAGAATTTTGTTTATTCGTAAAAACATAAATACTGATTAATAATGATAACGTCATTACAACACATTTTGGGTCATTTAAGCCTCAAATGGTCTAAACATGTGGACTCCAGGTCTATAGTTCCATTTCTGTTAATTACCAAAACTAGTCACTTGCCCTATAAAGTGTTAAAAATAGGATTTCAACTGTAATGGACACAGCTATTCCTCCCTGTTAAAATAGAGTTGACATCTATCACTGTCAGTGGGAGCAAATAAATAATTAAAAAAAAAAAAAAACATCCACAGTATATATTTATAAATTCATACAAACAATTGTTCTAAATCTATATGACATTTTTGTGTCACTATCATATCAAACTACCCGGAGGTTGTGCAGCAGCCAAAGAAAATGTACATTTACCGATTACTGAAGATGTAAATCAGCAGTGGATGAAAATGAAAGAGCATGTGCTACAGCTACAGGCAATGTGTGCACACTCACTTCTTTTAGTGCAGCTGAGTTGTATGACTGTCCAGTATCCTCAGTACACGCATGCATTATTTACTTAAGGATGCTACCGGGGAAAAGATGAAGCACTTAGATGAAGACTGACAGGAACTAGCCAACCTGCTCTGGACAGCCTCAACGTCTCTTAGGGGAAACCTTCATCTGGCACAGCCTCTTTTGTTAATTTCCCATTACGTTAACTACTATAGCAACCAATTGTAGTAACAGGCAAGTTGGAAGTTACCGTTTCTTTTAAAATAGACAATGCAAAAACATTAACAAGCCTGCCATTCTACTTGTTAAATTAAGAAGCCCCTATAGTAAAAGTATTTTTATATTTTATTCCTGACTTGCAACACCCATTCCTGACAGCTAGCTAACACTTCTTCAGAGCATAGCAACACGAGTTGTTGGTAATAATGTGGTTTAATTTGAAACATTAATCTTATTTTCTAATTAACTTTTCAGGTACGGCGTACAGTATTGTCAAATGTTTCGCTCTTCAGTATAATTGACTGGCACGTCCCCCCCAGTCCCACACTGTAGGTACCCCGTTCGCCTTTGCTGATGTGTGCCGCCCAGAGCAGCTAATGTTACTGTTTACAATGAATTACAGTAATGGGGGCAACCATTGGAGGCCACCACAACTCAGATTAGTTAATATGTATTAGGAACAACTCATCAGCAAGCTATCAAATAGCCTGATCATGATCCTAATAATTTGATGCAGTTGTGTTGAAGAGAGAGAGAGACGTGGAAAACAGACTGGGTAGGTGCCCTCAAGGACTGGAGTTGGTGACCCTTGCGCTAACATGTTTAACATGCTACAACATAGCACCCCTGTGGGGTTCAAACATCTATGGTACAGCATTTTTGCCCTATTTTTTTCTCAAACTGAAAGATGCTTGATGTAATGGTGTTCTTCACTGTTTAGTTAAAACTTCTTAAAGTCACGTATTTTGGACTCATGCCCTTGTGTTCTTCACTCATCAGTCAATACTGTACTTGAACTCATACTATGAGGAAAAAATGTCATTTTTTTAAATTTAATGACCAAATTGTAAATAAAAAACAGTTGACAAACAAATGTTTCTCTTGTGTGCAATGACTTTAGGGTAAAATAAACCTGATCCACAATAGTAATTAAGTTGATATTTTGAATAGTATTTATTTAAAAAAAAAAAAAAAAGCACACAGTAAAATATACGATACAAATTCCATACAATCATGAGTAAATAATACTTAATTTTAATAGGTATATGGTGATATAATCTGTTTCAAAAGGTTAATGTAAAGTAAACCTTACCCAAAATATTTGAGTATATTATTGTTAACGCATTTAGGTAATATTTACTCAGTAAAATTGGCTAAACTTTACACTATCAAACTGAGTGTAAATTGTTACCACAATTTTATTGAGTCAATTCTATAGGTTGTTTTTTACAGCGTATATGAAACAAATTTCTCAACAAGTCCAAGATTGAGCATCTTTATTGTGACAGAATTGCTTGGTAGCATTTTATATTGGTTTGTTACAGGCTGTAAAGGCATGCCGAATGTTGTTGAGTTTATGTCCATACATGTTATGCATTTATCTTCATGTGTTGCCAGTCAGCAGATTGAAAGATTTGCTGTGCTAGCAGAGTATATGCTCTTTGGGGAGTTGATGATGTGAGCGAGAGCTATGCTAATCTGCCCCTTTTCAACCAAACACTCCATCTGGAACATAATAATTTCGTATTTGTATTGGCATCTAACTTGATCTTGAAAGATCTTGAAAATTGTCCTAATCTTTTTTTAGCCTCTGAAAAACAATATTTTTCTTTTTATTTTCTCATTTTTATTTACCTTTAAAGAAAAGGTGTGGTTTACCACAGGAAATACGTTTTTTTATTATTGTTATTATTATTTTTTAAATATTTTTATTCATTCATTCATTTTCCACGCTGCTTTTCCTCACGAGGGTCACGGAGGTCCTGGAGCCCATCCCAGCTAACTACGGGCAGTAGGCAGGGGACACCCTGAACTGGTTGCCAGCCAATTGCAGGGCACAAGGAGACATACAACCATTCACGCGCACACTCATACCTACGGACAATTTAGAGTGTTCAATCAGCCTACCATGCATGTTTTTGGGATGTGGGAGGAAACCCACGCAGGCACGGGGAGAACATGCAAACTCCACACAGGAAGGCCGAAGCCCAGGATTGAACCCTTGATCTTAGAACTGTGAGGCAGACGTGCTAACCACTCAGCCACCATGCCGCCTAATTTTTTTAAATTTTTTTTTTAGAAAAAAATAAATAAATAAAATAAATATATATATACTGGACTGTCTCAGAAAATTAGAATACACAATATTCTAATTTTCTGAGACAGTCCTGTATATTGTTCTATGTAAAGGACGTCAGCCAAGGTCGGCCCCCCACATTTTTACCACGCCAAATCTGGTCCCCTTTGCAAAAAGTTTGAACACCCCTGCTTTAAATGGTGGATTAATGTACAGGACTGTCTCAGAAAATTAGAATATTGTGTATTCTAATTTTCTGAGACAGTCCAGTATATATTTTTTTTTAAATGATAAAAAAGAAAAACGTAAATATTCTCATTTTATATATTATTTTTATTTTTAATTTTTAAATGTTATTTTTAAATTTATAGGAAAGGTATCAGCACATAAACACTTTTTTCATTTTAATTAAAAAAAAGGAAGCAGTAAAAATATTCTCTTAATTTTATGTATTTAGTTTGTATATATTTTTTATAACATGTATATATTATTATTACATTATATATATATATATATATATATATATATATATATATATATATATATATATATATATATATATATATATATTAGGGCTGTCAAAATTATCGCGTTAACGCGCGGTAATTAATTTTTTAAATTAATCACGTTAAAATATTTGACGCAATTAACGCACATGTCCCGCTCAGACAGTATTCTGCCTTTTGGTAAGTTTTACAGCAAGGCTTTTTGTGCTGTCTAACAGCGAACTCTTGTGGTCGCTTTGCGACATGGTTTATTGTTGTCTTGCCAGTTCAATATGGCTGCAGGACATCTCGGGCTGACGCCTAGGTTGTAATGTTGTGCTTATATGATCCTTGGACAAGATTTGTCCGTAAGCATGGTTGTTGTAAATAATGCACATATTATGTTAGTAAGCGAAGTGTTATATTTTTTGTATGAGATGCTTTTTGTTTATGTTTTGTGAACCTGTATAGCGTGCTAAGCTAACGTTGTTGCTAATGCAATGATTGTGTACTTTTTTTTTGTAGTTTTAGGACGGTCTAAAGAGGACAATGGTTTGAGTCCATTTTATTAATAAATCAGATGAAAAAGAAAGAAGTCTGATTATTATGGGTTCGTTCACTAGCTGTCTAGCTTTGGAA
Source organism: Corythoichthys intestinalis (assembly GCF_030265065.1). Classification (NCBI taxonomy): domain Eukaryota; kingdom Metazoa; phylum Chordata; class Actinopteri; order Syngnathiformes; family Syngnathidae; genus Corythoichthys; species Corythoichthys intestinalis. Next base: position 19,358,822 of record NC_080410.1, read on the forward strand.
AAAGTAGACGCTTCGGAGTGACGACAGCATAGACAGATTTAAATGACAGTAGAGTGAAATGCCCACTACAGTCCTTATGTACCGTATGTTGAATGTATATATCCATCTTGTGTCTTATCTTTCCATTCCATCAATTTATTTTACAGAATATATATATATAATTTACAGAAAAATATGGCATATTTTATAAATGGTTTGAATTGTGATTAATTGCGATTAATTACGATTAATTAATTTTTAAGCTGTAATTAACTCAATTAAAAATTTCAATCGTTTGACAGCCATAATATATATATATATATATATATATATATATATATATATATATATATATATATATATATATATATACAGTGCCTTGCAAAAGTATTCGGCCCCCTTGAACCTTGCAACCTTTCGCTACATTTCAGGCTTCAAACATAAAGATATACATTTTTAATTTTTTGTCAAGAATCAACAACAAGTGGGACACAATCGTGAAGTGGAACAAAATTTATTGGATAATTTAAACTTTTTTAACAAATAAAAAACTGAAAAGTGGGGCGTGCAATATTATTTGGCCCCCTTGCGTTAATACTTTGTAGCGCCACCTTTTGCTCCAATTACAGCTGCAAGTCGCTTGGGGTATGTTTCTATCAGTTTTGCACATCGAGAGACTGACATTCTTGCCCATTCTTCCTTGCAAAACAGCTCGAGCTCAGTGAGGTTGGATGGAGAGTGTTTGTGAACAGCAGTCTTCAGCTCTTTCCACAGATTCTCGATTGGATTCAGGTCTGGACTTTGACTTGGCCATTCTAACACCTGGATACGTTTATTTTTGAACCATTCCTTTGTAAATTTGGCTTTATGCTTTGGATCATTGTCCTGTTGGAAGATAAATCTCCGTCCCAGTCTCAGGTCTTGTGCAGATACCAACAGGTTTTTTTCCAGAATGTTCCTGTATTTGTCTGCATCCATCTTCCCGTCAATTTTAACCATCTTCCCGGTCCCTGCTGAAGAAAAGCAGGCCCAAACCATGATGCTGCCACCACCATGTTTGACAGTGGGGATGGTGTGTTCAGGGTGATGAGCTGTGTTGCTTTTACGCCAAACATATCGTTTTGCATTGTGGCCAAAAAGTTCAATTTTGGTTTCATCTGACCAGAGCACCTTCTTCCACATGTTTGGTGTGTCTCCCAGGTGGCTTGTGGCAAACTTTAAACGAGACCTTTTATGGATATCTTTGAGAAATGGCTTTCTTCTTGCCACTCTTCCATAAAGGCCAGATTTGTGCAGTGTACAACTGATTGTTGTCCTATGGACAGACTCTCCCACCTCAGCTGTAGATCTCTGCAGTTCATCCAGAGTGATCATGGGCCTCTTGGCTGCATCTCTGATCAGTTTTCTCCTTGTTTGAGAAGAAAGTTTGGAAGGACGGCCGGGTCTTGGTAGATTTGCAGTGGTCTGATGCTCCTTCCATTTCAATATGATGGCTTGCACAGTGCTCCTTGAGATGTTTAAAGCTTGGGAAATCTTTTTGTATCCAAATCCGGCTTTAAACTTCTCCACAACAGTATCTCGGACCTGCCTGGTGTGTTCCTTGGTTTTCATAATGCTCTCTGCACTTTAAACAGAACCCTGAGACTATCACAGAGCAGGTGCATTTATACGGAGACTTGATTACACACAAGTGGATTCTATTTATCATCATCGGTCATTTAGGACAACATTGGATCATTCAGAGATCCTCACTGAACTTCTGGAGTGAGTTTGCTGCACTGAAAGTAAAGGGGCCGAATAATATTGCACGCCCCACTTTTCAGTTTTTTATTTGTTAAAAAAGTTAAAATTATCCAATAAATGTTGTTCCACTTCACGATTGTGTCCCACTTGTTGTTGATTCTTGACAAAAAAATTAAATTTCATATCTTTATGTTTGAAGCCTGAAATATGGCGAAAGGTTGCAAGATTCAAGGGGGCCGAATACTTTTGCAAGGCACTGTATATATATATATATATATATATATATATATATATATATATATATATATATATATATATATATATATATATATATATATATATATATATATATATATATCATTTATTTATTTATTTCAGCCACCAGTTCAAAACCCAAGCTCCGGGGTCCTCGATTAGCGGAAAGCAGTTCACGACCAAACCACCACACATCTCTGCGGACCCAGAGCAAATGGCATTTTTAAAAGGAAAGAAAAAAAAAAAAAGAAAGAAACTTTTTTTAAACATATATTATTTGTATGAATCGCCGATCTATCGCTATGCGCTACTATTCTATTTCTAAATTCTGTTTCATTTTTAGTCAAATATCTTCCATGTTGCCACTTCTGTTGTCATCTCTATGCCAACTAGTGGTGGGAACCTCTTGGTACCTCACGATACAATACGATTTGCGATACAAAGCTCACGATAACGATGCTCTGACGATATAGCGATACAACGATTTTCGATACATTGGTCGGGAAATCATTCTAGGATATTCCACAAAAACTAATAAACAGAAAAACAAGCTTCTGCTGTGAATTGGAATGAGTTTTATCACTAGTAGACGTCCAATCCATTTGAAGTGAGAGGGTGGCAGCGAATGAACATTCGTTCATTCGCTGCCATCCCTCCCACTTCAAATGGATTGAACATCTATGGCTGTCAGTGTCAGCCAATGCCAGGCAGTGAGTAATTTTGAGCCATTTAAGGTAATTTACCTGTTGATCTTCAGTTACTTCCTGTTGATTTTGGGGTATTTTATGGGTCACTTGCTGTTTATTTTGCGTTACAGAACAGGAAGTGACCTGGGAATCACCCAAAAGGCAGTGACTCAAACTCAACAGGAAATGACCTGGAAATGCTCTAAAATGAAAAGCAAGTGACCTGTAAATTCACCTGAAAATCGGACCGAATGACTGTGAATGCTCTGGTTTTGAATGAACGAACGTCCCCAGTTTAAAGGCCGAGTTATGCTTCCGCGTCAGACCTGCGGCGTCAACGAAGACCCGATTTATGACCCTGCGCCGTTGCCTCTCTGTGTCCTTTTTTTTCTGACTTCGTGTCGCGTCAATGCCTGTGACGTGGTAGAAATGGACTACGATTGGTCCGCTTAGACTGTTGTTTCTGGTTCAGCGTGAAATCACCGCCATTCTCAAAAATTATTTTTCTACATACAAAAATGGACCAAGCCGACGAGAGTATCAATGAAGAGCAAGTACGACAACTTCTACAATGTCTCGTCAAGACGTTATGAAGATTGCCAAATGGCAAGCAATTCGTGGGAGGAGATTTCTGAAAATACGGGGCTGGAGGTCAGCCAGCGGTTGGATAAAAAAAAAAAATGGAAGAACCACCGAGACAAGTACAGTATGTATGTGTTCGGAATCAAATGGCCACTCGAAGCGGCGACCCAGTCGGCCAAAAACTGCCAGCTGTTTATCACTTAATGTCGTATTTTTGGTCGGTGCACTTCATCATTTATTGTGTACATATGTTTGCTGTGTGTCTGTGACTTATGTACGTGTCACACTTCAAGTATATGAAGAATAAAGCACAGGTTTATTATCAAAAGAGTTGTTTTGATGTTTCATTTTCAAAAAGACAGTTCACACACGATATATCATCACTGATTGAGAGTGCCTCCGTGCTTTTATGATAACGTTAACATCAAGGCTTCCAACGCAGTTTGGGAAATTCCATAGACGTCAGAAATCTGCTATGGCTTCCCACTGGGTGTTTTTAGGACACGGCAAACAAATCGGGCTGGAGGGCTTTGCAGACCTCGGACAAAACGCTGAACGCAGTGCTTGACGCCAGTTTGAAGCTAGCCGCTACAGCTAACTGGTTTCCACCCGAGGCTAGAATACGATGCGGCATCAAAAGTTGGACAGACCGCCTCAAAAACGTCTTCTGCGTCGCCTAGGCCTCAACATTTGTATGATCAACATTTATTCAATGTTGATGAACTGAAGATCCACATTCAAGCGTTCCATCTTGCATTGTTTATTTTTTCTCCGTTAAACTAGACAGGAGGAAGTCAACAAGCATGCCCCAAAACTGTACAAACATAACGCCACATCCCTCTAGTGGCTTGGCGATGAATTACATAGCAACGCGTCACCTGGACGGAGAACCATCGAATGTCAATTGATGCCGTAGTCGCTGCGCCATCACCGCAACGCGGGAGCATAACTCAGGCTTAAATGGATTGGGCGTCGAGCACTGTCAATTGCAGCCTTTTTTTTTTTTTTTTTTAAATTTAATTGACACCTTTTTAAAACGATATCTCAATTCTTGACAGGAGCCTATCGATAACCTTTTGGGATACAAAGTATCACGATATATCACCATTTCGACATTTTGTCACACCCCTAATGACAATGATGCACTGATTGGCTGAGAGAGCCTGCATCCTGCTAGCTAGAGTGGACAGACCACAGCTGTGTGAAACACGAGTTGCACCCGGCACATTGCAATTTTGTTAACATGCCACCAGTAGAAGAGCGAATCTAAAAAAATGGCATGCTCAAAGTTGACCGAGTAAAGAAAAGTGCACAACAAAAATCGACATGCAATGCGTCCATTTTACCACATGCAAGTATCAAACCTATGTGCTGTTCGGTCCCTGTACGGCCAGTGTCAGACTTTGGTCCGCATTGCCAGCAATAAGTCCAGCAGTGTTTTACAGTTACAAAATGTACTGTCAATAGTTATTGTTTGCACCTTAATGACAGATCTTGTCAATTATTTAGTGTACATGTGTAAACATTGTACTTATTTAGTGTACATGTGTAAACATTGTACTAGCATGTTTTTTTTTGTTGTTTTTTTTTTAAATCAAGAAAATGTTCTGTTAATTTATTTTTATTTAATCAGAATGTACATTGTATTTTTGTTTGGTCAGAAATACACAACCTTTGACCACCTTTGACCTGCCTTGTTCTTGATCAACATTAATAAATGGACCAATGCTTGTATGAAAAAAACAATTGTGGAGCTTCAAGATTTGTATTTGAGGACCCCTGCCCTAACTTTTAGAAAATGATGGAAATGTCAGATTTGCTTTGAGTGTCTAATGAGTTATGAGCTGTGTTTTTTTTTTTTGTGTGTGATTTTGTTGACTTCACCTGTAGATATGATGCCTTTGTGGTCATTTCTGGTACGTGAAGCAATATGAGGATAATCCTAAATATCTTTTTTTTTTTTTTTTGTGAGCTTGTTTTTGTTGTTGTTCAGCAGCTGAACAGCAAATGCTCATATCAAAACAATGAGATAAATAACACGGAAACTGTGCAGCGGGGTACACAGCCCAACCTTTTCCTGTCTCTTGCCACAAGCAACTGCTTGTGAGAAAAAAAAAACACCTTCCTGTCTTTGTTGGGCTTGTGTGGGCCATGCCAATATGTCCATCAGCATCAAGCCCACGTGGATTTGGAGCCTCCTGGAATCCCCACCCTCTTTACATTTGCCTTTACTTCCATGTAAACACACCTTCCTGTGTACAGTATGATCAGCTGTTTACCAAAAACCTGTGTGATGTAATTTTAATGGACCTGTTAATTGTTAAAAGCAAGGTAAGCATTTTTAAACAGCATGTAATGCCGAGCAATATGCCGAGCAATATAAACGAAAAGCTTTCTAATTGCTTTGGTGCACTGAACTCAAAGATGATGGACCGAGTAGTCAGTGGTCAGTTGACAGCTATGGAAGAAAACAATGCTTGTAATCTGTAAGCGGTAGAGAAAGTCCAAGAAAGGATCAGAAATTACCGTATTGGCCCGAATATAAGACGGCCCTGATTATAAGACGACCCCCTCTTTTTCAAGACTCAAGTTTGAAAAAATACTTTTTGAACACCAAATTAATTTTTATACAGAAAATAATTACAGTGCATCTGAAACAAATGATTATAACAATACATTTGAGAGAAAAAACATGTTATTTTGCCTCATTCAAATCTTAATATCTGAATATTTAAATATGTAAAATAAAGTGCAATCACATTCGTAAATGAATGGATTCTGGATTTTGAAATGTAAATAAACCAATCTATTGTGATAAAACAACAAAATTGCAACAACTGCATTAACCATCAAAGTGAAGTCTAACTGTAACTGTAGTCTTGAAACAAATCTGAATAAGGAAAAACAATGCAATAAAATAATGCAAACTGCTTAAACTAGTAGCTGAGATCTGTCATGACAGAACATCGCTTCAATGATTTCTGGCGCCATCTGGCGTCGTGAATGGTGAGAGTAGCTGAGATCTGTCATAACAGAACATCGCTTCAATAATATCCAGCGTCATCTAGCGTCGTGAATGGGTATAACGTCTAAACGACTCCCGCTTTTTCAATTTTATTTCAGTGCAAAAAAAAAACGTCTTATATTCGGGCCAATACGGTAGGTACATTTTGTGGAATTCTTCTAGTTAAGCCCCTTAATTCATTGGCTGCCATGGACAGCACTGGATGTCCAATTCATTTTGACTGGGAAGGGCGAATGAATGCCCCTTCTAGTCAAAATGAATTGGACGTCAAGCGCCACCAATGACACCAAAACATGATTACAGTGGTAACTCTACGTATGAAGTTAATTCGTTCCAGTTTGTTAGTAGAAAATGTCTTATGTCGAGCAGGATTTTCCCATAGGAATACATTAAAATTCCATTAATTCGCTCCACAGCCCGAAAACCTACACTAAATCCTTAATAAATGCTGTTGGTACTATTGCAAATAGCAACTACACAGAGCAAAACAAATACATTATGAAAAAATTGAAATAATAATATAATAAAAGTAATAATAATAATAATACCTATAATAATGTAACAAATTGGGTTTTAATGTGGCAGATGTGTTTTGCGTGGTGTACCTGAATGCACTGCGTGGCTAACTTGACAGAGTGAGAGAGGGACTTTTTACTTTCACTTTGTTCAGCTGCAGCGGACAGTAGGCATGTTGTGTTGCACAAGTTCTGAAATAAATGGTTAAAAACCTGACAAACCTGGTGAATTTTTGGGTGATGTTACCACAATAATAATTGTCACCTTAACTTATAAAGACTGGCGAACGGAGGCGGGAGGAGGACCATCGAGATCGCGGACATTCTACGGCCATATTGTTGAGCCACTTCACGGACGCATGCACAACGCACATATTTTTCTATCATTTCCATCTTCATTTCAATAGTAAGCCTCACCTTTTCCCTTTTTCACAACCTGCGCTAACATTCTTGGAACCCATGTTGATTTTTCTCACAAGAAAATCCACCGTGCGTCCGTCTGGCAGGAAAACAAAGAAACTGCGGCGCTGTCATAAATCGTCGTATTTCGAGCATGTCGTCGGATGTAGAAACAAATGGCGTGTCAAATTTCACGTCGGATGTCGAAAAGATCGTGTGTCGAAGCGATCGTATGTCGAGGTACAACTGTATTTACAGCCAGTCCTCCCAGTTTAAATGAATTGTACTGTATGTCTATCGTTGTCAATGGTAGGAAGTTAGTTAAAGTGGACAAAGGTACGATATTTGCAGATCGTAAAAAAATCTCCCATGATTCAATGATGTCATATTAACACTATCTTATGTACACAGTTAACACAATCAGTTACCTAAAGTCACCTAAAGCACATAAAAAATTCAAAGCAATTCGATGTTTTCAACAATTTTGTCGCTAAAACATTTCAGGCGTTTGAATTAAGAACCTTTTGAACAACAAGACATCACTAAAAGTTAATGGTATTCATGAATGTTTTGGGTTTTGATTGATTTCAACGCGATTTAGCTTAACCAATTAATATATTGATCCAGAAAGATCAGTTGTTACTCCCCTAGAGACTACACACTATTGTTTTGATACAACAGAGGCTGATTTGTGTGACAACCCAAAATATCAAATGTCACATAAACATTGTAGAGTTTTTGACTCTGGAACAGATAGGAAACATTCACAGTCACAAATACTCACAATGTGGTTTATTTTTTCAATTGGCAGGTTCTGACTGCTGCAAGGCCTAACTGCAACTCCAGAGTAAAACTTGCCCACGAGGTAGAGAAGCGCTCCACATTCTAGACACAAAGGAAGACTGCCCATCCAGAATAGCGATGGACACAAAAGCCTGGCTCATGCGGACTGGCTAGGCGGCTGCTGGGAGCTGAGCAACAACTCAGTAGACAGTCAGACAGGCGGCATGCCCACCCAGACTATGATAAAAAGCCCCAGTCTGATGAGGAGCGCTGCGTAGAAACAAAAGGTTGTGAGTTGTGAAACAATGCCTGCCAGTGTCTAATTGTACGCAAGTTAATCAAAACATTGGCGCTTCTTCTTTTGATTTATTTTTTCTCACCACAATTTATGCTCTGTTTGCTTTGACTCAATGGGCCAACAGGTGTTCCATGTTTACATGCACGGATGCTAAATGAATATCCACCAGCTTCCAGAGTCACAGAAAACAGTCCTATTGCACAAAATTGTGAAGGTTCATTCAGTTCGTTCTTATTCCTTTTATGGAAATAAAACAGGGAAGACTTAAATGACAATAAATGTCCTAATGGGTTATAGACAGATTACAATCTTGCAATGCAACATGAGAGATGTGAGTGTGTATGTGTGAGCATGTGTGCGTGTGTGGGTGTGTGCATGCATTCATCCATGAAGAAAGGAAGAAAAGGTTTTGGAGAGAAAGGAGGTCTTGGGGGCCTAGAGGGAGGGAACAGACAACTAGGAGAAAACTCTGGCAAGAGATAGGGTGACTTGCAAGAGGTGACATCATCTCTAATTTGAATAATCCCTCACACAGGGATGTGATTGGCCGTGTTTAGAAAAAGCAGTGTCCCCCTGCTATTCGCTATTCACTCCTTTCAATTTGGGAATGGCGCGCTGTCTGTTGAATGATGCCTTCAGGGAATATTAGTAACTTCCGTTTCTCGGTGGGTTACCATTATATTGTTACTCTTGTCAAGTATACTTTGTAAAAGGTTCGTTCTAAAGTGCGGCAGTTTGTCATACATAGATTTGACAAATATTTATAACAAAGAATAAACAACCATCCTAAAAAACACACTTATGTCCGATGTTTTCCTCAAATTATTTCCCACAAAATAAAACATAATTCCACACAGTTAAAAATGAATAAACAAATAAATACATTTACAGTAAAATACTGGCAGTTGCCAGAATTTTATTGTGGTCACATCTTATTACACCTCATCTCAAGTTAGATTTGAACCCACACTGTTATCATGGGCAAAATTCTGGCATCCACGGCTGTATTTTTTTAACCATACATTCAAGTTATTGTTTTTTACACTGCAATATACTGTACTGTATATTTGTCTCAATCTGTCATTGACAGGCTGCACTAGACGTCCAATCCATTTTGACTGGGAGAGGTGAATGAACTTTGGCAGCCAATAAATTGGATACTATGAATCCTCCCCCCAAATAAATGTATATTGTAAATTTAAAAAACAAACAAAAAAAAAAAAAAATTAGGCTGTTATATGGGGCCATAACCAGACAGTATTTCTGTTTTTACTCCCTTTGATTATGAAAAATGAATGAAAGAATATTTAATAAACTTATTCATTTATCTATTTATTAGTGCTGCAACGATTAATCGATCAACTTGAGTATTCGATTAGAGAAAAATATTTAAATTAAATTTTGCTACTTCGAGTATTCGTTTAATTAAAAGCATGACCAGTACCACAAAAATACAACAAACCTAGATGCATTTGTTGTATTTCATTTAAAAGCCGTTGTAATGGTTAATTTTGAAAGTGTTTGTATTTAGTTTTATTGATTTGAGTGGATACACTGCCCTCCAGTCTGCCTTGTTTAACATGGCTGAATCCAGCTGCTCTATGTTAAAACCAACATAAGCAAGTTTTTGTTTGAGCTAATGTTTTTTTAATGCATTCGTCATTTAGTGATTAGGTATATTTAGCCATTTTTTGTAGGAATATTAGGAATATGTGTCTGACCCATTTGTTAAGAGTATTGTAAAAAAAAAAAAAAAAAAACGGAAAAAAAAAAACGTTAGCGTTTTATAGCATTTAAGCTAGCGGACTTTTGCTATGTAAATTAGCCAATTGTTCTTTTGTTGTACATAGATCCTTGTTTATTATTTTTTATGTACCGTTTGAGGCTCAGCTCAGGTATTTTAATTTTTCGTGTTCCTTATCCGATTACTCGATTATTCGAACTAACTAGTTCACCAATTAATCGACTACTAAAATGATCGATAGCAGCAGCCCTACTATTTATTAAATTTTATTCAAAAACAAACAAACTTTAAAGTGTTATTGGGAGCCATAACCAGCCTGTATTTCTGTTATTATTGATTTTGGTATTATTGATTTAGTTTTTATTAACATTTGATAAATTTATACATGCATTTGTGTATGTTAGTAAAATAATAAATAAATAAATAAATAAATAAATAAATAAATAAATAAATAAATAAATGGTGAAAAATAGTTACTTCCCCTATAAAGGATCAACTTATTCACTGCAGTTTACGGCGATAGACAACCAATCCACCCGAACTGGGAGGGTCGGCAGATTGAAAAATCATGTTTCAGTGCCTTTAACTACGGTAGATTTCCAATCTTTATTGATCTAGGAGGACTTGCAAGTAGCGTTGTTTTCGTCAATGATAACTATAACGAAAATATTTAGTCAACGAACAATTTTTTTATAACGATTACGTGACGATAACGAGATAAAAATGTGTTTTGGGAGATGAAAACATGACGAAACTAATGGTAGTTTTCGTCTGACGAGAAGACAATGAAACAAAAATGCATTGGAGTTTCCGTCACATGTCACAATGTGTGACATTTTTTGTGTAGTAAGCTTGCATGGTAGCAGTATTTGTTGGTGTCACTCATGTGACGTGCTGCTTCTCTCCAGTCTCCAAACTTGCACAAACGGTAAGATTTGTTTTCTTATTTTGCCGGAGAGAATATTGCAATTTTGCTTTAGCCTTTAAAGGTCTGTGCTGAGTGATCATCACACACTAAATGTAAGTCGTAGTGCAGACATGTCCAAAGTCTGGCCCGGGGACCAAATGCGGCCCGTGGACAAATTTCATCCGGCCCCTAGCCTCTGTCATAAAATCAATAACGTCTGGCCCGCACACAGACTTAATAAATTGGTCAGCAGTACTGCTGCCAGTATATGAAGTAACTTACACACTAAATGCTGCTCCTCATTTACCCAGTAAAAGGCAGCAGCACTCTAACATTACCCCGTGTAACCCTTTACTCCCAATTTTCTAAAATGTCGACAACCAACAAAAAAAGTGGATGGACTGCGACGGCTGACGCTTCAAGGATAGGTGGAAATTGGACTATTTCTTCACTATAATACGCAACAATTGTGTCTGCCTCATTTGCAAAGAGACAGTTGCTGTTTATAAAGAGTTCAATGTGAGGCAAAATTACCAAACAAGACACGCTGACGTGTACGACAAGATTACAGGGAAGACACGTAGCGAGAGATTGAAGCAACTTGAAGCTAGTTTAATTTTACAGTAGCAGCATTTCGCAAGAGCCCGAGAGTCGAAAAAGAACGCCACGAAGGCTAGTTGCGAGATTGTTGAAAAAAAAAAAAAAATACAGCAAATGTCAAAGACAGAATGGCTTGCTAAAATTTGCTTGAATATATTGTTCTATGTAAAGGACATCAGGCAAGGTTGGCCACCCACATTTTTACCCCACCAAATCTGGCCCCCTTTGCAAAAAGTTTGGACACCCCTGTCGTAGTGTTAGCATAGCATTCGCGTTAGCATTAGGCTAATGGTAACAACAAGTGTCCTCTTTAACTCTCGGACAACTTTTTTTACATATAGTTCGTGACGTCCAGGTCGGTTTAATTAATTGAAAATAATGTACTGTTTTTTCTGTCGAGTGTGTATTATCACCAAATTGGTGTTGTCCTTGTAGACGCTACAATATGTGCTAGTCTGTCCATGTTCATTCGAAAGAGTTGGAATCCTTTATTTATTCATTTTTAGGAGTTATTATTTTTTAATTTACAGACGAAAACATTTTGAGTAAACGTCGAATAAAACTAGACTAAATTAGTCTTGAGTTTTCGTCAACAAAAACTAGACGAAGAAAAGCACTTTTTGAGATGACTAAAATATGACTAAGACTAGTAAGTACTATAGTCCATAAGACTAAGACTAAAAAAAAATAAATAAATAAATAAATAAAAGAGCTGCCAAAAACAACACTGCTAGCAAGGAATAATCACCACCAACCCTCCCAGTAAAAATGGATTGGACTTCATTTACCTTCAACGGCAGCGAAAGTGCTGAATTTTCCTACATTTGAATGGTACCTGAAGGAAACCCTCCCCTTCGCATGTCCATCCATCGCTTCACCGGTTGCGAGAGAGTGTGAGTGTGTGCGTGTGCATGTATGTGTGTGTGCTTAATGAAGCGTCACTCTGTGTCTTTCTTCCACCCAGCGAACAAGCATCACTTGTGAAAAAGCGGCGCTTGAGACCGAGAAGTTTCTTGGCCAGCGGCTCGACTTGAAGTCTTTGTCCTCGCTCTACTATTCTTCTGTTTTGCCCGTCTGCGTCTCATCTTCACTTTCTCTTTCTTTTTAATACCCGGCGTGAGGATCCAGTCGGGGCGAGCCGGTTAGCACTGGGCGTAGCTGGGGAGGATTTTGCTAGCTCAACGCTGCACTGACTGGTAAGCGCGATTTTCAGCTAACAACCCATCTTCATTTTCTTCACTCAATTGGATAATTATCGCGGATTTGATCAAAAACGTCACTTTAATCCTTTATAGGGCAAGTGACTATTGTTGGTATTTTTAAAATCTTGTAAAAACCTGGCGTCCAGACTGGCTGCAGCTAAAAAAAAATCCAGCATATACTGGTTTCTGTACCAGCAAGACCAGTAACGAAATACAACAAATGCATCTAGGTTTGTTGTATTTTTGTGGTACTGGTCTTGCTAGTTCAGAAACAAGCATATGTTATCTAGTATGGTGTTCATATTTCAGTGCCATTGACGGCGCTCGACGTCCAATCTATTTGGACTGGGAGGGGCGAATGAATGTATCTTATTTGCCCCTCCCAGTCCTAAAAGATTGGACGTCGAGCGCCGTCAATGGCAGCCAATGAGTTCCCTCTAAAGGGTTAACACCCTTTCAATTCCACGTCTAGCATTACTATATATACCATCAACAGTTTGTCCCAAACATAACATTGCTTTTTGTAGTGTGTTTTTGGTGTCTGTATCGTCATGTAGTGGGAGATTTCACATTCATAATGTGAGTAAGCCGGTTGATGGGGCGGTGGCAAGCAGCGTGGTAGCTGTGAGAGCTCATCACCATAAACGGCAAAACTAAGCTAAATCAGACATGCCTTCTAGTTATATAAAATGATCAGTCTTTTTTTAAGATAGCGTTCTCTTACATTCCACAAATATTTATCAGCTTTCCCCATTAACCCCCACTTCCCCCCCTTTCCCATCGTATGCCGTGGATGCCCATTGTTCTGGACTGCTGGGTGAGTGCTCAGAAATGTTCTTGTCTCATTTAGTGAGAAAAATGCATTGTCATATTGGTGCGGCACGAATATATGAAAAAAAACTTTTTGTATTCAAGTACAATTGAAGCACACTTGATGAATAATTCACTCTGACCTATGAGAGACTTGTTTAAAGCAGAAAAATAGCCTAGAAGGCTGTGCCTAAGACTCAAGCTGGCATGTTATCATGGCTGATTAATGTCACCCCCAAAAGTGATCAGCTATTGTGCTTTAGGAGTTATGGCTGTAGGGGATGAGAACAGATCCTTTGAACAGTCACTTGGTGAGTGAGCGCAACAAGACACATTACACCCCCCACCAGAACAATGGGAAGGAGAGATGGCTGCCAATTTCCCCTGAATTACTTAGCAAGAGCTTGGACTGAGCAATATGGCCTAAAATGAAAATCTCAGATTTTTTTAACCAAAAATTGTGATTTACGATTCCCTCCCCAGCTACTATTTTAAGGAAACAATGAAAATAAAAGACAGAGAAAGCTCAAAATATGTATTTGGCAGTCATTGAATTCGTCGGCTGCTATTGACGGCGCCAGACGTCTGATTCATTTTGACTGGGAGGGGTAAATGAACCAATGTTCATTCATTTTTGACGAGGATGTTCATTTGCCCCTCCCAGTCAAAATGGATTGGATGTCTAGTGCCCCCAATGGTACTGAAACCTTAGCATTGACAGTCAGTCCTCCCAGTTTAAATGAATTGGACAGCTATCCTTGTGAATGGCAAGCGATGATGAGTTAGATACTAAGATATGATATGGTATAGGAATGTTTATATTGTGGCCTACATGACCCAAAATGTGATGTCCACATATTCTGTATGACACCAGGTCTTTTTTTTAATGACCAAAAATACTCACTTGCCTTGTAAAGGCTTAAAAAAAAGTTAAACATTGAACAAAGATAAAGTGCGAAACTTCCGTCTTAAATATCTTTTACCTCTCCCCTTATTTGTACTACCAGCCCCCACATACAAAGTAATAACTTCGCAAAGAAACAAACTCATGGAATAATCTATCTAATAACCGGTTGCAATTTTTCATTTTGGCAAAAAACAACAATTAAGAAAACCCACAAATTATTTATCTGAACAATAATGTGTAACAAAAAATTCATAAAATCAACACATTGCCCAGGCTTACCAAGAGCATTTAACAACGAGCAAATATCAGACTATATTACTGCCCATCCCATGTTGCTGTCCTTTTCCCCTCAAAGGTTATGTAGGCAATTTTGTGGCCACAGTGGGCGTGGATGGGTGTTGTTGATGACATTGAGGTATTGGCATCATTCAAAGTAAAAGGCATCTGAGCTCGACTAATAAAAGCACTTTTAAGGTTCAGCCACAAAGGGCTTGGAGATACTCCATTACTCTTAAATGTGAGGTGGGCAGAGACATTGGCTTGTCCGCCCTCATGATGCACAGATGAGCGAATGGCTGACTCAGAGTGTTGGTGGTGTGGCTGGGAAATGGAGGACAGAGAAGGCAAGAGCACAGGCTAATGCAATCACATGAAATTCAATTTAGCACCCATTAAAAGAAACAGTTTATATTAAGTTATTTAAGTTGGTTCTAAAATTATGGAAGGGCCTTACCTTCCACATCTGTTGGATTAAAAAAAAAAAAAAAAAAAAAAGATTCGAAAAATTACTATTAAACAAATAAACTATTAACCCTCATATGGGAAGTGACTATTTAAGGCGATAAAAAATATACAGTTAATTAACTCCATAAAGACCACAAACGTGGACATTACCTTTTGGCTCAAAATATTTTGCTATAAAAGTGTGTATTTCCCCTCTGGTATATAATTTTCATTTTTATTATTATTATTATTATTTCATTTTCAGAATTCTATATATCTTGTTTTATTTTTTTAAATATTTATTGGTTTTAATTTTAGTTTGTTTATCTTTTTATAAATGAATTAAGCTACAAATTAATAAAGTGTTTATAAAAACAAAATGAATCCATCCATTCATCATCAGTACCGCATATCAATTGAAATGAATAAAAACAGTAAATATATAAAGACACAATAAATTTTTTGGGACAGGGAAAGTCATTTGCACCTCAATCTAACTACAATTAATTGGACGTCTAGCACCATCAATGGCAGCCAATTAGTCCTTATTAAGTGTTAATGTTGCAATATTGATGCTGTTTACTCTAAAAATGCCCTATAAATATAAAGTTCTATTATTAAAACAATGTTACACAATTTTAAATACAGTATCTAGTTGATGTCCGTCATAATTAACTTTAAAAAGATATACAACAATTATTTTTTTCCCCCCAATTATGTTTTGACTTCATTCAAATAGTACTCTATTCTTGTAATAATTCTATAGCTTCTTCCTTATTGGCTAGCATGTACAGTATCACTCTTTCCGTTGTCACTAGCAGATGTGCACCCTGTTGGGAAGAACTGTAATGTAGCAGCCGCTCATTGTAAGGAGAAAAAAAAAAAACCTCAATGACACTCAGATGGGCGCAGTCATCTAGTATCAAGGGACAATTCGTATTTGGAGCAGCAATAAAATGTGACCCAACTCCTGCACATGCCTAGATTGTCCAATATTTGCAGATAAAAGAAGGAAAAGGTTTAAATCTATCCCTGCATGTTTATCTGGAACTCATCAGCACTAAAAATAGAGTGGGATTTTCCTTTACCCGGATGATATAGTTTTCCACAAGGTTTCATGCAAATCTGTTAAATCATTGATGCGAAATCTCACTTTGTACCTTTAAGAAATGAATGAAAAGGTTAAAATCTTGGTGCAGGAGCTCATTTTACTCCCACATAAACCTCTTAAATCCACCATATGCTGTTTTTTTTACAATCATACTGTACATCCTAGAATGAAGCTGCTCTTTTCCCAGTATCATGTACAATACATTGGAATGACTTTTAAAAAAATTAGCATAACATTTGTTGTGTTGATGTGATTTTTTTTCTTAGCTCTTTTAATGATACATTTATTCTGACATTTCTTGTATTTTAACACCATTTCTTGTTTGCTTTGTCAGTCGAAATGATTTATTAACATTTGTTTAACAAAAATTTGATTTAGATTTTTTTTCAGATTTGTTCTCCATTTTACTTATTTTCTAAACTTCTTTTTAATGTATATACAAATAATGATTTTAATATATACAGTATAAACAATACATCAACATATACGTTCCGTGTGTGTCCCTCCCGACGCTCCGCGCTCGGTGGCAGCGGACGACGTCCCCTCGACGCACGACTACTCATCGGTATATATAAATGAGACCTGGTGTGACTAGGCATGTACCGGTATGATATTCTGACGGTATAATAACCATATAATAAGCCAAAATATCACGGTTTCACAGTATCACGGTATTTAAGTTACAGCTCTAAAATGTGTTACTTGGAGATGGGTTTGAAAAAAAAAAAAGAAAAAATGAACGGGAATTTTATTTTTCAAAACATATTAGCAAATTGGAACATAAGTATAATGTTAAGTTAAAAAAAAATATATATATACCGTAATTTCCCGAATATAACGCGCACTTTTTTTCCCCAAAATCAACTGGTAAACTCATGGTGCGCATTATAAACGGGTACATGGATGGAGACAGAAATATATATGTATTACATATATATATAAACTGATTTTTTTTCATTGACACGGCCACGTTGTGTTGAAGAAACGTATGCGGCCACCCGTTGCCGACCATTACGGTATGTGACGTCACCGTTTTGTTTTGGTAATACTTCACTCTAATCGGCCGAATAATTTCGTCTGTGTTAAATTCTGCTTTTTTCACTCTTCATAAAGCACAGAATTTAGTTTCTTGAACTCATTTGAGTCGACGTTTATTGCAGCTCCGCAATTCGGACCATAACAAATGTAAGGACACACACTTCCTGTGTCCGTCAACTATATCGATCCCTCGGGAAACTCAAACCCAAATAACAATAGTTCCTTTTGTTACTGTCGTGCTGACAGCTATGAGCTCTCACGGATTTCCGACTTACGTTCTCACTTTCATTTTACCGTATCAATCCATGGAAGAAACATTTATTCATCATGAGGAAACGAGCAAGTTATACAGCAGCCTTTATAAGAAAAGTCACATCTGTTTTGTTTTCTCCTAGATTCTGGTAAGTTGGAGAAGTTGTCAAACCATATTATTACCGTAAATATTGTCAGTTCACGTTAATGTTTTGAACTACCAATGTGCTATGCTTGAGCTGTGTTTCACCAGTCAGTAAAATGACATCTCTGTATCTGTACACAAGCTCTGTTTTCTTGTATTCTTCTATTTATTGGTGCTAAAATTAGGGTGTGCGTTATAAACGGGTACAATAATTTTCCCTAGATTTTACAAGTAAATTTGGGGTGCGCATTATACACGGGTGCGCCTTATATTCGGGAAATTACGGTATATATATATATATTGTAAATAAAATTAACATAAATGCAGTCTTTTAGGTGAGCCTAAAACCACTGCCACAGCTCAACATTATTAGCATCAGAACAAAAATAATTGCATTATTTTCCATAAAAAGTAGATATGTATGACTCGTATCATGTTTACATTATACAATCTTTTAAAAGCGAAAAAAAGTTTTGATTTTTTTCAGTTGCAAAATTTGATATTTTTAATTTCAAAGATTTTTTTTTTTCACTTACAGATCTTGTTTTTTCAGTTTCAATTTTTTTCCCACATTCAAATCTTTTTTCACTTTCGAATCTTTTTTTGGGTTTCACATTTTTTTTTTTTTCCGTTTCAAAACATTTGGCTGAGTTTTAACGAGGGGGGCGCACGGCCTCGACGAGAGGCGTGTTGACAGACTCCACGGCGTTAGCAGATGTATATACAACTAGATGCGAAATGACAGACTCGCTGCGTTAGGAAACAGCCGCCATCTTAAAGCAGTCTTTAAGTTTTAAAACTGTTTCATCATTTAAAGACAGATTCAAGTCAAGATTTTGCCAATTTAGGAGTATTTTAGATAAAAAGTTACCATAGGTTCGCAACAACAGAGCCTTCCTGAGAAATTTACAGCTTTAAGATGGGGACTTTTTACTAACACAGCGAGTCTATCATTTCGCATCTAGTTCTATATACGTGTGGTATCTATGAGACGCATCAGATGCTACATCTGTAGCATCATGAACTAGCACAAACAAATGGCACCACTTCTGGTCCATTTTGCACTAATATCTCAAAAATGATAGCAGGACATACGAAAAATATTGCAGCACAAACTAGCAAAAAGATGCTACGCTGCGTTCTCGTTTTCTATTGGATTTCAGACACATTGTTTCTTTATGGTAAAAGTCAACAACCTGTAATATTTTCCAATTTTATTCATCAAAACTGATCAAGAGTCGTTTAGAGTTACAAAAGACAAAGCCCCCCCCAGCATTACTTTAACTACAGGTATCAAGAAAATAAAGTGGAGAGTGGAGTAATAATTCATCAAAGTACTCATCGTTTCTTGAAGGCAGCATCATTTGAGGTTGCTTTCATAGGCTGTCTCACAAGTCAACACGCCTCTCGTCGAGGCCGCGCCACCCCACGTTAAAACACTGCGTTTGAAACTAAAAAAAAAAAGATCTGAAAACGAAAAAAAAGATTCAAAAGTGAAAAAGATTTGAATGTGAAAAAAAATTGAAACTGAAAAGTAAGATCTGAAAGTGAAAAAAAATCTTGGAACCCGAAAATATCAACTTTTCAACTGAAAAAATCTAAACGTTTTTTTCACCTTTGAAAGATTCAAAAATAAAACATCCAGATTCAATATTTTTTTCAATCGTTTCGTTTTCAGATGACAATACTTTTGGTTGTGTTTGTTTAGTTTGGTTACCATTCTATCCCCATATTTGTGCTGTCAGCCCCCAAATGCAAATTAAAAGCTTGACAATGGAATAAGCCACTGAATAACTGGTTGCTGTTTTCTTTTGGACAATAACAATAACAACAAAAGGCTTGAATTATGCTTACTTTTCATCATATTTAGCATCCACAAAAAGAAACTCAAACCAATTCTTAACATTGATTTATTGCTTAGGCCTAGATGAAATATGTGGTTAATGAGCGCAAATTCCCATATTGTCTTTTTCATATGCAAGGTTATGTCTTAGGGCCATTTAGAATTTAATGACCTTTTTTGCTCCCAGCTGGCCTCTCAAGCCAAGAGGGGAGATGATTGTTGCATTAATAGACTTGTGAGTCAGCTCACCCTTAGCCTAAGGACTGGTGTTGGGTGAACGTGTGACTCACAATGAAATCCCCCCACAGTTCTCTAAATCTCAATTGTGACAAGGGCAAGCCTGTGTCTCTGGTCGTCAGTCTTTTTTCATCCAGAACTCGTGATCCCTGCACTTCTCAGCATCATAAAATTTTATGTTGAGCTCTGTCTTAAGCCATGGTAACGACAACAAATCGGGAGCTAGTTTTGACATGATTCAATCTGGGGGAATCTTTCCCCACATATTTCTCACTGTCCAAAAACTGTTGAGAGCGATGCATTAAAAGTACACTCCAAGATGAACATTGTATTGTCTAAGCAGTTCAAGACTTGGTTGCTCTTGTCACAGTTGTGAGGGATGGCAGTTGGCACCCAGGCTTTATTTTCTAGCAGCTGCAATAATTTGCTGTGTTTGGACTTTCTGAATGCCTTTAGTGGGTGGATGATATGATTAACAATCTCTTTTCTGTTGCAGTTCGGTGCTATAAATATATGGAGAGCATTAGAAAAATGATGTCCACAAGTGTTGCAGGAAGTTTGTCAATTGATATGCTCTACATCCTGTATCTTGTGTATATTTGGTGTTAGTCTTTACACTGGTATCGCTGCACATTTCCTGGTCTGGTCCAACAACTATTGTGTAATGTTTATGGTTAGGCTGTGTCAGACGTTTTTGACCTGTTTGTCTATTCTCGAGCAGCATATGAAATGTTGGGCACCCATACGCTAAATACTTGGTAATCATACTGACAGAATAACTTGCTCCTCTTTTTAATTGGCAGCTGTCGGCACAAGCTTTTTAGTGTTTCAGCATATTTCATGAATGTATTCAATTTCTTCAAGAGAGCTTGGTCCAAGTGTGGTTAAGGTGGTTTGTACGCTTCAAAATCGATTTTACGAATTAATTTGATTTAAAAAAAACTTCGGGGGCTGACAGCACAAAAAGGGGGAGAGAAAAACATGTTTTAAACGGAGGTTTTGCACTTTACGTTACTTTAGTTCAATATTTAACATTTTTTTGAACTCCTGATAGTGACTATTTTTGGTAATTTTAATAGTCTAGTGCAGTCAATGGCAGTTAGTTAGTTTAATGAGTGCACTACACAGGGTTAAACTTGCTTTGTTTTGTTTTTTTGGAGCAGGGCTTGGTTCAAGCGTGATTTAGGGTGATTTGCTCATTGATAGTTGTAGTTATTAGCTTTGTGTGTCTGGTCAACCATTCACATTGTTTGTCTTCCTGCAAAGGATCAGATTCCATCTGGAACGTGCCTTGTTCCATTTCAAACAGGTCATAATCCTCTTATGGACACAGTTGTTCCACTTATGCTTGCCCAGTCTGTGTCAATGTCCTGTGCAAAATCCAGAGTGCTGAAGCGTCTTGGGTGCATTTCTGCCACCCTGTCCAGATGCTTTAGTTTTACGTCTTCCGCTGTGTGTGTATCTGCTCTATCTTGTGTCACCGATCCAAGCCACCAGCTGGTCGTGGGCTGGGCTGATCTCATTTACCCCCAGAGAGGAGCTTGTTTGTGGGCAGACAGCCCATTATGGAGATGATCCAGCAGCTCTTCAAGTTACAAATTAGCCTTAGTTTGCCTGTTGCTGGATCCTCACTATGCATTTCGTGGACTTAAGAAAAATAGCAGGGGGTCTTTTTATCTCCAAGGGGAAAGGTTAAAAGCATCTGAGGAACACCTGCCCACTAATGCACTTCCTCCATGGAGCTGTTGGCCAGACTCCCTGTATTGTCTTTTGGGATCAATATACACACAGTTAAGCTCTGAACTGTCACTGAAAGTCTCTGTAGGTGGCGGGCACCAGCAGGCTGTATCTGCGCCAACATGACTGGAGCCTTGTTTGTGGCTGGTCAGTGGGGAACTGTGTCTACCCTCTTTGTTTTAGCAGCTGATTGAACTAGAACTTCATCACCGGAGTATTGTTTAATTTCCAGGCCACACGGAGTTCACAGTTGTCTGTAGTGTCCATCCTTAAATCTGGCATGTCATGATCATCACTCTGTCCCTGTTGGCCATGTAGCTCTCAGCATCGTGGTGTTTGAGGACAGTTGAGGGCAACTGTACAGGATCAGCATCTCTCTTTGTCCAGGGTTAACAAGCTCTGTCGCGTGTTAATCTGCCCATCTCTGGAGGAGGGGGCACATCTATGTCAGTGCACCAGCAACAAGGGAATAACTGAATTAAAGTGGTCGTATACATGACCTATTGTATTGTTTATTGAAAAATCTCAGGCCAAAATATACTGCCCTAACCTATGGTTGTGAGTTTGGTTGTATTTAAGATACTTTTGTTGATGTTCACAAAGTGAATCATGGATTGCCACCACTTACTATCTCACCTGATTTAAAGGATTCAAGGGCATTTAAAAATCTTACAGTGAAAGTCCAATGAGTCCTGGGGATTAGTACCAGCCCATCTAATCACTTGTACTGTATCTGTGAACCAGGTGCCTGTCACGCAACCTGCTGCTCTCTTTCAAACTTGTGAAGTAAACAAGGAGACACAAAACAACTCGTCTATGGTGACAGCAAGTGTTTTGAGCTCACTGAATGTCTCCGCACCATCTCAGTCTGGTAGACTCTGGGAGACTGATTGATGCAAACACTTCTAGTGCACAATTCAATACTGACAATCAAGAGAGGAGACTGGTAAGCTTGTTTCTTCTGACTGCGCGTTTTGTACAAGGTAGGTTTGTGTAAACAGCTACTATCGTTACCCTTTTTATCTACACGTATTTAAAAAATGTTTGATTTTTAAATTTATTAATGCATTGTATCTGATGAAAAAAACGAAATATTCCGTCCCTAAGCTCTCTGCCAGCTCAGTCCTCCTACTGACTGTTCAAAGCTGCAAGCTTTTTTTGGAATTTGTGTGAGGGGCAGAGGCGGTTTCCTGACCTCAAGTTGTGGGCGTTAGAAGAATGTTTATGCTCTGATAAGTGTTGTGTTGATGACGGCAGCTCCGTATATTTAATGTTTTAAATTTTGTACTACGATGTTGCAACTACCTTAAAAAAAAAAAAAAAAAAAAAGTGTTTTCTTTCATAAAAAATATGATTTACGATATTTTCCTTTTTTTTTTTTTCGCACTGCTACTTTTTTTAACAAAGACAATAAGAACATAAAACAGAAACAGAAAAGAAAAGCTCAAAATAAGTTTAACCCTTAACCCTTTAAGGGACTCTATTAACTAATTGGCTGCCATTGACAGTGCTATACGTCTAATCCATTTTGACTGGGATGTCCCATTCAGAATGAACTGGCGCCATCAATGGCAATGAAAGATCAGCATTTACATCCAATCCTCCCAGATTGAGTTACTTGGATGGTGAGCCTTGTCAACAGCAATGACTCAAATACTAAAAAAAATCAACCTTCAAGTATTATTGGTGGGCCATAACTAGTGTTTTTCATTTCTATTCAATTAAATTTGTTTTTATTAACATTTTATCAATTTACCGTATTGGCCCGAATATAAGACAGTGTTTTTTGCATTGAAATAACACTGAAAAAGAGGGGGTCGGCTTATATTCGCGGTCTAGACATTATACCCATTCACGACGCTAGATGGCGCCAGATATCATTGAAGCGATGTTCTGTCATGACAGATCTCAGCTACTCTTTGTAGTTTAACCAGTTTGCATTATTTTATTGCAATGTTATTCCTTATTCAGATTTGTTTCAAGACTACAGTTACAGTTAGACTTCACTTGGATGGTTAATGCAGTTCTTGCGATTTTGTTGTTTTATCACAATAGATTGGTTTTCAAAAATATTTCAAAAACCAGAAGCCATTCATTTACGAATGTGAATGCACTTTAGTTTACATATTTAAATGTTCAGATATTAAGATTTGAATGAGGCAAAATAACATGCTTTTTCTCTCAAATTTGTTGTTATAATCATTTGTTTCGGATGTACTGTAATTGTTTTCTGTATAAGAATTAATTTGGTGTTCAAAAAGTCTTTTTTCAAACTTGAGTCTTGAAAAAGAGGGGGTCGTCTTATAATCAGGGCCGTCTTATATTTGGGCCAATTCGGTATAATTGTATTTCTTAAAAAATATATACAAATAATGATTAATAAATAATTATAAGTACTATCATTTTAATGTGATGTCCACGTATTTTTTTGTTTTTAAATGAACAAATATTTGTCATTTGCCCTATATAAGGTAGAAAAAAACGTTTTGAACATAATTAACCAAATTCAAATGTATGTTAATTACCCCCCTCCTCCCCCATTTGTGCTGTCAGCCCCCAAATTCAAAGTAAGTCTAAGTAAAATACAAAAAAAATTGGTTTCTAGATTTCCTTTTTGGCAAAAAAAACAAAACAAGAACAACACAAAAGCCCAAATTAATTATTTTTAATTATCTGTAATAATAATAATGCAATTTCGATTCACCTTATTTTTGTCTTTTTCTGGGAACTCATTGCACATATCCTAACGATGCCGTCTTTAAAATATAACATTTGTTTAATTTAGTGTAATTGGAATGGATAGTTGACTAAGACTACTGTTGTGTTTTTGTGGTGATTGAATAGGCAATCCTCGGCCCCATGCCAGGATGTGGCGTCTTGATTCTGACATTCACACCCTCTCTACAAGGGCTCAATTCGACTTTGTTACACTCCCGCCAAAGAGGAATGACTTTCTTTGCAAAGAGGGTTGTACACCCCCCCCCCCCCCCCCCTCCACACACACACACACACACACCCATACCCCCACAATGTACCATTGGAGCCCACTTGAATCAGGCTATTGCCCCATTTGCGTTTTTGCTCTATGCAAGTGAACAATAAATTATTCAAACAACATGGAGATATTCAGAATTACCATTGAAGTATTACAAAAATAATGCAAAATAATAAATACAAAACTCTTGAAGGGACAGTCCTCTGAAAACACTACGACACAAATATTCCTGTACCTACAGTACATTTGCTACTGCATTGCTTTGCAAATACAACCTTTGTTGTGTCACAGGAGACAATGTTTTATGAACAGGTCAGAGATCAAACATTTGCAATGGTACTTAGCATTGTGTTTGCTGCTTGCGGAGATAAAAAGCACATCAATTATAGGGTCAGAGGCCACCAAACGCTCATTAACCATGTCTTCAAAAACAGACCCACAACATCAATCCTTGCTTCACACTGACTGTCATTGATGAAATTTTTCATTGAGTCATCATTTCAAATGATTCAATCAAGCTTAAACATTGGATATAAATAGCAAACATCTGCTCAAATGTCAGTTTTGTCTTTTTTTATTATTAGTTTTAAACCCGGTTAATTTAAAAACTTCTTTCACCATTGATATGACCAAATATATACAACACAAAATATTTCTTTTTAGGGCAAGTAGTAAACTACAAAAAAAGAAAAAAAGGGGGGGGGAAAGAAACATTTGGTTACACAAGTGTGCACATCCTCTTATAATTGGGATATGCTTCTGTTCAAAATTAACCAATCACGTTCAAATTTATTTTAAATGGGAGTCACATGCCATGTACCTCTATATAGGGCAAGTGACTCTTTTTGGCAACGATTATTTTTTAAAAGCTTAATCCCATAAAGACCTGGTGTCCACATATGTGTATATCCCATTTGGACTATAGACCACAATATTAATATTTGCTATACAAGTGTGCCCAATATGACTGCCTCTGATAAACCTAAAGTAAAACAAATTTTCCCCATGAGTTTTTGTTATGTTCCGGTATTTTCACCTGTGCAACCACGTTTTTTGTTTTTTTTTAAATTATTATTTACCTATTATTATTGACCTATTTACCAAAGTGAAAAGAAAAGAACATTTAGTTGTATATGTTTAACATTATTGTTTTAAAAAAAGTGTTAAATTTATTTACTTTCGCCTCTTTTTTTATACTACAGAAATCAAGCATTTGAGGATGCTTGTGAAAACCTTTTTATTCTTTCATATACTTTAAATACATATATAATCATAAAGCTGAATTGACAACAAAAACGTACTTTCTTCTGCATCTTTTCTGCCGTCTTCCCTCCTCCACCCCCCAACAACGCTGCTTCCTTCCCCCACAATCCCTCTCTTTGATTACTATTTAGAGTAGGCCCCGGGGATAGAAGAAGGTCCACAGAATGCGTTTGTGTGTACACAGTTGTGTACTGTGAAAGGATGGTTGAATTTCTGCTCACACAATTCATACTTGCCCACGGATGGTCGCTTGGCTAAAGTTGAGCCAAGGAGAGGTTGCACTTTGATTTAGCCTTTTTTGTCGATGAAGCGGCTCAAATTCAGATACAGACACAGAAAATTTTCATAGAACACTCACTAACAGAACTTCATCCTTTATTATCCTTTTGAACATTCAGATAAATTACACTTCCCCAGAAATGTGAATTCATAAAACGTGCGTATTTGTTTCGATGCTGCCCCTTTCTCGCAAAAGTCAGACTTGTTTATGCAAAGAGTGAAGGAAATTCCTCTATGTTTAAATATGCTGATGACCTGATTATTCAAGAACAGTGTGTTTGTGTCTAGACATCCAGAAAAGCTTAGATCCCTATGCAGAGCTGGATGTCTTCCAGTTATTGACAGTGTTTATCCAAGCACTGTATACACAGGCTTTGTTTATGGCCCAGTGCGGGTATTAGGATGGGATGATCTCACCTTGCAGAACTGTCTTTCCCATTATTAGCTTACAGTATGTATGAGACATATTAACATATGCTGCCATTGACGGTACTCTTAAACTCTTTCGATGATAGACATCCAATCATGTGGCTGTTTTCATGTTTCTGATGTGAGTTTATCACTAGTAGACGTCTATTGCTGTAGTGGCAGCCAGTGAGTTAAGTTGTATGCCAGCTTGATCCTTGCAACAAGTTTTGTGTGGCTCTTAAGTATTTGTGTGGGTTTATTTGATGACAGTAACTGTATGGCTCATCGTTGAGGCTTCTGAGAAATTTATTGTGGGAGGCTTTGGGATTTAGAGGCACAAGCATCCAGACACAATGACAATAGGATTGTCAAATGTATCGAAATATTCATACTAAAATGTGTCCGGATACAATATTTGATTGCAAAAGTATCGATATGCAGCCTTCCAATTTGTATTCCAAGTGTATTACTCATGTTAACTGATTGTTAACTTTATTTTCATGCAGTTTCTATTGACACAAAAAGCTATTTTTGTGTTGATTTATACATTTTTAAAATGTATTTTGTTATCCAGCTAACATTTGAGTGTGTTGCACAGTATCACCTCTAAATAATGTTTAATTCATGACATTTGTTTTATTCATTTATTTGTGTTTGCACTGGGACAGGTACCCAGAAATTGACTTTGCACTACTCTCGATAGCAATGGTAATGGAGTATGGGGAAAAAAGCCACGTGATTAGACGTCTATCATCGTCCTTGGGCAAAATTATTGACCTGTTTTTTTGTTTTGTTTTGTTTTTTTTCAGTGTAAAAACAAATTACCCTAATTTTCGCACTATAAGGCGCACCTGACTATAAGCTGCCACCCACAAAAATTGGAATGAAAACGGCATTTGTTCATAGATAAGCCACACCGGACTATAAACCGCAGCGGTCCTCACTGTATTATGGGATATTGACACCAAAAGATATTAACCGGTAATACTTCATTTGACAGCAACATCAAACGACTTTCATAAGACCAAATGAACCCCCATGAAGCTTTGAACCACTTGGTTGCAAAGCTTCATTGCTTCAAGAAATTTCATTTGGTCATCACTGCTCCCTTGGGCGAGACAGTCAACCTCTGCTACCACCTGCGGTCAACACTGTTGTTGTCCAACATGCCTCCTAGCATGCACTGCAGCGCAACAGATGCAAATAACTATCAAAATTCATGTTCTGCGCTAATTATTTCTTCATTTACTGTTCCAGTTGTTTCATTATTGCTAGTTATGGTATTTGGTAACACTATATCTGACAGTGGCGCCATAAGACTGTCATTAGACAATGATAATTATGATATGACACTGTCATGAGCATTTATGAATGCTTATAACAGATGTCATTTAGTGTTATCTGGCAAATTATCTCACTTTTGGATGTAAAAATTCAAGCTGGACATAAATGGAGTTAGTGACATTTTGCCAGATGACACTTAATGACATAAGCATTCAGTAATGCCCATGACAGTGTCATGTCATAATTATGATGGTCTTATGACAGTCTTATGACACCGCTGCCAAATAAAATATTCCATTTTAACCGAAATAAATCAACAAATAAGCTGCACTGGACTATAAGCCGCAGGATTCAAAATGAAGGAAAAAAGTAGCGGCTTATAGTCCAACAATTACGGTATTTGCATTTGACGTGACTTAGAAAAAGCAGACGTCTCAACTGTCAAAAGGATATTCTTCCAGAAGCTTTGTTTTTTTAATTGTCATTATGCAGAAGTGTATGAACTTTTGTTACTCATTGAGCTTCCTCATGGCTATTTGTTTCTTTTTGGTCGGACTGTTTCAGTTGTGACTCAGGATCTGGTGCGTGGATTATTTTCCCCAACTAAGGTCCAAGTGATCTTGGCAGGGAGGATGTGTCATATGTTTTATTTTCTCTTCTATTTCCTCACACCAATTCATTTGTAAGCCTCCTGTTAAAATCTATTACTTGACTGGCATTTAAAATCCCTCTGTGACTGAAGGGTTGGGCACTAGCAGTGTTTCTCACAGCTACCCGTTGTCATCTGCTCAACTTTTCAGGTTGTTCTTGGTGGCAGCTTGCTGGACTTGTAGTGTGAATTACTTTGCATGTAGGGATTCATTTTAGGTTTTTGTTGTTTTTTTTGTTTTTTTTTTGCTTTGCATCTCTCCCTCTGGTCTTGCTCAGCTGCTCTGGCCATCTGTGCAAAGGCAAAAGGAATAAAGTGGGTTGTGGTGGGTGCTGGGGGGAGTTGAAAATGAGACATTTGCTAAGGAATCACATGGTATAGTTGAGAACATGTGTAAATGAGGACTAAATAAGGATTGAGAGAGCAGAGGGAAAACAAAACACGCAACGTTTGGTGAGCTAGGATGATGATATGTCGCCTTCCAGAAATAGGACAGTGACTTTGTGCCATGAAGGTTTAGGGCAATGGAAACTAGGATGACGAAACCTGTCTGGATTTTAGAGTTAGACTAGCAAATACCACCCTGTAGTGAGGTCATTTCTTCACGTTTTGTTTTTTTTCTCTTTCTGCTCCTCTTTCCCACCCGCCTCTTTGTTCCCATGCTCCACAGGCCAAACATCCGCCTCTGAGTTGGCCTCTGCTTTGCCTTAAAGGTTGCCTAACGACCAAAAGCCTGGTCCTTATTCTGTTTGTAAATGTTCCCTGCCAGTCCTTCTAGATCATGTCTTCCATTTTCTTCACGCCATTCCATAGTAGAAAGTATCTAATAAAACAAAATGAGATGTTGTATTATTGATGTTGACAACATATGACAGCTCTTATCACAGATGGTTGCCCTCTATCTGCCCGCATATGCCTCACATCCTGTCTCTTGTCATGAGTTGTTCATGTAACTTCTCAGACATCTGTTTGTGAGTGTCTTCAGTATTCTGCTATTGACCCACTTACACCCATCTAAGACTTTTCCTGCCTGACCTTATTTTGTGTACACGTATTATTGGGTAGGATAAAGTGTGAATCAGGAGTGAAATTAGCTACTCTTATTGCAGGAAGCATTTGTGTGTGCTAAAGCTTATTGACCTCCTTTTAAGTTAACTAGCACAGTACAAAAAAGACTTACATAAGTGCGGCTGACATGATTTAGTGTCAGGACAAAAGTCATCACAATAGCTACAATAACCAAGTGAGCAGTTTTGTGTTTTGAAGCATCACACTGAGTGGGCTGATTAAAACTGTCTGATTGATGTTATATGCTCCAAGCCTGGCTGGTACACTTGTAAAGTACATGAGAAAAATATTTTTTTTTAAAGTCACAAAAGCAGTTCTAGGTACTGTATTACTTTTATCTGTTTACATCCCTGAGAAACAGCATTGTATACAAATATTTGTTTGGTGAGTAAAGCCTTTAACTCATTAGTTGCCATTGACAGAGAGATTTTCAATCTATGTTAACCAGAAGGGATGGCAACGAATGAATGTTCACAGTTAAGCTCACTAGCCTCACAGTTCAAATGGATTGGATGTCTACTAGTGTTAAACTAAAAGCGTCAAAGAAACACTAGGTAACTTTTCAGTTTTGGTCGATTTTAGCGACACCGGTGGACAAAAGCGGTAGTGTTTTGCCTTAAAGAAGACTGCGTTTCCCATGAGGACTAACGCATACCCGCACAGTGTAGTAAAATCTTGATTTTCCTGTCGCCTGCAGATGTATTAAACAACATTTGGATGAATAGTAATAAGGGAAAGAATCCAGTTGTGGCTTAACAATAGCATATGACAGTTAGCAACAGTGTTGCTTAGGCTGCGTCTACACTAGGAAAAATAATTTTCTCCAGGGTATTTTTGCAGCTTATTTTTATACCAGTCCACACTTGTGTTTAAGGTGCGTTTAAGGCCCCCCGGCTTTTGGAAAGTACGCCTGCATTTGCGCAAACTACACATGCATAGAAATGAGCAGCCTCATATGTTACGTCATCGCCCGCACAGTTTGCCTATGAACCGGAAACTCATTACTCGCCAGCGGAAAATTTCAAAATTACTACACCTCCTAGACTGTCATTATTTTGTGATCACTGTTTTTTTCGTGAACGCAATTGAAAGCATCACGCAGGAGTGAGAGTAAAGGGAGAGCATGCTTGGCTTTTACAAGCACTCGCCGGGTTGTGAAATCTTTAGAAAACAACGACAGCCTGACATCGTTACTTGGGATGTTACAATTGATGCTCAGTTGCGCTCTCACCACTTGGAAAATAACAAATAGAAGCATATGGTGTGGCCCTGCGTATATTTCCTGGAAGCCGCAACCAGGAGTGCTTGTGCCAAACAGTAGTGATCCTGGAAGCGGCGACAGTTTTGACAGGCAGAAATGTCATGGAAAAAAAGAGATCGCGCGCCTCTTTGACTGGGGGCACCACGCAAGTCACTTTTCGGGGGTTTAATTTTCCTCGACGCATTTTCATATACTCATGTTCGGTCGGCATTGAGTTGGGAGGGGCCAGCCCCACAGCTGGCTGATCGGAGACAACGCGGGAGACGAGCTCTGTAAAAAACGCTCATCTCCGCATCATCTGCGATGGGAGGGCCACAAATGAGAACTGAATTGAAGCATATTATTGCGACGTAGTTTGAAGGTTTAAGAAAAATGTGTGGACATGAAAAGAGGAGCAGGAATACCACGTCGTGATCGTCCACTTTCATTGTTTACAATACCGTCATGCCACGCTAAAAATGGTGACGGCATGACGTCACTTTCTTAGTATCCGATTGTTGTACGGAGACATCAGTCCATATTAAGCGGCGAGTAATATTACCCGCCTACATTATCCGACTACCAACTAATCTGGATAGTAGGCATACTAGTGTAGCCGACATGCTGTATAGTCTAACTAATTACACGTTTAAGGCCATTATCCGTCCTAGTGTAGACGTAGCCTTTGTGTGGCTGTAACCCCCCACCCCACCCGAACTCGTCACCGTTGACAAGTTCGGTTTGGGGGGGGGGGGGTTCTCACGCAGGTGAGTGAAAGCCAGGCCAATGTTTATTCTTGAGTATCCTGGTAGCCTCCCTTTTTTTTCCTTTTCAGACAAAACTTTTTGTCTCTTTTGTTGCTCTGCCATCTTTGCGGAAGTCGTGCGAAAGCGTTCGCATCGACTTTGGTCTTTATAATGAATTGGGGAAAGGGGCAAGTGATGTACGCTGAAAAGCAGTCAGCAAATTTGTAGGTTTTTTTTGTGTGGCAAAGTTCCTGCCACCGTCCTCAAAGTTAATTAGTGCTGGTGAAGACTGTACAGACCCCTGAAGACATAAAAGAAGCATCATTCAACTAGTTGTCAGTCGACAAATTGTCACAAATGTTATGAAAATATTTTATAAAGGTTGAAATGTTACCTAGTGTTGCCTATGCCCTAAATTATATGTGCTGTTTATATATTTGAGTTCAGAAATAAGTCAAAATATGTGTATGTCACTCTGAATCTACCGATGAAACTAACTCTACTGTTTTTTTATTTTTTGACTCCTAATAACAACAACATTCCAGAGAAAACTTTTTGTCTATTTTGGATGTTTAATAAATAACTTTTTTCTTTTTTTTAACTTTTTTTCCTCTTCAGACCAAGACCCGTGCTCAGATCTTTGGCAATCCAATTGGAACTGAGTGAACTGGACAGGCGACTTCTCTACAAGAGGAGATGAAACCAGATGGGGTTATCACAGCAACGCTGGAGCCAATGGAAATTTCAGAATCCAATCCAGTGAATGAATTATCACCGGGTACTGGGCAGGGTCCCGATCAGGCACCCAATGCCGTGGAAGAGAATGTGGTACAGCAGTCTGAAGATGTGGTTGCACCCAAACCAGAAAAGGTCAAGAAATCTCCATCAGCAAAGACCAGTGACAAAATATCAGGAGACTCCAAAGCTAAGATCATGAACAAGGCCATACAGAAAACAAAACCCAGCGCTACCAACATGTCAAAGACTACATCTGGCTCACGACCCAACACAGCCTCAAGCCGCCTGTCAAATGGTTTATCTAAGCCCCAGACCAATGGTGTGACTAAGAAGACCACTCCCGCATTGGATAAAAAGAGCACTCCAGCAGCTCCCAAAAAACCAACAGCTGCCTCTAAAACCACAGCTAAAGTGAATGAAAAAAAACCTGCATCCCCCGCCACTAATGGTGCAAAATCAGCAGTGGGAACCACAGCAACAAAGAAGGCGACATCAACAACAGTTAATGGTGTTAAAACCAGTGTGACAACTGCTGCTAAAAAGCCTCCAGGTTAGTAAGAATGTCATAATTTGCTATACAAATCCTAAATGCAGTACATTTGATGGGAGGCTGCTGGCATGTTCTTGAATAGTTTTTGCAGTTCACGGATCTAATTGAAAAATAGCATACATTCACAATTTCACACACATTAGTTGGATTCAGTACACAAATTAGACATGCAAGAGTGACTGCTGAATTTGCCCTAGATCCTGATGACATACTGTATCAAAGAAATTTGCCTGACCTATATCTCTTACTGTACCATACATTGTTCTTCACATTCCTCAATCTTTCCTCTCTTGTCAATTCACCATTTTTTCCTCCTCTACTTCTCCTGTCTATTGCTCTCTTGTGCGACAGCTCCTAAACCTGCCTCTGCAGCTTCAACAAGGCCCACCACTGCACTGAAGACAGATAAGCCCCCTGTTTCTAAGCCCAGGTAGGTTTGCCATTAAATAAATCCATTCTTAACCCTTCATAGGGCACTCATTTAACTCATTGACTGCCATTGACTGTGCTAGATGTCCAATCCATTCTTACTGGGAGGGGGCGAATGAATAAATCCAGTCAAACTGGATTGGACGTCTAACGCCATAAATGGCACTTAAAACATGAGAATTTGCATCTAGTTCTCCCAGTTTAGATCAATTATCGTTGTCAATAGTGTATCAGACAATTTTCCCAAGATTTGCATAAAACTGCAGTGTTTCCCACTAATGGACGAGACTGTGGCGGCCCGCCACAGTCTCGTTTGGGCCCGCCACAGTCTCGTTTGCGCCCCCCCCCCCCCCCCCCCGAAAAAAAAAAAGATACTAATCAGATGCGTCAGTCAGCCGATTACACAGCTGTAGCCCACTCCACTCTACTACCCGCGCGAGCGAGAGCAGCATTTTAGAGCAGTATTTTATTTATTTATTTATTTATTTAAGAGACGCAAGGGGAACGAGTAGGAAGAATGGGAGAACGAGCGAGATAGCGAGAGATAGCGGTCGCATGTCGTAGCAGCCCGCTGTTATTTTGTTATTGTTTCTCTTTATTATTGTTACCACAATCGAGTGGTTAAGCAAATACAGACTTCTCTCCTTCTTCCCCATATCCGGGGCATTACAATAGTTTCGATCGGACTTTTCGGCGAAAGTGAGCGGTGGACGGAAAGAAAACTTTGATTGAACTTGCGCGGAGAGGCGGGGCCCAAAATAAAGCCTTGCTCTATTTTCAGAGCGTTGGTCACAGTAAAGTATTTATTAGTTCAAGCAGAGTAAAATGATACATATTCACGGTGCAAGAACGTCGTTTCCGTGTCCATCGATTGGTAAGAAAAGGCTGTTTGTACGAGTGACGTGTGGGCGCTCCCGTCGGGGGGACATTTCGCGTGGAGTGGCTATTTTTCGGCACAACACCGACGCGCCAACTTCAGACAATTATGGCTGACGAAATGCGCCCCCCCCCCCCCCCCCACACACACAATTTCGCGAGCTCTGGGACACTCGAAAAATGACTCTCTTACCTCTCCTTGCTAAGTTAATGGTACCTCGATGTGCGTTTGTGTGGAAATTTAGTTAACGAACAACGTGGAAAAAACTATTCACCTTCTCACCGAATCAAGAAAAACTCTTTACACGGCCATTAGAATTCCCCCTGTCCTGTAAATGGGTCAGTTGACAGAAGGACTGTTATTGTTGTGGTAATGTAGTACTTATGAGGGTCAAATAAAAAGAAAAAAGGAGGGCTACGACGGCGGTCTGAAACCCGCGGCTCTTGGGCCGCATGCGGCTCTTTAGTGCTGCTTCGGAGCTTTTTTTTTTTTTTTTTTTTTAAATGGAAAAAGATGGGGGAGGGAAATATATTTTTTGTTTTAATAGGATTCCTAGGAGGACAAACATGATACAAACATTCTTTCAATTCATTAATATTGTAATGAAGTTAAACTTGTGGTGTCATCGTACAACAGAGTAGTCACATGGTGCGCTATAGGATCCACTGCAGGGAAAATAAACATTTAATCATGAAGGCTAATTATGTATTTCTAGCCAACTTAGTCATTTTTATAGTAGGCTAATATTGCTAGTATTGATAATTATAAGGCTTGTACAAGGCTTTTAATTTTTTGCTGCTCCAGACATACTGTATCAGTTTTTCTTAGTTTTTTTTTTGGGGGGGGGGGGTCAAATATGGCTCTTTTCAACAGTTTGCCAACCCTGAGTCACTACGAGATGTAAGTCGTACTATTGCTACGAGAAAAAAAGTCGCATTATTACATAGGGTAACGTAGCTGTACTCAGCAACGCATTTTACATACATGTACCGTAGCTGAGAGCTATAACATTAGCCTAGCTAATGAAATATTTCAAATATATCGTTGTTATGGTTCTTCTTGGGGGGAAAAAATAATGAAAAAAAAAAAAAAATCGCCGTGGCATGACATGGTGTGGCTGTCCGACTCCGATGCAGCCCACCACCACAGTTTCAAAAAATCCTATGGTCAGAGACCCTCCCACCACAGTCTCCTAAAATCCTGTGGGAAACACTGAACTGTATGCATTTTATGCATAAACGTTTCTTATTTACAAACCAAGTGGCAGTTGATCCCACAAAGGTCCTCTTTTTTGTTAAACAAATACAGCCTGGAGGGATAAGGGACAGTGATACCCCATGAAGAGGCAGGCTGTGGCTAAGTAGGCCAACAACCACCTGATGTCAAAACAAGCCTTAGAGAAATGCCTTGAAGGCTTTCACAAAACCATTTTACGTATTTGTGTGAGTAGAAGCATTGTTCAGTCAGAAAAATGCCCCAAACAACGTATGTTATTTGATATTACAACATTTTTTCCAAGTAAGTTGAATTATCCTAAACAAATCAAGTTGATTGTGAAACACACTGGCTACAAACCACAGTTTGAAAGCAGCATGTGCCCTCTGTGGTCCTCCTTCTTTTACCTGCCACAAGTAGCAGTTGGATTGTGGAGATTACGCTCAGATTAGAGCTTTATTCAGTGGTTGATGGGTAAACAGATCATTATAAATCTTGTACAAGGGCATGCTGGTCATTGCTTCTATAGCATAACTTTCACTGTTGTATTTTCATTCATTTACTCAACTATCAAACCTTTCCTTACTTTTTTTTTTCAGTTTTTCCTGTAGTGGATCAGTCAAAAAAGCAAATTATAAAGTAAAGTTAGGTGCATCTAATTATACTTTACCAAAAGAAAGAAAAAATACAAAGCAAGTCTTGTAATTTCTCAGAAAGGTAATTACACAGGATGCCTTTTATCATATTAACTCTTTCTGGACACCATTGACCGTGATAGATGTCCAATCTATTTGAACTAGGAGGAGATAGTCATTCGCTGCCCCCTCCCACTTCAAATGGATTGGACGTCTACTAGTGACAAACTCATTATACAGCAGAACAAAAGAGCTACATGATTGGATGACTATCATGGTCAATGGCGTTGAAAGAGTTAAAGATGCAGCATACAAATTATCCTAATCTGAGAACCATGGATGCACCCTTTGGAGCTGGCGCTAAGTGTGCGTGCGTGTCAGTATTCCTGCATGTGATGTGCTTTGACAAGGACATACATTTCTCCTATAATTATATTTTGCCCTTTTCCTACCTTGCTCAAATCCTTAATTCAAGCCTGCTATTACCAGAGCTTGAGCGCGCTTGACAGCCGCATTAATTGCCTCGCCAAACTTCTGCCTTCGGAGTCGTCACTCACGCACTTGTCCGTTTCTTTTTTCCTGCGTAACACTGATGCTCACTTGAATTGTAAAGAAAGCTACAGCTGAATGGCAAATGCAAGTCACTAAGTGACATTAGCCTGACATTGTTAATTTATTTGAGATTAGTGCCAGAGAGGTTTTTTTTTTGTTTGTTTGTTTTTCTTGATGGAAGTAGGGCAAGGCCTAACCGGCAATTTGAGTTTTTTTAAGTTGTTGTTTTTTGCCAAAAAGGAAATCTAGCTACAAGCTATTCAATTTAAATCATAAAAAGACCTGGCCATTTTATGTCATGTCGGCCACAATATATCAAAATGGATTGGATGTCTCATGCCGTCAATGGCAGCCAGTGAGTTCAATAAGTGCGCTTTTTGTTTTCGCCAAAAAGGAAATCTAGTTACCAATTATTTAATATATATTCTATGAGAAAAGAGTTTGTTTCTCTGTGACTTTTTGCTTTGTATTTAGGGGCTGACAGCACAAATACAGGGAGAGAAAAGACCTTTTTAAGATATATATGATATATATATAATATATATATATATATATATATAATATATCAAAATGGATTGGATTGAAATGGTCTGTCAATGGCAGTCAATGAGTTTTAATGAGTGCCCTGTATGGTTAAGCTTGTTTTGTGCTTTGTTCTTTAAAAAATAGGGGGTGGGAAAAATGGAAAATCTAATGCAGCTCATGCCTTCATAGTAAGACCAGCATGCCTTTAGAGAGCATATGCCCAATTTTCTCACGAATGCCTGCTTTCCCTCAGGATGCTGCACAGTGAGGTGTAATGAAAATGGTTGTACAGTATAAGAGCTACATACACTGCTCAACGCGTTGTGTCCTAGCTGTTGTGCTTGGTGTACTGAGAGATGATAGAGAAACACACTGTGTGTTTGGCTGAGAAACTACATTTTAGTGCATTAAGAGATGCAAAAAAAGACATTGCATTTGCCTGAATTTAACATTCAAAATTTTGGCCATCAGGCAACATTTTAATCCTGCTTT
Source organism: Corythoichthys intestinalis (assembly GCF_030265065.1). Taxonomy (NCBI): domain Eukaryota; kingdom Metazoa; phylum Chordata; class Actinopteri; order Syngnathiformes; family Syngnathidae; genus Corythoichthys; species Corythoichthys intestinalis. The sequence continues at coordinate 19,396,288 of NC_080410.1, forward strand.
TATTTGCCTGCAGTCCACTCACCCGTCCATGGTCTCGTTAGTAATGGTCTTTTTCTCATTGATGGTCCCTCTGGGAGACTAAATTATTGCAGCGGATTCAATTCAACCCTCCTTGTGATCTAACAAATTGCTGCTGATGTAACGGTCTGACAGTAAATGTGTGTGGTCGTCAGGTTTCTTGCCCCAGACACTGTTGCAGTGGCTGTAAATCTTTTGGCCTTGCCTGGGTGTGGCCAATGACTTTGCAATGCAGTCTTTCATTGCTGTGATTTTATAGCGGTGGAACCGCAGACCTTATTTGCAAATGGCCATAGTGGTAACCAGTGGGGTAATTGGAAAGCGGGACTGAAGTCAATGAAGCATTGTGTCTTGCTAGTTGGAATGTAAAACAAAGTTTTGACTAGTGACCTGTATATGATTTTTTCCCTTACTACTAGGTCAACAGTATTCATAAGTAGGGATGTAAATATATGTTTTCTGCTTCATACTCGTACAGCCTCACAGACTCTCACCCTCCCTCTTGCTAAGCAGTGCGGCCAAACTGTCCAGCTTGCATTTGGTACTTAAAGTTATCGATGATTGACAGTTTTGTAGCTTTGATATTGCCAGTGAAGCTTGGTAGCTCTACGATCGAAGGCACAAATGTGTCAGTCATCAATAAACTTGCATAAGTGTGCTGTGGCAACTGATTTTGTAAGTGAGAGGCTGTTCTCAGCAATTTTGAGGGCAGTAAAAAGCATGAAAACAGAGAACACAAATGGAAAGGATGCTTCCATGTTGCTCTGCATTGTTTACTTCCTTGAACTGAATGAATTCGGTCTCACTTTTGTCGACGCGCATCTTAGCGTGGTGACGTCACGTAAACTTACGCACGGCTGAGGAGGGGCGGGGGTGGGGGTGGGGGTTAGACGGGTGAAAAAAAAAAAAGACACAGCTTTTTTTGTCAATGGGAAAGGTGCCAAATGCCAATTGCTAGTGGGTTGCATCGGCTTGGAAAAAACGCGCGTTGACCCACTAATTTCAGTGGGAAAGGGGCAATACCGTTGTAAAAAAAACCAAAAGTAACCAACCTTTATAATGAATCATCTTTATGAATAAGTGCTGGAAAAATCATCTTTATGAATAAGTGCTGGAAAAAAAGGAAACGCAACCAGTGTTGTCGTGTTGTCCAAAATGCAACATAACATTGATACAATTTGGGGTTAATCAGTATTTTGTACTGTGACTATTTCCTAAATGGGTTTTTTAAATGCTTGAGAATAAATGTCCACGTTCTCCATAATAATAGATGATGTTGTAACTTGTTGGTCTTGATGATGAATTCATTTGATTAATTATTTTGTAGTTTTTGCACATGATTCAAAGAATAATCCATTTGGGTTTTTTGTTGTTCTTATTTTTGCCAAAAAAAGGAAAACTAGCAGCCAGTTTTCAATAGCTTATTCCATGAGAAAGAGTTATTTTCCTTCTGAATTTATTACTTTGTATTTGGCTGCTGACACCACAAATAGCAGGAGAGAAAGATATTTAAGACAGAACCTTTCAAACCTTTGTAGGGCAAGTGACAATTTTTGGTAAAAGGAAAAAACGGTAATCCCATTCAAAACTAGCGTCCACACAGGCTTCTTAAAAGAGAAACATAAACATTTTAGATTTGTAAGGCTGCATATTAGGAAATCTCCAATTTTGGGGGGAAGATTCTTGTTTTTGTCAGACCACGAAGAACTCTTTGAACTGAACCCCTTCATGAGATTGTCTCAGGCCTACCAGCTCTGACGGATTAGTTTAGCTTTGCGACTTACTAAGTGTTGTTGGGCCAACAAGAGGACAACACACAGTATGAACAACACTTAAATGGCATCTTGTTTAATCATTCTGTTATGTTGACCAACCTTGTATGCAAGCTGTTTTCCCCAACTGTTTGTGCTACTTTTGTGGCATCAATTGCATATGGGCTTATTTGTGCCCTCCATTTTTCCACCAAACAGCCCTCTTGTTGTTTTCTTTGTCCTCCAAAGCCGATAACGATGGCGCTAAACTTCCAATGTTTACTATTGTAGCAGTTTTGTGACCGAGTTTAGCCAGTAGTTACCATTGTCTTGTTAGGCCGCCTGCAGAGAAATGGAAGCTGAGGGAAAACAACAGTCATGATCTCATTTGGAGATGAGGATCATTTAACAATAAAATCTCCCAACGTGCCCTCATTCGCATGGTTGCATCTTTCCCCATGTCTCAGCTGCAGGATTAAGATCCTGCCTTCATATTTCTGCTGCAAAAAATGATCATTGATTTATTTTAAATATCAGAGGTGTAAAAAGTACCAAAAAAATTTAGTCAAGTAAAAGTACTGTTTCATTGATGACATTTTACTTAAGCGAAAGTACTGGTGTAAAAAACTAATCAAAGTAGAATTAAAAAGCGGCTGATTTAAATTTACTGAAAGTTATTTAACTAACTTGTTTTTGTGTGCGCCTGGGGAAGTAAAACAACACCTTTTTGTAGAAAAAGTCACTTCAATAAAACAGCTGTACAAAATGTGGAAAACAAACAAAATAGCAGACACGATAGCAACTTCAGAATAGTAACAGTACTGTTCTCCTCACACCTCCCCAGCCCTGAAAAAATTGAGGGCTGTTCTCAATGTGATATAAATCACTTAATGTTAGCTATGCTAATTAGCAAAAGTTATTTCCCTGTAGCCATTGGATTTGTTTCCTCAATGCTACGTCTACACTAGGACATAATTTTCTCCCGGGTATTTCTCTGACTATTTTTATACCTGTCCGCACTACCTTTAAGGCCCCCCCGCTTCTGCAAGATACAGCTGCATTTGCGCAAACTAGCCATGCATAGAAAGGTGCAGCCTCATGTGTTATGTCATCGTCCGAGCGGTTTACCTCTGAACCGGAAACCATTGCTCGAGCGAGAGAGAAGGGAGGGCACGCTCTGCTTTTATGAGCAGTCGCCGATTTGTGCACCGATACTGACTGATCGGAGACTCAACGCACGAGATGAGCTATGTAATGGTCAACTCCGTGTAATCCGCGATGGGAGGACCACCAATGGCCACTGAATTGAAGCATATTATTCCGACGAACGTTTGAAGGTTCAAGAAAAATGTGTGAATGCATTATCAGCTCAACAAAGCTCGTTCATGTCAAACGAGCCGGCGGTACCACATTTAAAATTACAAGATAGTGGAGAAGCAGACGCACTCCTCGCCAGATATGACTCTGAGACATGTTCCTGACACATGTTCTACACTTTATAGGATAAACTGTAAATAACTGCTGTGGAAAAGAAAAGAGGAGCAAGATTGCCACGTCATGATCATTCGCCTCCATTGTTTACAATGCCATGTTGGCGCACTAAAAGTGGCGATGGCACACTCCATGACGTCACTTCCTTTGTATCCAATTGTGGTACGGAGACACTCGTCTATATGAAGCGGCAGGTAATATTAGCCGGCTAACTCCTCCATGCAAGAACTTACACGGATAGGAGGTACATTAATGAAGCCGACTTCCTGTATAGTCTAACTAATTACTCATTTAAGGCCTTAGTGGAGATTTAGCCTAACTCGTTGGTGGTTACAATCATTTGTGTTAAATCAATATTGTATTTGTAATACATTGACTTTTACGTTGACAATAGGTTCTTCTATGTGTTGCTATCTGGCACTTCACTTATCTGTACTTGCACGCAGATGCAAAAGTATCTTTTTTTTTTTATCTCCTCTTTCTCCCCACTTTCATTATTTTCTTTTTTTACTTTGTAGCAGAAGCATTTTAAAATGTAATTGAACCAAATAATTCAAAGTAAAATGACTGTTTTTTTAAAAAAAAAAGGACAAATTACGCAGGGAAAAAAAAATGAAAAATGATTTACAGTAAAGAGAGTAAATTTTAATTTGTTACTTTCCACCCCTGTTGAATATGATAAGATGATCTTCTGAAGGGATGGGTTTTCTCTGTCTGCCGCACTTTGTGTTTCCTTTGCTTTTGGGGACTACTGTGTCTGCATGTATACTTGGCTCCTTTTGATAGTGAATCCCATTATTCAAATCTTAAACTGGTTGGTGGTTAAGGGGAACAAATCAGTCCCAGCAGGCAGTCATGTTCTCACACAGCTATCCTTTTTCGGCTGCAATAATTGAGTACGTTTGTATTTGCAACAAAGCTAGCGTTATCATTCCTCCTCAGGCCAACTTCTGGCTTGCTTCTTGCTGTGTGGCTCAGTGGGCCAGTAGCAACTTACCACATGAGTCATCTAATTTTGCATCTCCAATGCCTTCCTATTTAACATTTACTTTAGTTTTACTGCGTAGTTGTGAAAATGAAGTTTAGTTTTTGTTTTTTCTTGGTCAAACCACAGCTGTTTTTCTTTGCTCACTAGCTGTGCTTTCAATTTCATGTTAGAGACAAGTGACCTTCTAATATGTCTTCTTTGTCATGATCACAGAAAGAATACAAAGCTTGAAATAATAAAATTATCAATGGGGCACTATGTTCCGATTTTGTTACAGTTGCCAAATATTGGGGAACATCTTGTAATAAAAAAAAAACAAAAAAACAAGAGACCCCAACAACTGAACAACTGTGCCCTAGTCTCTTAAATGTAACCGATTTTCAGTTGTCCTAAATGCCCCCTTTCATTCACAGAACAAGAGATGTATAAACTATGATATGACTCTTTTCATCCTTCTGTTGTGAATTTTAAATTACTTTGTCACTAGTAAAAGGTGCAGTCCATTTGAACTGGAACACTGCCAGTCCGAATGCCTGTCCGTTTATTACATCTGCCGAATTATCATTATCCTTTCTTCTTTTATTTTTTCAATTTATTATTTATCTTGCTCGTAACTTAATTGGAACTTTTGATTGGTTAGGAACAATTTCCAGAGAATGGCTCCAGCACATGATCAGAGGTACAGATGATGGATGGGTGGATGCTTTAAATTTAATAGGTCATTGCATCATTTTTTTTTTTTTGGTCACAACGATTTTGTGGGAATATCATCATAATAGTTTTGAAACACAACTTTGTACTTTTACCACATCCTTGCTTAGTCACTGCATGTTGATTTTGGGCTTATTTTCGTGTTACCAAAACAATGTTACGTCACTTTTTCCAGATTGTGTCCTTTGTGCAGTACTTGCTCATGCACCATGAGTGTGGTTTTAGTGTGTGTGAGGGAGAAGAAAATTATTTTTTTTTATCCTTTCACTATTAAAAATTAACATGGCCCCAGACATCTTCGCTTTCCCCGCTGTTCTCTTTCTGTCAGTGCTAACTCAATTCTTTATTTAGAAACTGGTTGTTAGTGTAGCATGTACCCTGAAGACTGCACACCAAAGCTTGTCAGGGTGACTGGATATAGGTTATTTTACTCAGACCTGACACACTCAGCTTCAGGGCTGGGCAGACAAGCCTAGCACGCAGGCCGATGCACACTGCCTCATGGGTTGTTTCGTCATGAGATAAGGACACTGTCCAGAAACCAAGGATAGGGTCAACCTCAGTTTAGATGCCCCTTTATCGTTCCACTTCCTGCTCAATTAATGGTTCCTCAGGGAAGACTAGAAAAACCAAACCAGGTAGGGAATGAGACAAGTGAGCTTATTTACTTCTTTCAGAGAGAGTAGTTTTGGAGTTAAGATCAATTTCCGTAAACTACTTATAAAAGGATTTGGGCTGTTGTCACATCTGTGTAGGGTAAGGTCAGTTTCCGGTCACCACTAAATCAACACTAATCTAATCAACCCAATTAAGAATAGTCTGTCTTCCGCTTACGAGGGAGAAGGTGTTACATGTATTGCTTGTTTTGGCATTGGGGTTTTGCTTGTGTTTAAACTATTTGTTCAGTTCAGTTCGGTGCTTTCATTTAACCTGCTTTAACACCTGCTGACTAGGCATGTGCCGGTTACCGGTTTCACGGTTTACCGTGGTGTGAAAACGTCGCGGTTTCAAAACCACTAAAATTTTCCGTCAGACCGTAGTACGGTATTCGCTATTTTTCTTGTGTCAAAAATGCAGCCAGAAGCGGCTTGGCGCAGCAGCGCTCACCCCCTCCCGTTTGTTGTTGTGTGTGAAAGTGACGCTATCGTCTAGCCAGCCAGCTAACCCAAAAACAAATACTCCAAATATAAGGCGTACTGTAGTTCAATTTATTGAGCTCTCAAATCGTGGTAAGTGTAATATACAAAATGAATACATTTAAAATGTTGTACAATTAGATTTTTCCATGTGAGTAGCTTCAACAGATTAGCACCATGGAAAAAGTTCGCCAAAAACAAAAAATTCAATATAAAAACTAACTAAAAGCTTACAAAGATTATTGTTAGCCTAGGCTTACCTGGGAGAGTGACTTCGTTGAGTGTGACAGCCGCAGAGTGAGAAAACAAGCTTGAGTCGCTTGAATGAAGGGGAAAAGTGATAGCGTCAAAGATCGCTAATTGCGAAAGATGATCTTGCCCTAAGCACAAATCCACGTTCGCTGGATCAAGGAGAGGTCTCACTCCCAATGTTTATTTTATTTTTTAGTTGAAACCTTTCCACAACAATATTGACATTTTAACTAACTTATACATTTTTAAGTAACTTATGAATTCTTTATGTTCTTTTTAACACAAAGGCATGACATCATGTAGACTAGAGTTGACACAGTGGCTGAAAATGGCGAAACTTCACTTAAGCTTTTCCACCCTCAAAAAAAAAAAAAGTCATGCAGTATAAATTTCAAAAAAAATTTATTCAGAAGTGTTTTTACTTTTTTATATAAATTATTTTGTTCTTGCTCTAATCTTGAGCAACTTGAGCTGTGGCTGTGAGTATAGTCTATAAGTTATATTTAGTTTAATTTTATTTAAAATATTTTTTTATTGATTACTTATTTTAACAATATATTCATGTTCCAATTTGCAGCTATGGTCTGAAAAAAAAAAATCCTGTACAATGGAATTTTTTTTTTTTTTTTAACCCATACATCTCAAAATTTTTTGGAGCTATAATTGCAATACCGTGATACCGTGAAACCGCGGTATTTTTGCTCACGGTTATCGTACCGTCAAAATATCATACCGGCACATGCCTACTGCTGACACAGGGTCAAAGATTTGAAAATTGAGAGCTTGCCCAGTCAGAAATGATTTTCATAACTGTTATGCTACTTACATATTTAACTTTGGTCCCCTTTGTGTTAGACCCACAACTGGCACAACAGCATCCCGTCCCACCACCGCCTCCACGCGACCACCCTCAACCATCTCAACCAAGAGCCCCGCAGCCACACCTAAACCTGCCACCCCAAAAACCTCTTCTACCACTGCCAACAATGCAGCATCCAAATCAGCCTCATCTACTCCCTCTGGTGTCAAAACCCCAGCATCACAGACTTCAAGAAACACAACCCCAGCAAAAAAAGGTACATGTTGTACTCAAATACAGTTTGTATTCAGCCAATTCAAACCCTAGTAAAATGGTAAATAGGCTTACATTATAGTGACTTTTCTACCTTCAAGGCACTCAAGGTGCTTTGACACTATATGCTCATTTATGTACTGATGACGCAGCTTCAGGAGCAACATGTTTGTGTGCTTTAGTATTGACACTTTTTTGTTGTGTTATTTTCATTATGTGGTTTTTAATAATGCTACTTTTGTCTTACCCCCTAGATGTTACCAAATCTACTACTTTAGCATCCAAAAAGGCTGCAGACTCTCCACTTAGCCGGCCATCTGCAACATTGAAATCAACAAAATCTGAGACACCTAAACCAGCTTCAAAATCAGACAGTATCACCAAAAAATCAGCTGCAGTTAAAGTTTCAGACACAAAGACACCAAGCCGTTCCAAAACACAAGAGAACAAGTCCACACCTTCTAAGGATGCTTCTAAGACGCCCGCTTCTAAAACGGTGGCAACCAAGAATGCTAGCGCTAAGAAAACTGTGGGCAGCAGCACACCAACGCCTGTGAAAAGGGGACCCAAAGCAGAAGCAGCTGCTGAAACTGGTATGGAAATTGCTGCTGCTGTAGCTGCTGCTGCAGCAATTGCTAGTGCAGCAGCAACCATTGTAGGATCGGATGAGCCACTACCTTCGACAGAAGTAGTTTTGGAATCTCTGGGAGACACAGCCGAACAAATGACTAATCAGAGTCCATCAGCCTTTCCAATATTAGGAATGAATTCAAAACCCACTGAAGTACCATCACCAGAAGAAGTAAATGAACTAACACGAGAAATTCAAAAGGAAACCACACCAGAACCAAAGGAAGAACTCACAACTGAACCTATATGTGAAACTACACCAGAACCGATGAGAGAATTAACACCAGAGCCCATACGACAACCAACACCAGAATATATCAGAGAAATTACACCCGAGTTTATGCGGGACTCTACACCAGAGCCTGTCAGAGAACAAACACCAGAGCCAGTACCACAACCAACATCAGAATCCATTCGAGAACCTACCCCAGAGTTAGAAGAGAAACCAGAACTCCAAAAAGAACAGACACCAGAATTTCTCAGAGAATCAATACCAGAACGTGAATGCGAAATCACAACACAGCACCCACGAGAGGGCACCCCAGAACCCATGCAAGATTTAAGTCCAGAACCACTGCGAGAGCTCACACCAGAACCCATTCAAGATTCAAGTCCAGAACCCCTTCGAGAGTTTACACCAGAACCCATACGTGATTCAAGTCCAGAACCCCTAAGAGAGCTCACACCAGAACTTGTACAAGATTCAAGTCCAGATGCGCAGCAAGACCTCACACCAGAACCCTTGCGAGAACCAACACCAGAAGCACTACGAAATCTCACACCAGAACCTGTCCAAGAACCCTATCATGAACCCCTACTTGAAACAAAGCATCAGCCACAGCGAGATTTGACACCAGAGCCCGTAGAAGAACAAAATCTGAGTTATGCACACAAAATGTCTTCTGAGGTCTCAGATGAAACATTCGCTCAGTCCACAGAGGAGCCACACCTGGGAGCTGGATTAATCCATGAACCAGCCTACAATTTCAAAATGGCAGCACAAAATGACCCTTTCAAATTTGATCATTCTGCGAGTGAGTCAGTTCCCTCACTCGGTACTACAGTGATGTCTCCTCCCTGTTCCCCAACAGGTCCTATTTCTCCTGTCAGAGAATCCCAGAATTCCTGGAACAGCAATCAGACCTTCGGGCAATGTGACACTGATCCCCAGGCATCTCACAGCTTGGTGAATTTCCCAACAGAGGAGGGTAATGAACAGCCTGAGGAATGGGAGACAAGGGGAAATGAAGAGGACTCAGAAGAAGACGAAAAAGAGAATCTGATGACTTCAGCTCCTCCTCCCAGAGATACCTTCAACATGATGGCACAGCCTCAGTTGTTTGGTGCCTCAACCACAGAGGATTTTACTTCCCGGGATATACTTTCACCTCATGAAAAGGAAGTAGCAGTGGAGAAGGCCGATGAAGAAATAAATGAAGATGAGGATGAAGATGAAGAAGATGAGGAACAGAGGAGATTGGGCCATCAACTGTCCTCCATGATCACTGATATGAGTACATCTCAGCCTTCTGAGGAGTTCCAAACTAGACCTTCAGCTTTTGGTGGCTCTACTGGTTGGCACTGTGATGATCTGCTGTCAGGAATGGACTCTGAGGACGTTAGCAGCTGCACCAGCAGCAGACAGCAGGGCATTTCTGACTTAAGCAGCACCCAACACACCGCAATATTGGAAGGTACTCAGAGCTCAGATGCCCTGATTGACTCAAGCCTCCGTGGTTCTGAAGGTGATGGTAACTTTATGGGCTCTCCTAATGTGGAAACCTTAGCCAATGAGGAAGATGATGAAGAGGATGAACGTGTGGATGAAATGGATTTAAGTTCAGAGAGAGCAGAGGAGCATCATAAAGTGTTTGAGCAGCAAGAAGGAGATGAGGACGAAGAGGATGAAGATGTAGAAATGCACAGTGAGGGAGTAACAGAAAGCTGTGAGAATGCAGAAGAAGATGACTTTAATGAGGAGGGACATTTAGACAACCTTAATCGCGCAGATCCCCCTCTTTGTGTGCCTCCCACCACTTGCTGGGGTCAGACGAACCCCTTTTGTGAGACTTGGGCTCAACCTCAGCCCGCCTCACTTCTCTCTGTCTCCTCCCCCAGCCCTGTCTCCGATCATGGTGCAGGAGAGTCTGAGAGTCCCACGCAGTCCCCTGCCCAGACTGGGTTGGATTGCAGTTCCCCTTTCTTCGCTCCTCTCGCTCCTCTGTCAGGGAAAGACTCTAATCAGCAGCAGTCATTCTATGAGATGGACACCTCCCTCCCTGAGGATACGCAGAAGATGCTTGCTCCTGCAGCTGTAGGCGTGTCCCAGTCCAGCGCTCCGAGTGTTACAGCTCAGGCTGCCCGCAGTGGCAGCGAAACAAGCACCCCAGAAGAACTACGTGACTATGACAGCAGCTCAGGCGTGGAATCCCGCTCTGACAAACAGCATACACCGGTTCCTGCTTCAGTCCACACTGATATGGAGCAGGATCTAGGTATTCACTTGGAAAAAGGCGATGGAGAGGAGGAAGAGGCTGAGACGCTCCCAGCTGATGAGGTCCTTGGAACAGGACCCCCAACAGCTCCAGCATCTGCCCCATCTTCTCCGACCACCTCTGTAGATGAGGCTAGTGACACTGAGGGTGAGATGCAGATAAATGACCCTGATGCACCAGTGATTGATGAAAGTGCTGCATTTGAAAGTCCTACTCTGACATGCAATTTGGCTGCTCTTGATGAAAATGAGGAGGCGGGAGAAACACCAGCTGGCGAGGGTGAAGAGGACGGAGGTGGGACCACTCCTCAGTCGGCCAATTCTGTAGCATCATACGGCTTTGACTGCACCACATCCAACTCTAATGCCCACTCAATGGCTGAGAGCTGCGGAAAGAGCCCAGGGATCTTCTCCTTGGAAAATGAGGAGCATCTTCCTGAGGAGGCCAAGGACCCGTCACTCATTAAGGAACTCACCCTCCCATCTGCTGCTGCTGCTGCTGACCTGCTGGGCCAACCTGTGGACCTGATGCCATTGAGTTTTCCAGAAGATAAACAGCACCGTTTAGATGACCACCACTACATGGTTGGGGGTGAGATTACAGAGCAGCACCAAGAGGAAGTGGATCCGTTGGAGGCTAGTCACAACCTTGAGCCTCTGGAATCTGCAAATACCGATGACAGCCAGCCGTCTTACTACTCTACCATATGTGATAAGACTGATTACCTGGAAGGTAATGTATAAGACCCTCACAAGTAACCCTGGAATGCACCTTTTCCCTGCAACCCTCTCCCTTTACCTAGTGTTAGTCTTCTCTCAAGTCGGGATAGTTTGCTTAGAAAACAAAAAGGAGAGCAAGATTTTAGGAAATTATTAAAAATAAATGATCCAAGGAGATGAAAATGTTTACTGTAGCGATTTTTAAATGAAGACTCCTTCTTCATACTGTTATGACCCTGGTTTTGAGTCTACGGCTTAAACTTATCCAATGTACAATAACGAAGACCATTTTCTAGTAGAATGTTCTTTTGAAGTCACATTGCGTATTCGGTGAAGGGTATTGACTGATTGGTCCAATGTGACTGAACTTTTAAAATAAAGAAAAACAACAAAAACGGATGGAACAAAGTGGACTGTATTTATCCTACTGTTTTTACCAATCAAATGTCAATGTTTTTTTTTTTGTATTTGGTTTTATTATTTTTATTTTTTGTTTCCGTCAATCCCCAACCTCCCTATTTTGTGTATGTACACTCAACGTCCAGCAGCACCATAGTGATAGTTATCTGCTCTTAAAAAGTTTTTTTGTTGTTGCAAGATTTTTCTCTGCCCATTTAAAGGCTTGGTAACACTTCTGCTACGCCCGTACAAATGTGTCAAGGTAGGTCTGGGAGTCTTAGATTGTCGTTGGTCAAGGTAAAGTTTTTAACATGTCAGGTTCTGTTGTTTGCATAGATTGCTATCGTGTATAACATGCAGCTCTTTTTCTGGCTTTTGGTTTAAAATTGCTAAACTACATATTGCAGTTGTCACCTCCGTTGTTTCGCTGAAGAGACTAACTCGTCTATTCTTTGTGATTAGACCATGAATCATTTCTATCGCAACTTTACACATATAGTGGACGTTTGGTTAACTCAACAATATATTGCATGTTTAACTAGCAAAAAGACTGTGTACAACCTGATAAAGTTCAAGGGATTCTGCTCTAGATATAAGTATTCATAAATTAATGGTTCATGCTAGGCTGTCTTTCAAAATTCCATTAAAACTTCATTGCAAGGCATTGTTCCTGTTTCTTATTTTTCCTCTCTGTCTTCCAGCAAATTACTACCCTTGTGTTTCATTCACTGTGTAATTGTTTGTCGACACATGCATTTTCCCATGGCACCGCCTGTTCCTCTCCATGGGAATAACAAGTGAACAGGAAGTGATGCAAAATGGAATTTTGTCAAATTGAAGATCCCGGCAGTTATCCCAATGCCGTCCAGCATGCTCATGCTTTAATGACTTGACCAGTCAATATCACATCCAGACTTCATCTTTGGTGGGTTGCTCTCACTCATTAGGTGCTTTGCGGAGCTCTCAAAACACTTTCAGCGCATGTCAAATTTTCAGGCTTACTGAATTTTGTTGAGGGAGTTATGTCGGTTTAAAAAACAAAACAGTGCATGTATCCCCAAAAATATTCGGGCACCAACATTACACTACATTTCATAGTTTGGCAAAAAAAAACAACAAACATTCCTCCTCCACTTTTTGAAGATCCTAACTCCATGAAAAATGGTCTCTTAACTGCTTGATTGCCCTCAGTGGATAGACAAATAATTAAAACCACCAAACAAGCAAAGTAGTAAAAACTATTTGTACACTGCAAAAACAGAACAAGGCTTTGTTAAATGACAAATAAAGACAGCCGAGTAAAATCCAAAATCTCCACAGGGTATTTTCCTCTGCAAAAACAGGAATCACATCTTAATCTTCTTGTGCTGTGTTGGCTACATAAATAGAAAAAATCTGGAATTTTCCCTCCTTGCACAAGCCACATGGGTGCCTTTGAACATTGAACTCCTCATGTCCCCCTTTTTTGTAACTTGCCCACTCCTATCCTGACACCTTTTAAAAACATATAGCATGTGTACTATAACGTTACTTTTTCCGATCAAGCCCCATGAGTCTAGCAAGCAGCAAGTTTTAGAATAGTGTCTTTTAAGAAAGTTGTAGCAATCCCTTAAAGGGAAGCACGGTTAGAAAGACATGTAGTACAAGTTAAAATCATTTGATATGAAAACCCCCTTTAATGTTTTCGTTTTAATAAAATTTGTAAAATTAGTTTAACCAGTAGGTCGCCATTGTTTGTGATGACGCAGGGCGGTGACGTCACACGGACACGCTGCTGGACTTTTACAGTGTCACTCTTTAACTGCATGAACATGTTTTCTGTTCTGCCCTTCCAATTTGAACCCAAGCGGAACATTAATAAGTAGGACAGCCCTGTTGATATTTCACAAAAACGAGCAGCAAAAGCAAAATAAACAGGAAAGACGGGATGAGACGAGAGTAGCGTATATTTGTCAAGTTTGCTGGTGACGGCACTCTCCTGCTCTAGTGACTGAGCAGGAGAGTGATCTCAAAAAATGTTTGCAGATCTTCACGGTGAACTACTGTGTGATCCAACTTGTTTCAATATTATGATGGCGAAAGCTAGCATCCAGAGCTGTCATGTGCTTTACATATCATACAGTGAAACACAGCAGTTTGATTATTTTTGCCGATAGCCCATGCATCACAGCACACGAACACTATGATGCAGTTTGTCTCTACCGAGACGTCTAATGCCTTGGTGACCGAGAGAATGCTACCCTACCTTATTTATGTAACGTAAACGCGCTGTCCAGATTGTTGAACATCAACTCGTACTATCTTTTAAGAACTACATGCCTTTCCGTGATTCCCTTTAGGTTTTAAGAAATGCGAGACCAGTTGTTAATGTACCCAAGTAGAACTTTACCATATCTGCACTTCATTATTTATATTTATGTAGTTTGTCTGTTATTTCCTGTCTATCCTATTATATGTATTGTATTGTCTGTGCAGGGAATGGCTGCTTATCTGTATGAAACCGAAACAAGTACAGTAACAGCATTGCTATTGGCACCCCCATTATCATGCTGATGCAGTCATTCCTGGCGTAAAGTCACATTAAACGTCTAAATGCCCTGCAAATATTAACTCTTTCAGTGCCATTGATGATGATAGATGTCCAATCATGTGGCTTTTTTTCATCCATCTGTTGTGAATTTAAATGAGTTTGTCACTAATAGACGTCCAATCCATTTGAACTAGAAGGTCTGATGTAGTTCAAATGGATTGGACATCTATGCTGTCAATGGCAGCCAGTGAGTTAATACAATTGGATTATTTTTGCAAAGGAATGTTATTATTTTTACTGTCCACAGTCTTGGTTGCTACAATTCTGGTATTTTTTTACGTAATCTTTAACTTGGTGTACTGTAGAAGATATTATTAAAAGACCTTCATATCCAACTTGATGCAAACTCAAGCCACACGTACACTCAGAAAGGAAAGGAAAGACTATATGTAGACTATTCAACCGAGCTGTTTATTTGAGTGAATTCTTTCTATGAATATTACTGTGTTTTGAGTTGCATGGTTCGTCACCCTGTAAGATTTCTCCAGACCCTACTTCTACCTTACCCCTGTCGTTGTGCCACCTGTTCAGTTTCTGCATGCATCTAACGGATGCACAAAGTGATCTTGAATGTCTCACAGGAGACAAGAAGAAAGAAGTGGATGACTGGCTGCAAACTTGCTCCCTGGAAGACAACCGGAACCAGAACCATTCCACCACAGTTCCCATAGCTAATGGTCACTATCTGGCACTGGTTCCAGGCAATAGGAGACCCATCGACCCAATTGTTGCAGCTCAGTTTGCCCAAAATGAACAACCTTTAATCGAGAGCAACGACACGTGTGGTTTGCGTGGGGAACAATTGCGGAGGCTGGTGGAGCACCAGGAAAAGCTTCAAGAAATGCAGCACCGCCAAGAACAGGAGAGGCAGAAGAGGCAGTGGTTGGAAGAAGAGCGGCTGCGGCTCGAGCAGCAGAAGCAGTTGGAGAAGCAGCGAAGAGAACTTCTCCAGCTGCAGTTGCAACAACAGCAGCAAGAGCACCGACAACGCAGGCAGGTTCTGCAGTGGCAGCTGGAGCTTGAGCAGCAGTACCGCCTACAGCAGAAACACATCCAACAACAGCAGCAGCTGAGGAGGAGCCCAACCGGTGTAATGCTCTCTCCATCTTCGGGTTTATGCACAATCTACGAAGCCATGGAAACCAGTGATGAGGATGATGACACCAGAGTTGAGCATAACAGAAACAATCAAGGCAGGAGGATGATGCGAGACTTCCATACACAGATGTGTCCATTGCCTCGTCAGGAAGTGGAGTGGAATCAAAAAGTGGACATTGTTCAACAACTTATCAACCAGACGCTGATGTTGTCTGGAAATGGAGAATGCCCGCCTCTCCTGCTTCTACCCGTAGGGACGGGTGGAACCTTGAATCGCCTGGATAGCAGCAAGTGGCCCAACCTGTTGGAACAGTTCAGTCCTGCTGCTACAGTCACCTCCGTCAGCAGCTATTCCCCAGACGGGCAGGGAGCTTCCCCACCTGGAGACTGGACTGTAGTGGAGGTTGAGACCCAACATTAGTCAATCAGTAAACAAAGGCAAATAATACTTTGAGTGATTTGAGCTATATTTATCAGTAATTTAAGTAGCAAGATTTAAGGACTGTCCTAACTCTGCCGCTTGTCACTGGAAGACGTCCAATTCATTTGAACTGGGGGGGTTGGGAGCGAATGAACAACTTTGTGACCTCTCTTAGTTTAAATGGTTTTGGAGTCTACCAAGGCCAATGACAGCCAATGAATTAATAATCCATTCAAATAATAGTAGGCTAAAAAAGCTCCAAGCAATGATATCACGCGGCACACTTTAAAAACATCCACATTATCAAGGCGCACAGAAGTTTTCTGCCAGTTTTTGGCAGAAACGTACAATTCCACCAAAATCTAACGAAAATTTCCCAATACATTTTCAATTGCTCCATTCATTTCAATTGGCAGAATCAACACCCTAAAAAAAGATCCATTCACTCCTTATCGATTTTCAAATTGGACCTCCCAAAAAACTCTATTGGTGGTCATTATTATTGACACAAAAAGATTTGTTGAATTGCCTTAAAATCAACAGGAAGTGCTCCAAAATCGACTAATTGACCCGTAAGTGCCCCAAAACCAATAGGAAGTAATCCGAAATCAACAGGAATTAACCCAGAAATACCCTATAACAGGGTTCACTAAATCCGGACCTCGGTGCCGCTTTTCCTGTCGTGTTTTCCATGTGTCCCTACTCCAACACACCTGAATCAAAATAATCAAGATCATTATCAGGCTTTTGGAGAGGTTGCTGATGACATAATCTTTTGATTCAGGTGTGTTAGGGGAGAGAGACGTGGAAAACACGACAGGAAAAGTGGCACTGAGGTCCGGATTTAGCTAACCCAGCCCTATAACCAACAGGAAATTATTCTAAATGTACAGGAAGTGACCCCAGAAAACCATAAAATATACAGGAAGTAGCCCTAAAATAACAAAGGAAGTGACCCAAATTAACCAATTGGCATACAATAAACATCACAGTTCATTTAAACTAGGAGGACTGGTTATGAACGCTCATTTTTCAAAGCCATCAACAGCGCTAGACATCCAATCTTTTGACTGGAAGGGGTGAATGAATGTTAATTTAGCCCTCCCTGTCAAAATGGTTTGGACGTCTAGTGCCATCAATAGCGGCCAATAACTTAAAAAGGAAGTGACCTGAAAACGCCTCCCGAATATATAGGAAGTGAACAAATACCTTCAGGAAGTAACCAGTGCCCCCCCGACCCCAAAAAAATCACATGATCTATGCGCCACATAACAATACAATTAATATTAATAAATCTTCAATTGATAAAGGCCAACTCCGTTTAAAAATAAACTAAGCTATGCAGTCACACCTATCACTGTTATGAAATATGTTCACTGGCATTGTTGCTGATCTGTTGTTTTCACTTTTGAAACTCGCACTGATGATTTACATTCAAGATGTGAGTAACGTCGGTCATGTATATGGCGGAAAACACTCAGCTGACTTGAAGTTCCGCTCCGAGACCCCCAATTTGGCCAAATTTCAAAATTGTCCTAAATGCATGTGTGATACATCATTGGAAAGCTTAAAATCTTGATTTTCTGTGGGAAGAAAATTTTTGAACAGGAGGGCATTTAAAAAACAAACAAACAGCAAAACCCTAACTGAAGGCGAGAGCATGAGAGAGAGCATAATTAAAGATGCCGTGATTTTAACGAGATATTATCTTTTCGATCCAAAGTCTCCATGTAGCATGTATTACCGAGTGTCAAGACACAACTGTGAATGGCCACAGCCGGATTTTTGGGGGGATTTTATGGGTGAAACATGGTAATATAACAAGGGCCGCGATGCAGAAATTGCAGAATCGCAGACATCAAGAAGTGGTCGAAATTTTCTTTTTCATATATTGACCCTTTTAAATGTTTTTTTTGGGGGGGGATCGATTATCATGTAAAATATTGGGGAAAATGCGACAGTAAAAAAAAAAAAAAAAATACAATTAAGCGACAGTTATGAGGTAGATATCCATGACTTATATACAGACACTATTTTATTCATTGTGACGTAATTTGTTTAAAAGTTTAAAATATGCGAGTGAATAATTTTTTAAAGTTTTTTTTTTTTTTTTTTTTAACTAGGTATGAGACATCAATAATGATTCCAAGCTAAAAATGACAGACATTTCGAATAATAAATATAATTACTTACCTTCTTTTTATGGCTGCGTTGAAACAAAAGCGGTTGCGTGACATCTGTAAATGGGGGTCTCCAGGGTAAAACGGACAAATTAAAAATAGTTCGGGTGCTTAATGCACCATGAATCTGCTATGGCAGCATATAAACGTATTGTTCTATCAAACACAACAGTTATTTTGGCTTGAAATACAGCAGTTTATTTTAAAGAGGCGTGCATGAGCAGAAACTGCTTTTTCAGCCTTGTTTGTGTTTTCCGCCATATGTAAACACTTCTATGCATTGAAGAAGTTCTAACCATGATCTTTATCTGGTCACAGTTGCATCTTTATTTTATATTTTAAATTAAGTTATGATATCCAAAACAAACATCGGGTCTAGAACTACAGTTAGCTAAGTACAGATACTGCAAACTATTAAAAATAACCTAGTTTCTGAATATCTTAATAATCAAATTGTTTTTTTCAGCCTTAATTTAATACTCATAATAATCAGAATTTTGCAGATTTGGATACGGATTTATTATTAATTGTATGACTACAATGATTTTCATTTAGTATCCCATATTTATAGACCATACTGTGTCATTGATTGCTCTTTTCCAGACATGCATATCATGGCTATTTGAAAAGTAGTAGAGCATGATTCCGTGCTAAACTCTGTTTACTTATGCTTGTATAGAATTTTCCAGAATTGTGAAGATGTACCTTAATCTTGTAATTGTATGTGTGGTTCTTAAACTGTGACAATATGCACGTTTTAATTTAATTATCATGTAGGTTTTGTGTCTGTACAGGTAAGTGCCAGTTCTGTTGACTGATGTACATGTTAGTGGACTACCAAACCCTCTCAGTGAAGCATGAAAAAAATGAGTGCAATGAAAAAGACTATTGTGTTTATCAAATAGGATTATTTCCACTCTGAAAAGGCTTTGGGCACATTCAACTGAATCCAGTCACTAAATGTTGCTGTGACTTCATCGGACAACCAGGATTTCATGGACCCCATAGAAGCATCAGTCATGGAGGACTGAAAGGGGTGTGGGAGAGCTGAAGAAGGCCCTCCTTGTCCTGTCATGGGAGGAGGGTACTGAATAGCCGGTTGAGGGGTTTGTGCGGGTGCTGGTAGACAGGGTGGGGGTGTCAGGGGTGCAGTTGTTGTCATCCCTCTGAAATTCCAAAGCTGTCCCCTCATTTCCTGGGTCGGCCAGCTTTCAGGGAGTTGCCAGGGATACCGGTGATGTCATGGTGAGGAAAGAAGGGGATATTTGGGATGAGACAATGCACCATTTTGGGAGGCAGCTGGTGGAGATGGGAGGATGGGGTAATCTTTATTCTTATAAAGTCATTATGCAAAGAGGTTTTATACGCTGTACACATGTCACTTTATTCCAAGGATTATATTTTTAATTGTGCAGGCTGAATCTGTATTTTTTACAATTTACTATTGTTATCACAATTACAATAACTAACCACCTTTCTTTAAAAGCCAAGTTTTAGATATCTTTTTGTTTTAAAGGCATATGTTCATTACTTTATTATTACCTCATTCAGTGCTTTTGACTATTTCCAATCATATGGTGTCCAATCACTCTTCTGCTGTGAATTGAAATGAGTTTTTCACTAGTACACACCAAATTCATTTGAATTATGAGGGCTAGCAGGGAATTCATATTTATTCAATAGGCGCCTGCCTTGGAGTTAAAATCAATTGGACGTCTATCGCTGTCAAAAGCCAGACATGAGAAAAAGACTAAAGGTGTGCTTAATTACATTCAACATAAGTTTGTGTGCAGTATGCGACCACATTGACCACGTTTTTTTTTTTTTTTTTGGTGCTTTTCTTCCACTTATTTTCCATTTAGTTGCGCAGTTTTTTAATAGCGATATTAATTTGGGCAGAGGTTTTTTAATGATATATTATTATATTTTACAAACCTGTCATTTAAACAGGCGTGTATAGACTTTTTTATATCCACTGTATATTCTCAAAACCATTTGAGTACTAGTGTGATCCATCGTGGTGCAAAGATAGAAACAGCAACACTGCCATCTATAGGCCAGATAAGACACCGGCTTTGTTAATGTGCAAAAAAAACATTAGTAATTCATTGACAGTAATTGACGTGAATAGACGTTCTTGTAGTGATTGATCATTGCCAACCCTCCAGTTTAAATGGACTGGACCTCTATCACCGTCATTTGTAATGTCAGCCAATGAGTAAATAACTTTAGGATTCCTTCTACGAAATATGAATTGTGAAAGCAACTTGCACAGTACAGAATATAAATTATTAAAGTAAATAATGTTTTTTTTTTTTTTTTTTTTTTTTTTTTTTTTTAAAGCTATACAGTAAAAATACATACATATAAAGAAATACAATTTATGGGAGAGAATTTTATAGGTTAACGGTTTTATATACCTGACATTATGTTATTTGAAAGCAGCATGTGTACAATATTGGCTAATCTGCAGTTTACTAAACCTTTAACTAACATACCACATAAGATATTTTTTTAGGACAAATAGTAGTGATAGCTGAAGTGTATTCACTTTTTTGTCAACAAATGTTTATATCCAAAACATTCCATCTCTAATGTGCAATTAGGCACACCCGGCCCTATGCATGTTTAAAGTTCTATATGCCATTTAAAACATTATTGTCCAGAGTGCCTAAACCCTCCTGTTTATTGTCTCTGGACATACCTAAAATGTGTTTACATTAAAAATACTAATGTTAAATGTGACAACCTTTTTTGTTGCACAACTACTTTTGATGTTCATTTTGTCAGATATTTTCTGTGCAATCGTTGTGTTAAAATAAAAATGTGAAGACTTTTTGACATTTGTGCCACAGTCATATTTTTTTAATGCAGTCCAAGCAGAATTTCTTAACTTATTATAGAGTTCTTTTCATATACAATTAGAAAATGACAGTTTTTATCTTGGAATTATTATTAGTCTAATACAATTGTTGCGATGTCACTTAGTATGCTCATGTTTCTTTCTTTCGCTCCTCCCAGTCAAAATTAATTGGATATATAGCGTCGTCCATAGCAGCCAGCATAATTTGCAGCACACTATATTATGAGGCACTATACAAATATATGGCGGAAAACACAGAGAGGGCTGAAAAAGAAGTTTCTGCTCTTGCACCCCTCTTTGAAATAAACTGCCGTATTTTAAGCCAAAACAAAGGGTGTGTTTGATTAAATAATATGTCTATATGCTGCCATAGCAGTTTCAATTTTCAATAAGCCCCCGAACTATTTTTGATTTGTCCATTTTACGCTGGAGACCCCCGTTTAAAGACACCGCACAACCACTTTTGTTTCAACCCAGCCATAAAAATAAGATTATATTTATTATTTGGAAATGGCTATCATTTTAAGCTTAGATTCATTAATTAATATCTAATATTAAGTTTGAAAAAAAAGACTTATAAAAATTATTCACTCCCATATTTTAAAAGTTTAAACAAATTACGTCAAAATGAAAAATATAGTGTCTGTAAATAGGTCACGGATATCTACCTCATAACTATTGCTTTATTGTATTTTTTTGTTACGGTCGCATTTCCCCCGATATTTTAGATGATAAATAATCAATCCAAACAAAGAAAAATTGGGAAAAAAAAAAAAAAAAAAACGTTTAAAAGAGTCAATATTTGAAAAAGAAAATCTCGACCACTGTTTGATGTCTGCGGTTCCTGCATCACGACCCTTGTTATATTACCATGTTTCACCCATAAAATCCCCCAAAAGTCCGGCTGTGTCCATTCACAGCTGTGTCTTGACTCTCGGTGATACATGCTACACAGAGTTTTTGGATCGAAATAAGGTACAGTGGTGGTCAAAAGTTTACATACACTTGTGAAGAACATAATGTCATGGCTCTCTTGAGTTTCCAGTTATTTCTACAACTCTGATTTTTCTGTGATAGAGTGATTGGAACAGATACTTCTTTGTCACAAAAAACATTCATGAAGTTTGGTTCTTTTATGACTTTATTATGGGTGAACAGAAAAAAGTGATCAAATCTGCTGGGTCAAAAATATACATAAAGCAGCGCT
Source organism: Corythoichthys intestinalis (assembly GCF_030265065.1). Taxonomy (NCBI): domain Eukaryota; kingdom Metazoa; phylum Chordata; class Actinopteri; order Syngnathiformes; family Syngnathidae; genus Corythoichthys; species Corythoichthys intestinalis. Next base: position 19,418,309 of record NC_080410.1, read on the forward strand.
AATATTTGGTAACATGTCCCTTGGCCATTTTCACTTCAATTAGGCGCTTTTGGTAGCCATCCACAAGCTTCTGGCAAGCTTCTGGTTGAATCTTTGACCACTCCTCTTGACAGAATTGGTGCAGTTCAGTTAAATTTGATGTCTTTCTGACATGGACTTGTTTCTTCAGCATTGTCCACAAGTTCTCAATGGGGTTTAAGTCAGGACTTTGGGAAGGCCATTTGAAAACCTTAATTCTAGCCTGATTTAGCCATTCCATTACCACTTTTGATGTGTGTTTGGGGTCATTGTCCTGTTGGAACACCCAACTGCGCCCAAGACCCAATCTGCGGGCTGATGACGTTAGGTTATCTTGAAGAATTTGAAGGTAATCCTCCTTTTTCATTATGAACTCACCTTGAGTTCGGGTTTAGAGGTTTAACTTTTTTTTTTTAATGCCCTGCTGTTCAAAATTTTTCTTCCCCAGAAAATTGAGATTTTAAGCTTTTCAATGATGTATCACACATGGAAAGAGGACAATTTTGAAATTTGGCCAAATTGGGGGTCTCAGACCGGAACTTCAAGTCACCAGAGTGTTTTCCTTCATATGGCACTCAGGCGACTTGAAGTTCCGCTCTGAGTCGTTTTTTTTTTTTTTTTTTTTAAAGATAAAAATTAGACATCAATTAATGATTTTAAGATAAAAATGACAGACATTTCGAATAATAAATATTAAATTTAAATTACTGAGCTTCTTTATATGGCTAGGTTGAAACAAAAGCGGATGCGCGAGGTCTGTAAACAGGGGTTTCCAGGCTAAAACAGACGAATTAAAAATAGTTTGGGGCTTAATGCACCATGAATCTGCTTTGGCAGCATATACACATATTGCTCTATCAAACACAACAGTTATTTTGGCTTAAAATACAGCAGTTTTTTTTTTTTAAAGAGGAGTGCAAGACCAGAAACTGCTTTTTTAGTCTTGTCTGTGTTTTCCACCATGTACTGTATATGTTTTCCTTTGCAAAGTTAATAATGCCCATTTTTATTGACACTGTCAGAGTGATATGAATATGGAAATGCAATACTGTTCCTCACCACTGCTGTACTACAAGTACAGCAATTTACCTTTTAGTTTGGATTTCATTGTGCAGGCATACTTAATAATATGGCTACTGAGCTACTGTGTACATGTACCAGTATTAACAAGAGAAGCTAATACAGGTCCAAACGCTTCCTTGCTGTAGTTCCCGCATATCAATTCAACAGGTTCAGATGATCCAGAGAGATACTCTGGTAAATGCTGAATTACATCAAGCTGTCTTGAATAGCTATAGTAACAACGCAGGGAAATATACCATATTTTCAAAATAAGAGCTTGTTTTGCGTAACAAATAATGAGGCCTTAGTAAGTCAGCTGATCGTCAATCCTCGGTGACCTATTTATTTTCTATGAGGTTTCTTCTTCTTGAGGCTGCTGTGAGCTGGAGTCTAAACAACCTTCGCATGAGAGCTAGGGTACACCCATCCGCTGTAAGAACAGACCTTGACAAATCTTTGGCGTTGTCACCCAACGTGTTAGCCGGCCTCCATTCGATTCCTACTTTTCACACTTCAGGTTGCCGCCGTGTTTCCCGATACTCATAACGAAACCCCCAAACAGGGTATTTGGGCCTGTACATCGTGTCACTTTCTCAAAAAGCTACATGGTGTTCAATTTCCAACTGTATGCTTAATGACAAAATGAAACGTAACGGCTAGTTTGCCACTTCTAATTGGCTCCAAGAAATTGTGAACATTGCTAACTATCTTAAATAAATAAATAAATAAATAAATAAATCACAAGTACATAGTGGGACTCCTGTGAAAGTAGGAGGTGTGGCCCAGAAGTCATGTATTTTGACAGATTGCCATTTAACAATTCTGGCCAAAAAATGTCAATCTTTTGCCAGAATGGAGACAGGCTTTTAAGACATTTCCTCGGCTTCATTTGTACACCCCAGAACTTGCTACTTGGCTACATCCTGACCTGGTGACCAGTCAATAGCAGGAAGATGTGCAACCTTATGATGTATTCAGAGTTTGCCAAAGTTCCCCTTTTCAAAACTGGTAAAGATAATTCAAATGAACTATTATTATTAATCATTAACGCATTAGCTGCCATTTACAGCGCTAGACGTCCAATCCAGTTTGGTAGGGTGGGGCAAATGATCAAACGATCATTCACCCCTCCCATTCAGAAAGGATTGGACATCTAGTGCCATCAGTGGCACTCAAAAATTGAGCGTTCACAGCTGTCCTTCCAATTTAAAATGAATTGGACATAACAATGGCAGCCAAGTGAAATTAAATTTTGTCTATCGCCGTCAACGGCAGTGAAACATGATCCCCCAATGGCGGTCATCCCAATTTAAATGGATATGATGTCTATTACTGTCATTCATTCAAGGGTGTAGGATTGCATAATTTAAAAAGACACCAATGTTGTGGAGGTGGGAAACACATAACTGATTTTGCTACCGAAAGTCCGACCTGCATCAGAGTAAGCATAACATTAAAATGTGTGAACTTGCTGACCTGCAAAACTGGAGTAGGAATCTGCATAGAGAGAAGTGTCCTTCTGTTTGTGTTTTCTATTGTTATAGTTAATTAAACTGTGAGGAATGTAGTGAACTCTGCTGGAAACTATCAAACCAGAAAAACGTGAGCAAGAAGCTGCTTAGAGATAGACGGGTGCTGCATAAGCTCAAATGTTGCTCACAAAACACAACATAATCATAACTATGTTACATAAAAAGAAAAAAAATGTTTTTAACTAGCGTTGCGTTCGACGTAATGAGCACCCCTGATTTAGCATATCAATTAATTAGGTTCATATTCGTGAGAAATGTAGCCCTGACCCCCATTCACCCAATCTGTTTTGTCTTATGTCCCATCCAGAGCAAAAAGTGTGCATGTAGGTAATGGTGTTATATCGTCCCTACCAATGTTGAGACCAAACTTACGCCCTTGCTGTCAATGGCAGTGAACGAGTTAATTCATAAAAGACATGTGTATTAAATAGTGCTGTCAATTTTATCGCGTTAACAGGCGGGAATTTTTTTTTTTGGGGGGGGGACGCATTTAATGCATGCACGGAATGACCCACTCATCATTGCCTCAAACAGATTACAATAATGCCGTTTTTGCACATTGAGAGCTAAAAGGCAGTGATATGCGAGTGAGCACAGGCGTTCATTGGACCGACCCTTTTATTGGCATAAGCTTTGGCAACTTTTTCACAACAAACATAACTATTTTGACAAGCGATGTGGGGAAGAACGACAGGAGATGATCTTTTTCTTAACAAGCTTTACTGAACACAATGCAGAATATATACCATTCGCAGCCACATCTGACAGTCATGGTTGCCCAACTCCCCATCATGCATTTGGACGGAACAGTTAAGTCGCTACTGTATCATTTAGTGAAAGCACAACAAAAATAATATTCCTACCTCTCAAAAAATAATGTTCAGAAAATGAAAAGCGCTCAATGCAAAGAGAACTGGCATTCCATTACAGTTATGCAAAATACACATAAAACTTACTCAGACTTTGCCTTGGCTAGATCTCTAATTAATTTAAAACTCGCCATTGACACCTTGTGGTGTATTTCAATCACTAGCTTACGTAAAGACACTGTGGAAGAAAGACAGGGAGCCCATGTGACGTCCCGATCGGCGACGTCAACAATGGTGAGCTATTAGTTTATTTTTGGATTGAAAATTTTACAAATTTTATCAAACGAAAACATCAAGAGGAGTTTTAATATAAAATTACTATAACTTGTACTCATATTTATCTTTTAAGAACAACAAGTCTTTCTATCCGTGGATCCCTTTAACAGAAAGAATGTTAATGCCATCTTGTGGATGTATTGTTATAATAAACAAATACAGTACTTATGTACAGTATGTTGAATGTATATATCCGTCTTGTGTCTTATATTTCCATTCCAACAACAATTTACAGAAAAATATGGCATATTTTAGAGATGGTTTGAATTGCGATTAATTACAATTAATTAATTTTTAAGATGTGATTAACTCGATTAAAATTTTTAACCGTTTGACAGCCCTAGTATTAAATAAATAAATTACAAAGATGTTATGTCACGTTAGGAATAAATATTTGAAAACTTTCCGAAGTCCAAACAAATACCTCACACTAGCTTTATATTTTGATAGCGTAAACCGGAAGTGAAGATTTCTCTTCCACTTTCGAAGTAACTTGATGCCTATTCCGCCCTCAGCTTCCGACAGCATTCACTATTTACCGGCGAGGACTAACTAGTGCGCAGAAGCTGGCGACATGACCCCGGGTGTCCTCGTGAGTTGGAGTGAAGCGTTGCGGTGACTCCGGTGGGCAACTCCTCGCGTGCAGAGGATGAGCAGACAGCCACCCCAGCAGCCCTCGCTCACACCGCCGCAAAACACGCTGCACTGCGCGATGCGGCTCAGGGTCCAGCCAGGAGGCGACTGTCTCCTTTCTCCTCTCCGCTCGCAGCATCTCTTGTCCGGCTTCACGTTAACACTTCCCCCGAGTACTTTACTGGACTGTTGTTGACGACTGCGCGTCCAGCGTTTGCTCGCTTTCCAGTCGCAACTGGGAAGTGCACCATGATCTGATCGTTAAAGCCAAGCAGGCTGTAATAGGAGTCACCTGGAAGCACATGATGGCCAATAACAACGAACTGCAAGTAAGTTCAGCATTTCGGTTACATATGCTCTGACCATTTCCAGAACAACTTAGCGTGCATGTTTTTTAAGGATGAGAGTGATTTGTCTGCTGGGGTGATAGAAAAAGTTGGTTTCAATTTTTTTTTTTTTTTTGATTTTGCTATCTGATTGGTTGCAGCTATTCATGCTGGGAGCTTAATTGAACTTGCAATGAACTTTTCATTGATTGCAACAGGTTTTCTTGAGTACCATTTGGACTTAATTTCGTTGTCTGCCATTGACGGTGATAGACGTCCAATATATTTGAACTGAGAGGGTTGGTCCTCCCAGTTGAAATTGATTGGACATCTACTTCTGACAAACAGTGTTGTTAATCTTACTTCAAAAAAGTAATTAGTTACAGTTACAAATTACTTCTCCCAAAAAGTAATTGAGTTAGTAACTCGGTTACCTTAATAGTGTACCGCACGTAACACGTCACCTTTGCTCATTAATATTAATGACGTTAGCAACTGTTGCTAGGGGGGTCAAACTCGCATTTGTCTCTCATGCTAGATGCATGTAAATAGTGTGCGAACAAGATGTTTGCTAAGCTAAACCTACCAATTCTATCCGAAAATGATGTCCCTGGTGCCAAATTCACTGGTAAAGATGTAGAAGAACATACCATTGTTCAGTTAAAGAGATGGCTTAAGTGTCGAGGGCTGAAAAAAACAGGAAAAAGACCTGATCCAGAGGTAGCTTTTTTATCGACACCTTTTTCTTGTGTGCATTGCCTTACACCGCTGACAATGACATTCTCCTGTTTCAACAAGCTGTCCTTTACCACCATATGCCCTGTCTTTCTTATATATTATATCTTCTGGTTGTCTTACATCTCTGACCGTTCTTTGGGGTAATTTATTTTGCTATTTTTGTATAGCAATCACAAATGCTACTCAGTGACAGCCAACGAACACTTTTAATTTTTTTCATTAATAAAAAAATCTTAATTCTATTAATTAAAAAAAAAAATTCTGGTCATTCATTGTCAGACAGAAGCAGCACGGCAAAAAGCCACACTAAAAAAATAGGTAAAAATATCAAAATGGCTTACCTCTTCGTGGCAGGCATTGGGTCAGGATTGTTATTTGTTGGACCATGGCCACCAACAAAATGTTTACTGCATATAAAGGTGAATGGCTTCACTTTGCTGGTGTTAAACTGGTCTTTTGGACGTCCGCACAAGTTGATTCATTGGTCACATTTTTTCCCCCTCTGAGTTTTTGGCTTCGGGAAACGTATGAAGAAAACATCCTTCATATGTGGATGTCTAGAGTCGTTTCTACAAGTTCCATAGCAGCAGTGATTAATCGGAATGTTCTTTTTTGAAAGATTACTGGCAGAAAACAAGCAGTACTAGCATAGGTTGTATGCGAGCGTGCTTATATGTTGACCCTGCCGGTTTAAGATTGTGACGTCACGCAGCCTTGTGGTCTAAAAATAGCATTCGTGCGATACGCTATGTAACAGTAATTAGTAACTCTGCAAAGTAACAGACGTTACTTTTCATGTTCAACTGAACTGTCTTTTTCATTCCAGAAAGAAACCATAGGTCACACTTTTTACATTTTAAAAAAGATTTCACGTATAAATTTAACATTCAAATACTGTGAGAAAAAAGCCTTTTTGTTTTTCCTTTTTGTTTTTCCTGTTGTGCTGAACCTGCACCGAACCGTGACCACCGTACCGCGGTATGTACTGAACCGTGACTTGTGTGTACCGTCACACCCCTAATATACAGTATATACAGTGGGGAGAACAAGTATTTGATACACTGCCAATGGGTTTTCCCATTGGCAGTGTATCAAATACTTGTTCTCCCCACTGTATATATATACTGTATATTTTTCAATATGCAGGTGAGACTGAATCCTTTCCATTTCTTATCCTTGCTCTAGTTGTTTTTATTTAAAAAAAAAAAAAAATCACACAAGGTTTATGGATACGTAATTAAAGAATAGTTTAGGGCAATTGACTGTTTTTGGAAAATAAAAACAAAATCAAATTATTGTTATATTGTAGCATCAACAATGACAACACCCACTTGTTGTTGATAATGCTTACTCAACAGGAAAACAATCCAATATCTGTTAATTGTAGCCACCTGAACGCCATTAACGTAATGAAAAAAAAAAAGTTGACCAAGAGTTTAAGATGACGCACGCTATGCCAAATGCTAATGCTAACGAGAACGCGAATGCAATGCTAACACTCCGAGCCACCTAGCATCGCGTTTGCAACAGCGCCACAACCCGCTTACTTCCTCCCCCCTCTCGCTCTGCTCTCTCCATGTCTCCCGCATCATTGACCCAAATTGTAGTAACGAGCGTATTTACACCCTTAGTAACGGTGTTGCAAGGATGATAAAAGTAATTAATTTAGAATACTCATTACTGACAAAAATAACTCCGTTACTAACGCAGTTATTAAAAACACTGATGACAAAACAATATAAATTTTCGACAGAAGGAGGAAATCTGGGCTTCAGCCTACTAGTGTGTAGTATGTGTTTTTTCATGCACTATCTGTTCTTGAGTAGTCATAAGTATCGAAATACAGTTGTACCTCGACATACGATCCCTTCGACACATGATCTTTTCGACATCCGACGTAAAATTTGACTCGCCATTTGTTTCTACATCCGACGACATGTTCGAAATATGACGACATGACAGCACCTCAGATGAACGCACGGCGGATTTTCTTGTGTGAGAAATGAACACAGGTTTCAAAAAGGTTGGTACAGTTGGTGAAACAAGGAAAAAGGTGACGATTACCTTTTAAATGAAGATGCAAATGACAGAAAAATATGAGCGTGGGGTGCGCATCCGTGAACTGGCTCAACAATACATCTCAACGGTCCTCCTCTGACCACCGTTCGTCAGTCTTTATAAGTTAAAGGGTATTAAAACACTAAGGGGCTGTGAGATATCAATAGAACCGTTATGTGGCAAGATAACAAATATTAATAAAGTTAACGAAAAAATAAATCACATTCATGAGCAATTAAAGAAAATAGATCGAAAATTACGAACATTTCCGAAAGTATTCCGGAAACAGCCGAATGGGGCGGAGACGTCATAACAAGGAAACGAAAGGTCGAGACAGGTGCCATCGTTGTTTATCGATGAGAGAGTTGCGTTCGTTTTATCAAAAAATCGCTAAAATGGTTCAAACCTGTCATGCTATGTGGTCTAAAAATTGCCATTTGTCGCAATTTAGTACCCATGAGATCCCGAACGCGAGAAAAAGAGCTGGACTACGCAGACAATGAGTAAAGTTCGTCCGTGCTAAGAGGGCTAATTTTGCAGACCCGGCCTCCGGCACGGTTTTGTGTGGTATGCATTTTACACCTGAAAGCTATTCGAACTATGGACAAATGAAATCAAGTTTTGCTAAGAAATTGCTGATGAAAGATGAAAGATGCGGTGCCCACCATACACGCGCAGTCACCTAAATGTCCCGAAATATCAAGAAAGAGGACGATGACTGGTTCTGATCAGACCACCCCAGGCTTATCAAAGGAGGGTAGCAGCCAAACTCGAAATGGCCAGAGTGAGTACTCTTTTATAATAAAAACATATCACGCTTTGGATATAGGACTGGACACCAGAGGTTGCGCTAGACTTTTTCGTTGTCTGTCATTTTGACTGACAGGGTCATAAAAATCCGGTCATAATCTATTTTTACCCGTCACTTAAATTTTTAAAATGATGATAATGACATTGTGGTGACCCTTTGTTTGGCATAATTCACCTTCCGTACTTGTGTGTCCATTTGGCCAAGCGCGTTACCGGCTACGACACAGTCACGTGACAGACACTTAAGAGCCGCGCGCGTTCCGGCTTGAATAGAGAGTTGACAGAGAGCAGCAGAGCTACAGCGCCTGGACACAACAATTCGAGCTAACAAGACTCTTAACATTGCATACCGCTTCAACATATTCAATAGTATTTAGTTTTCATTCATTTTAAATGAATATTCTGTCCGAACAAGCTTAACAGAGAATCCACACCGTGCCATCACACATCAAGCAGATGAATATGTAACTTTTTCTCCGCACTGACAAAAACAGCTGACTGTGGACCCAGTAGCTAGGCTACATATGGAACAATGAAATTAACAGTTCACCTGCTGTGGCCTGAACGCAGTCTCACACTTTCCTCCTGGTGCGCATGGACTTGAATTGCGTGCCCGCTTGTGCAGTTCCTCTTTTTTCACCTCTTTTATCAACACCATCGTCGTTTTGGGGCTTTTTGAAAAAACTTCGGACACTCAGTTGCCTTGACATTTTTCAGAGTAAGACCAACGACGTCATGCATCAAGAGAGACAATAGCTAATTAATATGCTCACTCGCCACCCTGTGGTGTGGGGTGTGAATTGCAACCTGTCAAAATGACAGATGGACTTCAGTTTTTTCCGTCACCGTTTTAAAAAATCGGTCAACGACGGAAAATATTCGGTTAACGCGACCCCTGCTGGACACATGTCTAAGTTATCGCTCGTAAAATATATAGAACAAATCCTTTAATCCCATTCATATTTGTGTCTGTTGGCAGAGCGAAAACCTATGATAGCACAATAAATGATAATTATTCTATACATTACATTATTTTGTGGTCACGGTGTATCAGCTTCAAAAAAAGAAACAAAGAAACAAAACGCCTCCTGACCGCCAAAGTTGACAATGTTCTCAAGAAACCATTGAAAGTGAAAGTGAAATTCTCAAGCTCACCGCTCTCATGTGCGGTGCGTTCAGGTACAGCAAAAAAACGTCCGCCACATTACAACCCGATTCATTACATTATTACAGGAGTTATTGTTATTATTATATTATTATTCCGATTTGTATTTTTAATTTATTTGTTTTGCTATATGTAATTGCCATTTGTAATAGTACCAACAGTATTTGTTAAGAATTTAGTGTAGGTTTTTGGGCTGTGGAATGAATTAATGGAATTATAATGTATTCCTATGGGAAAGTCCTGCTCGACATACGACCATTTCGACTTGCAAACAAGGTCCTGGAACGAATTATTTTCGTATGTAGAGGTACCACTGTATTGATAGTCAAATGTTGTATCAGGATACGATATTTTGATTGCAAAAGTAATGATACTCAGTTATTTGTTTTTGCACTGAGTCAGGTAACCAGAAATGTGTTGCCATGCAATACATTTGGTTTTCACTACTCTTGATAGTAATGGTAATCGAGGATATTTTTGCATTTTTCTTAATTCCTTGGCTATCATTGACAGTGCTAGACATCCAATACACTTGAAGTGGGAGGGTTGGCAACAAATGAACAGATGTTCAAAATGGTACAGAGTATTTTGTTGTTGTTGTTGTTGTTTTATTATGCAGACACTAATAGCAGAGGTCTGGGTGGATGTAGACAAACTTCTCAAGGCCGGTGTTGTTTTACTTTAGGGCTGCAAACTTTCAGAATGAATCAACAGTGTGCTTTTGGGTTGTCGCCTATTGTACTCTATTTTGTCTACTGTAATTTCTAGGCTGCAGGGCACACCTGACCAGCTCATGAGCCACCTCCACCATATTTTACATGAAAACGGAAGTTGTTCATATATAATCGCTTTGGAGAGTAGGCTATAGGTGTTCACACTCTATTACATGGCATTCAGACAAAAAGCTCATTATCCTGTAAAGATTCATAAATTAGTCACACTGGTCTATATATCGCAGGGTTGAAAGTGGGCGTGAGTAGTGCAAAAGTCTGAAACGTACAAAAATAAAGTTGACTTATTGAATACCAACGTTTAAAAAAATACAAAACAAAACAAAACCTTCAGTGAGGACAATCTTCCAAAAGGTTTTATTGTAATTTCTACCTTTTGCCATTCTTTTGTAATCAGCCATAAAACATGGGTAAGCTTTCAGATTTGTGTCAGTTTCTAACAAAAACTGGATATAATAATATTTATGCTGTATTCCATGGTGTCTAATATGAAGCCTCTGCCTCTGTGTGTTTTTATTCATTGTAAATGAAAACACATGTGCCAGCTGTGCACTCACATCAAAAGAAATGTGTTTTTTCAGTTTTAAGATAACAGATGTGTGGGGGGTTGTGTTCACATCCTGAAGTCAGTTTTTGAAACTTTGCAACATACAATATCACAATGTGAAATGTGATTATTGATTGAGAAAGTGTTTTTCAAAGTTTTACAAAGAAAAGCAGATGAGTTTTGCAAAATGAATTTGAGCACCTTAGCAGTGTTTATAGTTTGTCCAAACTAGTGTTTGAGTGGAAGAATTTTAACGTTTAGGCCAAAAAGAATTTGCTTTTGAGAATGAGATTTTGTGTTTTAGCAATTGTGGCAAAACTGTATTGGATTAACTGATTTCAGTATACTGTATATAGTTATAGATCTGTCTTCAAAATGCTCCATTTTCCAGGTAAGAACAATGCTCTCCTTTCACATACAGTACCTTGAAATTCCAGTGCTTGATTAACGATACCTGAGTTTGTCTTTGTTGTACCTTATATTAGTGCATTCCAGCTCTCTACTCACCCTCCTGTTAATGTGTGAACTCTTGCTTTATACATGCCACTTGCATTCTCTTTTTTTTTTTTTTAAAGAACTTCTATATCAATGTGAACAAGCTCAATATTATGATGAATGCAATCGTCACAACAAAGAAAAAAAAAAAAACAGGTAATGAGTTGAACATTGTCTATCTTGGCTACTCTGCAAAGGATGATTTTCTTTCTGCCCACTCTAATGTATTCAGTGCTACTGTCATGGTGACTGCAGAGCAGCAGGCGATGATCAGTGAGTGATGGCAGATGGAGATTCACTGATTGAGGTCGCTTGAACTATCTCGCATTAGGTCTCATTCAGTTTGAGACCTTCATCATATCACATAGCCCTCCGTTCTATGATCCTCTCTACCGAGCATTTATATTATCAAGAGTCATGTTGTCATGTTATTTGTTGTGTTAATTTAGCATTGTAATTAAAGTTCAAGAGTATGTGAATTAAGAAGTTTTTATTCATTCCCAATGATTAATCGATTAACTCGTAATTCGATTACAAAAAAGATTTGAATTAAATTTTGCTGCTTTGAGTTTTCGTTTAATTAAAGTGGTGTTGAAATGGTTTGTTTTGAAAGTGTTTGCATTTAGTTTTATTGATTGGGTGGATACGCTGCCTTCTAGTGGCAACAGTGAATATGACATAACTCATTTCACATGGCTGAATCCAGCTGCTCCCTGTTAAGACCAACATGAGCTAAGTAGTTTATGGCTATATTTAGCCGTTTTTTTGTGGGAATATGTGTTTGAACCATTTGTTAAGAGCAATGTAAAAAAAAAAAAAAAACAACAACAGCATTTTATATAGCATTTAAGCTACGGGGACCTTTGCTATGTAAGCTAGCCAATTGTTCTTTTCTTTTAGATCCTCATTTATCTTTTTTTTTTTTTTTTTTTTTTTTTTTTTTTTTTTTTTTTTTTTGAGGCTTTATTTTTTTGGGAGGCTCAGATATTTTAATTGTTTCTGTTTGTTATCAGATTACTCGATTATTCGAAGTAACTAGTTCATCGATTAATCAACTACTAAAATAATTGATACAGTAGCTGTAGCCCTTGTCATGTCATATTATTTGGACTGTAAACATGTTTAGCCTGTTGTTTCCATTTTGTTATAACTATAATGTGCAGTGTTTGTTTTTGGTCTCTAATCAAATTAGATTCCCCCGCAAAATGTGACATGTACTCCATTGTTATACTTTGGTACAATATATACGGTACATATGTACAATTATAATCCAAAAATCTAGTACAGAATTTGTATTTTTTTTGCATTTTTAGTTCTTGTAAAATGATTGGTTACTGGTACATTAATAAAATATAAATCACAATAATAATAGAAACGCGTATTGTTTTTACATGAACTTTAACTTCTCTGTTAAATTAAGTGTGGTCCAGTTTTATTTCTTTGATAAATAGGTAGAAGAACTTGTAGTTCTTAATAGATGAACAGCATTATGAGTTAATTTGATATTGAAACCCCTCTTGATGTTTTTGTTTTTATACAATTTGTAAAATTAGTTTAAGTAGTAGGTCGCCATTGTTGTTGACGATGCAGGGAGGCAATGTCACTGGGTTACGCTGCCGGTCCTACAGAGTATGACTCTAGCGACATAAACATGTCATTTGTTCTACCCTTTCAATTTAAATGCGAGAGAAACTTTAATGAGCATGACAGCACTGTCTATATTTCACAAAACAAGCAGCAAAAGCAAAATGAACAGGAACGATGGGATGAGACAAGAAAAGAGCATGACAAAACTGTTTTTTTACCAAAATGTGCTACACCGGCTAAAGTCCTGCAAGAGACGAATTTGACACCCAAAGTACTACCGTGCGCTTTCAGCTTGTTTTGTTTTTGATGCATACTGACAGAACATACTAAAGATGACTTAAGAAAATACTTAAACGTAGTAATCTAGAGGTGTGCAAAATTTCCGATTCTTAGATTATTCACGATTCGGCCGTGGAAGATTCGAGAACGATTCACAAACATCCAAATTCTGATTATTGAAATATGCCAAGGAAAGCGGAAGTACAACATACTCAGCGCGCCGCGCGGTCTTCGGGACGCAATGAGGAACGGAGCGAGCTAAACATCATGCTTGTCATTACCCGGCCCCTCGGGTAATGCCAGTGCTCAACTCACGGCTCTAGCTCAACTCATGCCACGAGATAAAAAAACACAACAACATACCTGACTGCTGCCGAAAAGCTGCTACAAAGTACATCCACATAAAGTTACGGTAGATATCATTTATATAGGACTAGATGCATTATAGATTCGGTAGCGTTAGCAGCACATCTACCAAAAGCTAGATGCAGGCGTTAGTAAACGGCCGCCATCTTAAAGCAATACACTTCCCTGCAAGGCTGTTGTAGCGAACCTTCCAAGCAAACCTAATTAACTTTTTATCTGAAATACTCCTAAATCGGTAAAATATTGACTTGAATCTATCTTTAAAATAGTTTTAAAACTTTCACATGTCGAAAGTAGACAAAAGGGAAATTATGGAATAACGGGAGCAATTTTAACAACTTTAACGGTTGATTCACAACATTAAATTAATTGAATGTAGTTTAAAGCTGCTGATATAGAATGGGGACTGGAGTTTTTTATTTACTGTCATTTTTGTATATTTGTATACTGCTATATGTTAACTTGATACTGAAATAGTAGTTTGGTTTAGCCTGAGAGTATTTTTGAACAATTTTGGAACTAATGTGCAAAACATTAAAAAAAAAAAAAAAAAAAAAAAAAAAAAAAGGAGGGGGGTGCATCAATAATCGTTTTATAATCGAATCGGAGCCTCTGAATCGTAATCGTAATCGAATTGTTAGGTGCCCAAAGATTCCCAGCTCTAGTAATATCAAGTAACTGTGGTTTAAACACGCTACGTGACTAATGTGGTCAACAGATCAACAATCCACTTTTAAGCTACTACAAGAAAACGTATTAGAGGGAAACGCATTCAAAAAGTATTTTGAGGCAATGAAGAGGTAATAAAAGGCTTAGTGAAAAAACAAATAGTAAGTACTCGCCGCTATTAACCGATGTGCACATGTGTTGGATGTCTCGCCGCGTAGAAGGAATTGAATAACATCGGAAGTGTTCTTCTAGTGACAGTGACAAAATACGTCCTCACCCAGAGCATATGGCATAGATCAAAACATGTACTAAATATTTTAGATTTTTAAATCAATGGTAATATTTTATGTGTTTCTAATAACATTTTGTGGTAAAAGAGAACAATTGTGGCTTAATAGAGCCTACAAGTCTTTAAGTCTGAGGTTTTTTTTCGTTTTTTTTTTTTTTTTTTTTTTTTTAAAGGACCTATTGTATCCTCTTTTTTCTTTTAAAAATCCATGAATTTATTTTATTGATTTGTTCCTAAATACATGATTTTTCTCCTGATTTTGGGGCAGGCCTAAATGAGGGATTTGCTGACGTCAGCAAAGCCCTGTTTCTCCAGCCCACCCACCAACAATGTATATAGTGCCATCAGTGACTGTTTGGCGTAATTGGAATTTCCTCTTTCTTAATGAATTGGCCATCAAGCTATGTCCACAAGTTTTTAAATTTTATTTATTTATTTATTTTTTATGCTTTGCAAGACATACCAATTATTTTGTTGTTGTCGTTGTTTTGGTACATAGATTCAATGCTTTTATAATAAAATTACACGATTGTATGTATGACAATATTCTTAGGTATTACTCAAAAGGAGCCTGGAAAGGTGAGGAATATACATGATCGGCTGCTGGATGTGTGGACATACCCTAACAGCCTCTATTTTACATGGTTTTAGTGGTCTCGTTAATACATATACCTGGTGTTTCTTAATAGTAGTATTGTTAATAATCTTTGAGGTGTGTAAGACTTACAAGACATACATTTTTCATCAATTTACTGGATCTTTGGAACGTATTTATCATTCTCAAATAGAGTGCAGCTCAACTATGTCCTGTCATATTTCTTTGCTTACAGCTTGTTTATCTTTTTGGCCCTCCTCCTTCAGGGGTGTAAATCAAGCCTCTTCGTGTGGACATGAGCACTGTGCTGAGCTGATAATGTAACATTCACTTTGGGGAAGCGAAGGAGTCTGAAGCCTCACTCATGAATTTTTTATTTCTTTTGGGTTTTAAAGTGTACAAGCATGGAAGACTGGGAGAGGCGCGACTGCCGATGCTCCCGCTTGTTTCCTGGGTTGAGAGGAGTAGCCAAATTACTTTTGTATTGATCATCCAACAGAATGGAGGCGGCGGCTTCCATTTTCTTTAATGGCCTCGGAAGGCTTAAGAAAGGGCTCCTCATTGAACTCAGCTGATTTTCTCCCAAGTGTTATAATACACAATGATGACTTAGATCACACTCACAGATGCATCTCTTCTACTGCCCCCCAAAAATTTAATTAGACGCTGAGGACTCCAGTGTCTCTCTCACCCCCTAGGCGAGGATCGCACCCAAATCTGATAAGACTCCAAAACACTCATCTAATTCTGGTGTAGGGCTGCAGCAATAGATTATTTTAGTAATCGATTAATTCATCAACTAGTTACTTTGAATAATCAAGTTATCGAATTAGGACCATTTAGTGCGTTGCAGAATAAATTTTAGGAGATGTAAAACAAAGGTCTGCTAAAATGGCACTTTCAAAAGAGAAAGTTTTTTCTTCAAATTATGCAGAATTGCACTTTCATTTAAAAATAAATTAAAATACCTGTGCTTAGCCTCAAACTGTGTAAAAGAAACAAATTAATAAGGCTCTAAGTATTCAACAAAGGAAAAATTGGCTAGTTTGCATAGCAAAGGTCTGCGAGCTTAAATGCTATTAAATGTGAACTTTTGTTTTACAAAGCTCTTAGCAAATCGTTCAAACACATATTCCAACAAAAAACTGCTAAATATACCTATAAACTAAATTACAAACGCTTAAAAAAACATATCTCAAACAAAAACTTACCTTATGTGGGTCTTAACAGGGAGCTGCTGGATTCAGTCATGATAAATGAGTTATGTCACATACACTGTTGCCACTAGAGAGCAGTGTATCTACCCAAATCAATAAAACTAAACGCAAACACTTTCAAAACAAACCATTACAACGCCATTCCATTTAAACGAATCCTCGAAGCAGCAAAATTGTATTCAAAGCTTTTTTCTAATCGAATTACTCGAGCTAATCATTAAGGCACTATTCTGGTGTAATCCAAATGCCCGGATCTAAGACAATGATGGTATGTGTTTGATGCAGAAATACTTTAATATTTTGAGGGGATGCTATGCAAAACTCCCTACATAATTTCGATCGATTCAAACCATTTCTACTTCTAAACATTCCCTAAATTCACGCGACACTGACTCTTTCAATTTTGCCCTTAATGTTCATGGCTGTGCCAAAATGTTTTTAAAAAAGCCCTATTTATTTCCAATATTAAAACCATTTTTATACTTTCAAAATGCTAGTTTTTGTCCGATTCACATAATTTGCAGATATAAATACCGAACACAAAATCAATGTACACAAAAGCTTTTGATTAAAAACATTCAATTCCACCAAAATTGGAAAAATACTATATGCATTTTTAAAGGCCCTATTTATTTCTAATGGTACACTCAACTCCCACAAACTTCGCTTGCTTCACAATTAACTCATTGCCTGCCAGTGACAACAATAGACATTTAATTAATTTAAACTGGGAGGACTGGCTGTGAATGCTCATCTTTCAGTCCGTTGACAGTGCTAGGCATTTAATTTTGACTGGGATTTCGTTTAGTCGCCCCTCCTAGTCAAAATGTATTGGACGGCTAGTTCCGTTAAAGCAACACTAGGTAACTTTTCCGCTTTAAAATATTTTCATAACCTTTGTGATGATATGTCGACTGACAACTAGTTGAATTACACCTCTTTTATATCTTGAGGGGGTCTGTATCACTTTAACCAGCACTAATTAACTTTGAGGAGGGTGGCAGGAACTCTACCACACAAAAATAGTACTAATGTGCTGACTGCATACATCACATCGTTATAAAGACAGAAGTCAATGCGAACGCTTTTGCGCAATTTCTGAAAAGGTGGTAGAACAACAAAAGAGACAAAAAGTTTTGTCCGAGGAGACAATTAAAAAAAAAAAAAAAAAAAAAAAAAAAAAGTATGAGGATAAAAGGACATTCAAGAATAAACTTTGGCCCTGCCTTCACTCACAATTCGGGTGTGGTAGGGGAATATGGTACAAAATGTTTATTTTCAACATCCTCATATCCTACTGTTTAGCCGCAACTGGATTCATTACCTCATTATTATTCATCTTTCACACAGCAGCTGGAAACAAATGTCGTTCAATCCATTTGCAGGCGACCGGGAGATCAGGATTTTACAACACTGTGCGCTGGCCCTCAGGGGAAACGAAGTCTTCCTTAATGCAAAACACTACCCCTTTTGTCCACTTGAGTGGCTAAAATTGACCCAAAAGTTACCTAGTGTTACCTTGTGTTTAATGGCAGCCAACGAAAGAAATAGGAATAATGCCCTAAAATTATTTGAAAGTGATTGGAAAATATACAGAAAGTGACCGATGGGAGAGCAAAGCAGTGTCTTGAAAAATGGCTTTTTCTACCCAGAACTGTTTTTTTAATTAATATTTTTTTGTAACTGAAGAGGAAAAACTGGGTGAGTAGATTTTATTTGGTTATCGAATATTGTTTCTTCTTAGTTAAATTTAACAACTTTGGGTTTATCTTTTCAAAATATGACTAAACAAAACTTAACTTTGATCACTTGACATATTTGGCGCAAACGGCGATAATTTCAGACAAATTCAGCAGTCGACGAAAAGATTTACAATTTCAAAGTACAGTTCAGAAACAAAAGTCTTGTGTAAAACAGGCTACAAAAAGTGTTTAAGATGGAGGTGCTCCTTCACAGTAAACAGTAATTTTGACATGTCCATGTGTGCGGTTTGCACACATCAACCTGTGAGATGAGTGGTTGTGGAGGATCCTCTGTTAAAAAAAGATCCACTTCAGAAACATTCTTTTTTTTTTCTTTTTTTTTTTTTAAGTTGAACATTGCAATTTCTGGAGAAATTGTGTAGGGATGTGTTGGTCTCCCATAGGTAATTCCCTGATTTTCAGGTCACTTCTTTGTTAACTAATTGGCTGCCATTGATGATGCTTGACATCCAGTCCTTTTATGACTGGGAGGGGCGAATGAACGAACCGGTTTATATTGATTCCTTGTATTGGAATCAGCACTAGGGGTGTGACAATATATTGAAAAGGTGATTTATCATGATACTTTGTATCCCAAAAAGTTATTGATATGCTCCTCCCAAGAATTAATATATCGTTTTAAAAAGGTGTCACTGTTAAAAAAAAAAAAAAAAAAAGGGACCAACAAGTTTCTACCCAAATCTTCATCTAGAATAATGTCTACGCTAACTCAATGGCTGCCATTGACGGCGCTTGACGCCCAATCCATTTCGATCATTCGAAATCAGAGCATTTTCCTTTTAGGGCATTTACAGGTCACTTCCTGTTGAGTTTGAGTCACTGCCTATTCATTTGGGGAGATTCCTGAGGGTCACTTCCTGTTCTGTAACCCAAAATCGACAGGAAGCGACCCATTAATGCCCCCAAATCAACAGGAGGTGACTGAAAATCAACTGCAAATGACCTGAAATGCCCTAAAATGAAACACATTGGTTGCCACTGTCGTCCAATATTCCCTTCATTCGCTGCCATCCCTCCCACTTCAAACTGATTGGACGTCCGCTAATAATAAACTCAATAGCGTACTGCAGGAATGCTATTTTTAGACCGTGACATCGCCATCGTAACGCAGAAGTGGGACATTATACACACGCCCTCACATACAATCCATTATATTTCTGCTTGTTTTCTCCGGTAATCTCTCAAAAATAAACATGCCGATCAAACACTGCTGCTATGGAACTTGTAGAAACAACTCTAGACATTACGACAAATGAAGGATGTTTTCTTCATACGTTTACCGAAAACAAAAACTCGGAGGAAAAAATGTGAAGAATGAATCAACTTGCGCGGACGTCCAGAAGACCAGTTTAACACCAAAGGTGGAACCATTCACATTTCATATGCGAAGGACGAAGGGGTAAGCCATCTTGATATTTTTACTTATTTTTTAGAGTGGCGTTTTGCCATGCTGCTTCTGCCTGACGATGAATGACCTGAAAAAAATTAAAGTGGTATCTGACTGCCACCATTGTCACCTTTTCTGTTGTAAAGAAACAACTTTAGTAAAGGGGAAGTGTAAATAAATTAACAGAATTAAGATGTATTATTAATGAAAAAATTAAATAGTGTTTCTTGGATGTCACAGAGTAGCATTTGCAATTGCTACACAAAACTAACAATATAAATTACCTCCAAGAACGGTCAGAGAAGTAAGACAACCAAAGGATATAATATATAAGAAAGACAGGGCATATGGTGGTAAAGGATAGCTTGTTGAAACAGGAGAACGTCAGTGGCGTAAGGAAAAAGGTGTGGATCAGATCGGCTCTTTTTCAGCCCTCGACACTCAAGCCATCTCTTTAACTGAACATTTGTATGTTCTTCCACATCTTTACCAGTGAATTTGGCACCAGAGACATCATTTTCGGACGTAATTGGTAGGTTTAGCACAGTAAACATCTCGTTCGTACACTATTTACATGCATCTAGCATGTGGGGCAAACGCAAGCGTGTCCCCCCCTTCGCAACAGTTGCTAACGTCATGAATATTAATGAGCGGAAGTGACGTATAGCGTGCGGTACGTATTCAATGGCGTACCGCGAGCAACACGTCACTTCCATTCATTAATATTCATGACGTTAGCTACTGTTGCTAAGGGGGGGGACACGCGACCGTTTGTCCCCGATAGGAAATGAATGGAAATCGTGTACGAAGGAGATGTTTACAGAGCTAAACCTACCAATTCTCTCCGAAAATGATGTCCCTGGTGCCAAATTCACTGGCAAAGATGTGGAAGAACATAAAAATGATCAGTTAAAGAGGTGGCTTGAGTGTCGAGTGCTGGAATAGACGGAAAAAAAAAAAAACGAGCCGACCAAAGCATAGCCTTAGGTTTTTTATCGACACCTTTTTCTTACGCGACTGACAATGCCAGCCCTTTCTTTCTTATAAATTATATCCTCTGGTGGTCCTATGTCTCTGACCGTTCTTGGGGTAATTTATATTGTTTGTTTTGTGTAGTATCACAAATGCTACTCAGTGACAGCCAACGAACACTTTTAATTTTTTCATTGATAACAAATCTTAATTCTATAATTTATTTACACTTCCCCCTTACTTTTTTTTTTTTTTTTTTTTTACAACAGAAAATGTAACAGTGGCAGTCAGATACCATTTTAATTCTTTTCAGGTCATTCATTGTCAAACAGAAGCAGCATGGCACAACGTCACGCTAAAAAATAAGTTAAAAATATCAAAATGGCTTACCTCTTTGTCCTCTGAAAGACGATGCCAACCCAACAAAATGTTTACTGCCGAGCTGACATTGAAAGTCCGCGCAAGTTGATTCAGTCTTCACATTTTTTCCTCCGAGTGTTTGGTTTCGGAAACGTATAAAGAACATTCAT
This sequence comes from Corythoichthys intestinalis, assembly GCF_030265065.1. Lineage (NCBI taxonomy): Eukaryota > Metazoa > Chordata > Actinopteri > Syngnathiformes > Syngnathidae > Corythoichthys > Corythoichthys intestinalis. The sequence goes on from NC_080410.1 coordinate 19,439,223, forward strand.
ATGTCGTAATGTCTAGAGTCGTTTCTACAAGTTCCAAAAAAGCAGTGTGTGATCGGCATGTTCGTTTTTGAAAGATTATCGGAGAAAAGTAGCACAATTAACATGGTTTCTATGCGAGGGCAGGTCTATAATGTCCCACTCCTGCTTCACTTCCGCTTTACGATGCGACGTCACGGTCTAAAAATAGCATGCGTGCGGTACGCCATTCACAGCAGAAGGATGAAAATAGCTTGTTTTTCTGTTTAATACTTGAAGATTGATTCCCTGACCCATGTATCGATAATTGTCACCATATCCTGAGAGCAGTATGGTGAGCCTTGTATCGCAAATTGTATCGTATCATGAGCTACCCAGAGGTTCCCACCCCTCATCAGCACTCACCGTGCTAAAGAAGAAAGTCAGTCTCACTTTGTTTTCATGATTAAGAATTATGATTAGGGTTGTTCCGATCATGTTTTTTTTGCTCCCGATCGTTTTAGTTTGAGTATCTGCCGATCCCGATATTTCCCAATCCGGTTGCTTTTTTTTTTTTTTGCTCCCGATTCAATTCCAATCATTCCCGATAATTTTTCCCGATCATATACATTTTGGCAATGCATTAAGATAAAAATGAATACAACTCGGACGAATATATACATTCAACATACAGTACATAAGTACTGTATTTGTTTATTATGACAATAAATCCTCAAGATAGCATTTACATTATTAACATTCTTTCTGTGAGATTAATCCACGGATAGAAAGACTTGTAATTCTTAAAGGATAAATGTGACTTTGTATATTGTGACTAAATATTGCCATCTAGTGTATTTGTTGAGCTTTCAGTTAATGATACTGTAGCCATTTAACTGCTCTGCCCAAATGCATGATGGGAAGTGCAACCATGACTGTGCGTAGTGGCACCAATTGATATATCTTCTCTGCGTTGGGAAATAACATAGGGTGTTAAGAAAAAGATCAACTATTACCTTACTTCCCCACATTGCTACCCACGATATTTCTAATTGTTGAGAGGGGGATTGTAAGGCTTTAGCCAATTGAAAAAAGGCTCCAAAGGCTGGCAAAAGTCACTCTACCCATTTTACGCTGCCTTTTAGCTCTATATATAGGTAAAATGGTGCCATTATAGATTAGACGCGACAATGCGTGAGTGGGTCGTGCAGCGCATGCGTTAATTGCGTTAAATATTTTAACATGATTAAATTAAAAAAAATTAATTACTGCCGCTAACGAGATAAATTTGATAGCCGTACTTTAAGCCAAAACTAAAGACTCTGGATGAGTGTAAGACATTTTGTCTGTAACGTTAAATACAATTAGAAAACAATTTAATTAAAAAATATATATATATATATTAAAAAAAGGCATGGCTGATATTTTTTTGCCGATTCCGATACTTTGAAAATGACGTGATCGGACCCGATCGGGATCTTTAATTATGATCCTGCGTTAATAGGTCGAAGTCTGAAAATAAAAATGTGTTTAGGTGAGAGATCAACTATTGAGGACATAAGTGTTGTGACCTCTTCAGAATGGTCAGCAAGACTGCTGTGAACATCATATATAGTACAGTAGTAAGTAGAAGCCAGTGACCTGTTTGTGGTTACACCTGATGCATTTGAGATTACTTCTCTTGTCACAGTCCTGAGGTCATGTGATAGTCTGTTTGTTGTGCTATAATACTGGTGTCGGATTTAAGGGGAGCGCAGACCTGAGTCTCTATCTGCAACAGTAGTCTGTCTGTCCTGTCTGGACTCAGACGCCAAAACAATATGCCGGAGAGAGGTGGAAAAACTATTGTTCCCTGTTGGCAAAGGTCCGACAGAGTCTGTAGTTGTGTAGCAAAAATACACTCCTGCCTTTCCAATTGTAACTCAAACTGCCACCATTGTTGGCATTGGATGTTTTTAGTGACAGCTGCAGTCTGGTGCTATTGTGATTTTCTTTCTTTTTTTTTTTTTTTTTTTTTTTTGATTATCTTTTTCAGATCTACGACTAAACAAACAATGCATAGAAAACTATGACAGTAACAGGAGGAGGATAAATGGCCTTCTATGAATAGGATACAGTTTCTGCCCAAGGGAAAGTTCAGATAGGGGGAAATTCTACAGGTTTGGAGTTGTTAAGACCCACTTAATAACATATTTTTGGTTGCCTTGTGATTTATTCTGACTTTTAAGTTTATTTTCATGTTCCTGGTACCCACTGGCATGCACTTACCTGCACATGAGCACATCTTTCAAAATAGTATTTATTTTTAGCTGACCTTTCAACAGCAAAATACACAAGAGAGCAACAGCTGCAATTCACCTCTAGTCACTATTAAGTAAGTAGTTTCTTTGGAGTCAAAGCGTCGCACAACCAAAAGGGTCAGGTTTTAGTTTGCAAACGAGAGAGACAATAATTTATGTAGATACTGGCAAGCAGGTAGTTCTAAAAACAGTAGCAGGAAGGGTAACTAGCTGCAGCCTCAAGTATGACGGGACAAATATCTGTTTTAAATGGGTTTTCATTTTTACATTTTAAAAGCAAAGTTTGCCTTCAGTTTAGTATGACTTAAGCATAACATGCAGGACAGCACTCAGTTCTACTGGATGTGTATTGTGTACACCCTCGGTCAAAGTTTTTGAGACTCTTTCACACTTAACTGAATGGTGAAAAGTCTCAAAATATATAGCCGTAGATGCAGCATGATGAAGAGGCAGTTTTGTTCATTCCCTGTGGTGTGCCGTGAGAACCTAAATGAGGGCTCTTTTTCATTTATTACACAATAATTAATGTCAGTAAAATCTGCTAACATTCGTGTCGGGTTTATTGCGTGTTTTTCCCCTTCACATCTAATGTGCAGTCATTATCGACAGAATCAGTTAAGAGGGATAATCGTCTATATAATAAAAAGGGCCTCTTAACCCCCCTCTACTCATCGTCATTCACCATTTTTAATCCTCTTCCCATGTCCATTAGCATCATGTCTGTCATAGCAGCATGTACTGTGTGTTTGAATTCTGAAGTAGGCATCCTATGTTTTTCATAGGTGAATTTGCAACGTATTGCAATTGAAGTCAAGAATCGGCCTTATTTGGTTTTATGGCAAAACATCCCATTGATTTAGGATTTCTGCAACATTCAAGTTTTGCGCAAAAGCATGCAAATTGGATGATTTGAAGACTCAGCCCGTTGGTATGAAGTTAAATGTGAATGCAGGATTGCGATTGGCAGGCAAACAGTCCATGGCCCAGCGCACCGGTGACTTTCATAAAGTAGAAAATGGATGTTGTAATACACGTATAAACAGTAGTTAAAGAAACACTTGGGAACTCTTCAGTTATGGTCAATTTTAGCGACGCCGGTAGACAAAAGGGGTATTGTTTGCCTTAAGGAAGACTGCGTTTCCCATGAGGACCAGCGCACACCTGCACAGTGTCATAAAATTCTGATAGTCGCCTAGAGATGGACTAAACAACATTTTTGTTTCCAGTGGCTGTGTGAAGGATGAAAAGTAATAAGGTAATAGCATATGACAGTTAGCAACTGTGTGGCTACCAGTGTTGTTAATCTTACTGAAAAAAAGTAATTAATTATAGTTACAAATTACTTCTCTCAAAAAGTAATTGCGTTAGTAACTCAATTACCTGAATGTAAGAGTAATTAGTTACTTGGCAAAGTAATTGGTGATAATTACTTTTTTTTTTTTTTTTTTCCTCAAAAAAAAAAAAAAAAAAAAACATTGGCCACACTATGTGAAGTTTTTTGTGAAGGTTTTTGGTACAATTGGCCTGAGCCCAATTCTTTACCCTAATTTACCCTTTACCCTGAATCAACTGTTAAAAGTTGTTAAAATTGCTCCCATTATTGCATTAGTTCCCTTCTCTCTACTTTCGACATATGAAAGTTTTAAAACTGTTTCATCATTTAAAGATAGATTCAAGTCAAGATTTTGCCGATTTAGAAGTATTTTAGATAAAAAGCTACTTAGGTTCGCTAGGAAGGTTCTCTACAACAGAGCCGTCCTAAAACGTCTACTGCTTTAAGATGGCGGCTGTCTACTAACGCATTTAGTGCCATGTCTGTCATTTTGCATCTAGTTATATCTATCTACAGTACACGTGATATCTACCATGTCTACCATACCTACCATAACATGCGGGCGTAGTTTGTAGGCTATCGGCTACAACATGTATTATTGGAGCTACCTAGCATCGCGTTTGCTCCTCGTCACAATTTTCTTGCCTCTTCCCCACTCCTGCTCTGCTCTGTCGTCTCGGTGAGTCCGTCTCCCTCAGACTTTTCGACCAATATAGTAACGCATAGTAACGCATGCCTTTCCATCCTCAGTAACGGTAACGACGTTGCCAAGATGAGAAAAGTAATTAATTAGATTACCCACTACTGAAAAAAATAACGCCGTTAGTAACGCTGTTATATTGTAACGCCGTTATTAACAACACTGGTGGCTACCCCCCCAACACACACACCACCCCACCTTGTCAGCGCTGACGAGTCGTGTTGGGGGGGGTCACGTCAGCGAGTGAAAGTCGTGCCAATGTTTATTCTTGAGTATCATTTTATCCTGGCAGCCTCTTTTTTTCTTTCCTCGGACAAAACGTTTTGTCTTTGTTGCTCTGCAATCTTTGCAGAATTCGCAAGAAGGCGTTAGCATCGGCTTCTGTCTTTACAATGAATTTGAAAAGGTGGAAGTGATGTATCCTGTAAAGCAGTCAGCACATTTGTATTTATTTATTTATTTATTTTTTTTTTTGTGGCAGCGTTCCTTCCACCCTCCTCAAAGTTAATTAGTGCCAGTGAAAGCGATACAAGCCCCCGCAAGATATAAAAGAGGTGTCATTCATCTAGTTGTCAGTCGACATCCCATCACAAATGTTATGAAAAGTTACCTAGTGTTGCTTTAACCTATGTTTGCACAATTTTAAAATGTTGTTCACAACATTTATTGAAGTAGAAGCAGGGCCGGCCCAGCCTATACGCAGACTATGCAGCTGCTTAGGGCCCCTGACCACTAGGGGGGCCCCAATCTGGAAATTGTTTAATTTACATTCTATTTTGTTTACAACCGTTTGCTTTATTTGACTTTTGTGATTTTTGATACTTGATTATAAGCTTAAAAAATTAAAAGTACTTCCTTAACGTTTCTTTCCTCTTTTAGAAAAAGGTTTGGCGCTATCTACTGTAAGTACTGACAATCATTTGGGGTGAGAAGTTTGAAGTATGCAGTGCAAGAAAATCTGATTAATATACAAAATATGGATGTATGGGTTGGATTGCATGTATGGGTTTCACAGTACACTGTGACGAAATGGTGGGCCAAAAATATGGGCCCCTTAGCATTATTTTGCTTCGGGCCCCCAAATGGCCTGGGCCGGCCGTGCATACGTCCATATTTTGCATATTAATCAGATTTTCTTGCACTGCATACTTCAAACTTCTCACCCCAAACGATTGTCAGTACTTACAGTAGATAGCGCCAAACCTTTTTCTAAAAGAGGAAAGAAAGAAGTTAAGGAAGAACTTTTATTTTTTTAAGCTTAGAATCAAGTATCAAAACTCACAAAAGTAAAATAAAGCAAACTGTTGTAAACAAAATAGAATTTAAATTAAACAATTGCCAGATTGGGGGCCCCCCTAGAGGTCAGGGGCCCTAAGCAGCTGCATAGTCTGCGTGTAGGCTGGGCCGGCCCTGGACATATGGGTTGGATTGCATGTATGGGTTTCACAGTACACTGTGACGAAATGGTGGGCCAAAAATATGGGCCCCTTTGCATTATTTTGTTTAGGGCCCCCAAATGGCCTGGCCCTGAGTACAAGTCTTGGAGGTCAAGCAGTATCCCAGAATGAATTGTATCCACTTTACGCTTATGCCACATGCCCTGCTACAGCCCATCTATTTTTTATAATCTGCTTCCTCTTTCAAACTCCCCAATCATGAAAATATAACACCTAGAACATTGTTGCAGCTGGGACTTGCACATTACATCTCCAAGCAAACCTTTATTCAGGTTGACTGTTGTAGGTCAACAACTTGGTTTGTACATTGTTGTGTGTGCACGCAACGCCCACTTCAGAAAATTGAAGTATGTCCTGAATTTAAATACAAAAGCTGCTTTCTCTTGGAGCTGTACTGCACCCCCAGTTATTGCAGTCTTTGTGAGTAAAATTGGATTCACTCTTATTTACTCTTTCAGTGCCATTGAAGGTGATAGACGTCCAATCATGTGGATATTTTCATCTTCCTGCCTTGAATTTAAACAAAGGCATGAAAATCTCTCACCTTTCGGCAGGGGTGAAAGTGGCTAGAATTTCTAGCCGGAACTCCCCGACGTGAAGGTCGCCAAGGAGCCAGAAATTTTATTTATTTTTCATTCAAAATTGTATTTTTTAAATGATTTGCAAAATTTAAGTTAACAAAAACAGCAATAACCTCAACCTCCATCTCCTAATTTTTATTTTCCCTTATTTCCTCACATACTATGCGAAATCTCAATTTTAACGACTTAAGACCATAGGATATATATTCAAATTGAAGTAAATGTAAATTTTTTTTTAAAATAATAAAGATATAGGTAACATACATTAGGAAAATTAAGTACAAATGACTTATATTATGCAGAGTGTAATGGAATAAATTTTGAAGATCGTGCAAACATTGACTTTTTTCAATCATAAGGAAATGAATAAGTAGCCTAACATGAATGAACAAATACAGTATAAGTCCAAAGTGCACATTGACAGCTAAGATGTTCTGAACCTCCCCATCAGAGCAAATAAAACTAAATATGACAAATAAGCCTCCTCAACTCTTTCGTTGCTCTTAAAGATTTGATCCATTTTATGTTGCATTGCCCTTTTTTGTCACATCAATTTAACAAGCTTTTTTTTTTTTTGCTGTTCCGGAAAACATGCACATTTGAACCAATCAGAGCTAACCATCTCTGCTGATTGAACGAATAAATGAGTCCAGGCGTTTTGCTTTGCTGCGTGCATTCGCACATTGACGTGACTCATCATTGTCAGACTCAGATAACTGCAGCAGCTGGGGAAACCTCCATGCCGTCCGTAGAATAAAATCAATAAAAAATATTGGTGGTTACGGATTACGCTACACAAGCACTTTATTATGTTTGTTGTTACCACTTGTGTATGTAAATCTGATGTTAGATTGTTTTCTTCTTGGAGCTGAAATGCATGTGTGGCAGCTTAGCATTTTTTTTTTTATTTTTTTTTACATAGCGTTTTGACAGTTGCTGTCATATTTTCAGAATCAAAGCAACGTGAATCCTATACCGGAACTGCGTTCTTGCCCTGAATCGTATACCGTTCCTGACCGTTCTGGCCCACTTTCACCCCTGCCTTTCGGCGAAATTCGCCGTTTTTGAAGTCAAATTTGAATGAATTGTGTAGATCCGAGGAGATTTTTTTTAATGTCGGACGCTTGATATGCAAGCAGGGAAAGCGACACTAAGCCAAAAAAGTGCACCAAAGTGCTGAATACATTGACTTATTTCAACGAAACAAAGGAGGGTAGACTGTTGTGTCCTGTCTCTTCAATGTCCAGCTTAGCTGCACTTCGGCTGTGAATGAACCCTAAAGCCCCGTCACCTAGTTGTAATTTTGGAAGACGACAGGAGACAATTACAGGCTGGCAGATCATAAGTCCATCTAACTAACTAAAGACATGTATTTTGAAGTTGCTAAGCCTGTCGCAATATGCAATGAGTCCATTCATCGCACGGTAAATAAAAATGAGGGTGGTAATGCTTGTGTGCTGATGGCATATGAGACTTCAGTTCCTTTCACAGAGGTTTATTGGTCATCGACACACAGTAGAATTAAAGTTCAGACATACAAAATAAGGAAACATATCTATATTAAGCACTGTAAATGTTAGCATTGCTACATTGAGGCTAATGGGGAAAAAAGACAACCTACTTTAGCCTGCTGTAAAACATTGGCCGTCTTCTCCAAAACCCAAACTTGCGGTTGAAAGGTGACACTTAAAACATGAAAAATCGCTGGTTAACAGCATTTGCAAAGGGGAAAAAAAAGAGGGAAACAATTGATTACTGACACCACATGCAATGACAAAAAGAGCTTTTTTGCAGAGTGTAAAGCTTACTGTTAGTGGTCTAGCGAACGTACTTCTGGTGAACATTTCAAAATAAAAGCGCGTCATGTTCATCATATAAATAATGATTTCTGGAGTTAATCGCACTTACTCCAGAATTCAGATTGTACACTAAAAATAACTTTAAAATGACACCCTTTATGAAAAATCTGATTGGCAATAAATGATTTTTATACTACTGTTATATATAGTAGTATACTATAATATTAATGGTCATTGGTAGATATATTTTTTAAGAATTGTTTTGAATCATGTTGGAAAGTCGAAGTCAGTGTTCTGAATCTGTTTACATTCCATTCTTTTGCACTAGTTAATACTATGAGGATTTGACCTCATTGTTTATTTGATTTATTGTTATTTACGTGTTTATTTGTACTTTGATAACGAATTTAAGTGTTCCAAAATGTTTTTGTGAATTAACAAGCGTCCTCAAAAATTTCATTGCTAAATTAGTAATTTAAATAAATAAATAAATAAATAAAAAGGAAAAACAATTATTGTTCATTCACTGCCAGCCCTCTCACTTTCTGTCAATGGCAACAAATGGGTTAAACCGAGGAAGTTTGAAGCAGAATCATTTATTATTTTTATCCAATAACCAATTTATCCTTTGAGGAATCCAAGCCAGGTGTGTGTGTGTGTGTTTTCTTTTAAAGCACTCTAGTTTTTAAATCGTATTTTTCTCACTATTAAAGAGTAATTCCTTTCACCCTGTCTTCTTGGTAAAAGTGATGCAGGTTTCACTCATGCGCAGTACAAATTGAGTAGCCGGACTGGTGATGAATTTTAAGCAAACGTTTTAGAGCTTACAACGTTAAGTTTTTGATTTCAGTTTTCATGCACATACGTAGTACGGATCAGGTATGTCCTACATGCCTGATCGGTTAATGGATAATGTAATTCTAACATGTCTAAATCTAGTACACATGCATAGTGCTGTTCTGGCTCGAGAGGTAGAAACACAGGTTGGGTCGCATGGCCTGATCGGGTAATGATCACTTTTCAATTAGTTTCTCTGTGACATACACTTGAAACCATCTCACAAGTTTTTGACTCATATCCACCGACATGAATTTATAGTTGTAGAAATTAAGAGTTGTGTTCACCACAAGACAATGAATCATAAATTACCTGTTTCATACTTATTTTAAAACAATTGTAACCAAACATGAATGGCTAGTCTTGCATATGTATTTTACAACACATATGTCCCACCTCATCCACAGTGTAAACTCTTTTCTTGTCCAAAAATGTTTTTGCACATTAATTCTCATGCATCTTTCAAATTCATGACAGAAACAGACTAAGCTTTTACACTGCAGCAATGTTCCCAGAGAGGATTTTTAGCAAACCTATTCAGTCCAAACAGAGGAACTGTTTGTTGCAGCCAAGTTCACAATGGTCAAAGCAGGGAACACAAACATAAGTGTTTGCTGAAGTCTTTTGAGAAGATTGACTTTTGCACAAAGATGCCATTCATGATGCTGTGGAGTCTATGATCTTCCCCAGCTGTGGAGTCCATGCATGCAAGCACACACACACACAGATGTGCATCATTCATTCATTTGTCACTAAGACGTTTGTTTTTGTTTCCCAACTTAATGTGGAGGTGTTGAGCGTACAAAAAGCTATTTTGAGTGAAAACCGCAAGACGAGATTGCGCAAAATTTTTGCCTCCTTAATATGAGGAATTTAGGGATTACCAGGCGACACATACAGTCCAAGGTACATTCTGTAAGCCGTTAACTCATACAGTTAGAGAGAGCGACTCATAATTCCAGTCTGCTGAATGTTATGCTCTACACTAATTTATTGTTTCCATGGATCGACTTTTCCGATCCCCAAAGTAGTGAGGTTAGCATGGATGTCACAGAATTACAACATAACCATGTATTCTTCAAATACAATTCGTATTTCTCACCGTCCCCCCGATTTGTGCTGTCAACCCCCAAATACAAATTGGTAACTTCCCAAAGGAACAAACTCTTTCCTGTGGAATATCTAATATATCTAATAACTGGTTGCTAAATGTTCTTTTTGGTAAATTAATCTCAATTTAAACTAGTGCAAACTCCTTCAGATTTCCACATTAGAGCTTGGAAAGATGGATATTGGATTTTTAGTACCAACATCTCCACAACGCACATTATTTAAAGTGAGACACTGTCCGTATTTTTAAAAGAAAGCTAGTTGATATCTGAACATGGAGATGAAACGTCATGTACGTAATTAATAAACTATTGTACTGTGTCATCATCATTTATTATGCAGAACAAATACTATTTCTAAAGGTTCTTCATTTACAGAGAGGGCAGCTTCAAGGGACTATATGAGTAAGCTAAGATGATCTTGGGTTTCATTTTCTGGTCAGAACAGTATATTCATATGGATTTCCATCACAATATAACCATTCCAACTGGGGATGTCAGAGTCACCTGGTTTTGAGAATTTCCCGATACCAAGTCCCGATCCGATACTGATTTTCTTTATTTTTCTTTATTTTTCAACAAAAGTTCCAACCATGTCACAGTACTGTAGATTTTACAGTACTTCCTCTTCCGCTTTTTCCGGGAGTGTTGCGGAGTATAAAACGCATATATTTTTGTATCTTTTGGCAATGCCATTTTATTTCTGGATTATTTTGTTACTTTTTAGCCCTTACAAAGTAAATATATATATATATATATATATATATATATATATATATATATATACAAATTAGGCCTGCACAATATTAGAAAAAAATGATATACAGTGATCCCTCGTTTTTCGCGGCTGATGGGGACCAGAACCCACTGCGACTAGTGAAAAACCACGAAGTAGCACACTTTTTTTTTTTTTTTAATAAATTTATTCAGATTTAGCATTGAAAAGAGATATTTTATATGATATGTTTTTTCATGCTTTTGTCAATTGGTGTAAATATTGAAATTATTGTGAATGAGCCAACATTAGTTGGTTGCCTGTTGGTTTCGTTGTTTTTGTCTGTTTTTCCTTTTTCTTCGTTTTCATTGTGTGGACAGGAGTATCCCACGAGTAAGGATGCTGGACAATGAGATCAGGGGTGGGATAAAATAAGTTTTTTCTTCTTCCCACTCCCCTGTTGAATTATATTGTATGTTTTTTTGTTTCTTTTGTGTGTGCATGCTCGAAATAAGTTTCATCATCATCATCATGTTTTTCTCCAAAGTATATATATTTTTTATGTGTATATATACTGTATGTATATATATATATATATATATATTTATATTAGTTTAATAAATGTATTTTAAGCACTTCAAATGTAAGAATTATGAGTTAAGTGAGTTGAGTTTTAAAACATGTTACGGTCCCACCAAATTATTTTAAAACAAGAATACGGTAGTAGAAAAATGCTTGGCTTTATTACATGCTTCATTGGGTGAGTCCACTCAAATCTGCTCAAGCTGCTCACTTACACACAATGAGTTGCCTCAACAATAGGGGTGTAACGGTACACAAAAATCTCGGTTCAGTATGTACCTCGGTTTTGAGGTCAGGGTTCGGTTCATTTTCGGTACAGTAAGAAAACAAAATGCAAAATATAAATGTGCTAGTTTTTTATTACACACTTTTGTGCTTTCAACAATAGGAACATTAGCCTATACAAAACTAGAATTCTGCTCAAAAAGTAGTGGGTATTTAAAGATAATCCAACAGCAATTTGCCTTTCAGAACCCGCGTAGCTGGTCAGCTTTCTTTCTGAAAGAAAGAAGAAAAAAGACCTGTGCTAAAGAGAAAAGCAATCCCAATGACAAAGATTTTAACATGTATTTTACAAATGAAATGCCTCAATGAAACATTTTTTTTCTTATGAACGGTTTTCCAAAGCTTTATTGGTGGATTTTCTCAAGTTAAAGCGCCACACAGAAATTAATAAATTTAATTGTGTATTCTGTGTATTATTCTTATTATTTAATTACAGGTGTTTTAGCTCATTTCAATTTATTTTATTTCAATGGGCTATTATTTATTTTATTATGTGTTTATATTTTACAAATGTGATGTAGTATTCATTTATATTGTGTATATTATGTTTTATAACTTTAGTTCCTATGTGAATATTAGTTCCTACTTGTTTTGTTGTGGTAGGAAGGTTTTGTATTGAACACGGGGCCGTGTTGGTTATTATTATAGCAGAGAAGACAACAGTAAATCAACAAAGACAAGTCAACTGTGCCCTGATCTACCACTCGAGATCTGATGAACTCAAAAAGTAGGTTACGATTGCATATTAGTTCGAAAATGGACCGAATCCATCGTATTTTTACACGAGTGACTTCCGGTCTGCCCGAGCCTTGCTACCGGTAGTAGTAATGACGCAGGAGGGCTGTGTCTCACGTCAAATAATAAACTCTGTCATTCTTTTCGTGTGCGTCGCGTTGAGCCGCTTCTGGGACTCATCTAACACACGGCCGCACTGCGACTGGTGTGCATTGGCTGATTGACTTTAACGCCCGCACAACTGTTTTAAAAAAACTGTGATTGACGCATGCGGCGCTTTGAAGTTCGTGTCTCTGGCAACATCTAACCCAAACATCTTCCAATCACCTTTAATAAGCAACTACAGTGCACGCCTGACGAGAGCAGGGAGACGGAGGGAGAGTGACACTACGTGATTGGCTCGGGACAGCTCATCTGCTCATCTTTTTTTTTTTCCTTTCTTTCTTTCTTTTTTTTTTTTTCTAATTAAAAAAAAAATCTGCGATGGACTGAGGGCGTGAAGTTTGGTTGCACTGGTGCATACTTTTTACTTAAGGTGCACCAACTTAAAGAGCATATGACACCAGAAAAAAAGTCTTAAATGGCATTATTATGTGAATTAGAATCATATTTTGAGACGATTCGACTATATACAACAATTTAGCAAAGCGCAGATGACGAGAAATTAGTCTTTTAATCTGCCGGTTAGCCACGCCTACCATTATAGGGCTTTAGCGTCCCCAACAGGTGGATGACGTCAGCGGTAGACTAGGCTCATCGGTTTTACTATTCAGCCCATTGAGGGGGAATTGTTCAGAACGAGGAAAATGCGACGAAGAGAGCTGCAAAATGTCATTGTTTCAGTCTCTCTACTCCCAATATTTTTACAGGATATTCTTTTTATCCAAGTATTTTTCCCCAATAGCTATATAAATGGCTTGAGAAGGACCAGTCAGCCCGTCGAGGGGGAACTATTCACAATGAGGAAAACGCGACGAAGAGAGCGGCAAAATGTCATTGTTTCTGTCTCTTTACTTCAATATTTTTACAGGATATTCTTTTTACCCAAGTACTTTCCCCAATTGCTAAATAAATGGCATGGTCATGATAAATAACAATCTTGTGCTAAATGGAATATAAAATAATAAAAATCCATTTATTCAAGACGAAATGGCAAAATTACTCCATAATGGTCAAAACAGTCGACTTCACCTTTATTGTCACACCTCCCGAACGATATTTTATGACACCTAAATCGGACATATGTAATTTCCCTTCCCAGGCTTCGGAGAATGTAAACAGACCAGAAGGAGTGACAGCTAGCCGACATGCTAACCCGAACCGAGGGATGTTTCAAAGTCTTCGAAGTGGAAAATCACACATAACTAGCCTGGATTATTTGACATGACGACCCGGTTGTCGAGTTTCTTTGCGGATCGGCAAACCGCCCGGCGGAGAGCAATTTACAGTTCGTTCCCTGGAGGAGGGTGGCTGGAGTTGTTGTGTAGCTAACGTGCTAACAGCTAACTGCTAATGAGCATGAGGATAGCTTTTTACATGCCTATCAATGATCAAACGTAAGTAGTCCTTTATTTAAAGGAATTTTATAGTGTTTACTTTGTAATCACTGTATTCGTATTTGACATAATACAAAACAAGATGTTTACTCACTTCCTTGTAAGTCCAATGGTCCCACAGTAAATATCCACGGTGAATGGGAACCTTTTGAAACTCCAAAAAGGCGCATACGCCTCTCCCGCATACAGAATGATTTTTCTGCAGCCGTTTGGCTGGCGTGATGCAAAAAATAAAAGTATTAATCCACAAAATCAGCTGAATCCTTCGTCCTCATACACAACAGTACACTGTATAGTGAAGAGAACGTCTTCTACCGTACACGTCACAGCGCCCTCCTCCTCAATGCAAGACCGAAGCCGGAAGTCACTCATTTTCATGGCGCGGGATTCAAAAAACTAAATAAATATAGCGATCGCTTCCACACACATCCAAGCGGTCCATATCATTCAGGGGCATAAAATACCGCGTGTATTATGAAATAAACATGCTTTTTCGTGTCACAGGCACTTTAAAATACAGACACACCCACATTTTTCATTGTATCACTTTCAAAGCCATACTTTCAATCACTCTCTATAACATTCATCAAATTTTTGAACTGCTTATCCTCATGAAGTTTGTGGGGGTGCTGGAGTCTATCACAGCTAACTCCAGGCAGAAGGCGGGGTACACCCTGAACATGTTGTCAGCCAGTCGCAGGGCACATATAGACAAGCAACCATTCAGCCACACACTCACACCTACGGACAATTTGGACTGTTCAATCAGCTTACCATGCATGGTTTTTTTGGGATGGGGCAGGAACCTAGAGAAAACCCACACAGGCAAGGGAAGAACATGCATACTCCACACAGGAAGGCTGGAGTCGGGATTGAACCCAAAATCCCAGAACTGTGAGGTGGACGTGCTAACCTCTGTCTCAACTTGCCGCCTTCATAATGTGAATTATTTTTAGACAAGAATAACATAGAAATATTATTGTTTTTATTGAATGCTTGTCCGTATTAAATGCTTCATTGAGTGAGTCCACTCAAATTCACTGACATTTTTACGCTCACGCTGCTGAGAGCAGACTCTGGACTACGAAGATTGACTAAACGATGATTAACACATTTGTGCCTTTGATTGTAGAGCTACCGAGCTTTCTCTCGCTAGATCTCGCTCTAAGCAGCAAACCTGTCAATCATCTTAACTTTAAGTACCCAACGCCAGCTCCACTGGTGACAAAAAAGCAGCAGGAGGGAGGGTGAGGAGGCTGTATGAGCATGAAGCAGAAAAACATAAATATACTTTTCAAATTAAAAACCCGATCCTTTTCACACGATACTAATCCCCTGAAAAATGGCATTATCTGCCCGATTTCCGATCACGTGATCGGATCGGGACATCGCTAGTTCTAACAATTGTCCCAAAAATACCACCTTCCCATCCCTAGATTTTTTTACATACTTGCATACAAGCGTTCCCAGACAAACCTCATAATAATGCAATTGATGGTGTGATGTATTTTAACCATGCCAAGAAAAAGGGACTCTCCATAATGCTGACATCATTCTCCCATTTAAATTCCACTTCAATGTCTAAAATCAAAGAAACTTTGGAGAAGGATCTTGAAATTGTTATTAGCACAGCTGACTCGGGAGAGGTTCTAAGGAGAATTCACTCATCTTCATTTTGTGCGAAGCACTGCTTAATCCAGTTTGTCTCGTGCACAGGAGGCACCTCTCTAAATCCAGATTGGCATGAATTTATTCTCAAATTGATCCATCATGTGATCGATGTAAATCAACAGAGGCCATTTTAGTACACATGTATTGGTATTGCCCCAAGATATAATTTTGGAAAGACATTTGCAAAGCACTTTCTAATATGATGAAGGTCAAACTACCACTGAATCCACTCATATTACTCTTTGGGTTGCACAAGAGATTAGCATTCCCTATCGGTGGGCGTAAAATTATTGCCTTCTCAACATAGGTTGCTCGCCGCCAGATTTTTTTTCTAAATGTAAGGATATAGCCCCACTGACAATATCACACTGGATCAAAAACATGTTACTCCATTTCAGACTTGAAAAAGTCAAGGAATGATGAGCAGCTCTGAACAAAATTCAATCAGGTGTGGGGGGTCTTTCTGAAATACTTTGATCATCCTTCAACAAAGATAGAGGACTGAAAATTTGTTAATTAATGGCAGATTCAATGTGTATGTGAATGGTCTTGAAATATTGATAATTTTTTTTTTTTTTTTTTTTTTTTGATGTCATGCCAGTGACATTGGTGTTTTTTGTTGTTGTTTTTTTCCAATATACTTTTGGGAAAAAAAGGGAAAAACATGTCTTTTATGTATCTCTTTGTAATGTTGTTAAAAGTGAAATATACATTGTACACAAAATACACTGTAACAGTTCTTTAACACAAACTTAAAATAGCAAAATGAAGTAGTGTAATTCTGTCAAAAAACAAAAAAAAATCTCTCTGGTTATTTTTGAGCATGGATTTCATAACAATATTGACGGGACACGGGGTATGGGGCCGACTAATGGGGCGCCCTGGACATATTCTCGACTCTCCTGTTCTCCGTCAAAGCTGACCGAATGGAAACACAGACAAAGAGCTTTTTACGTTGAAAATTCTTGTGAATAAATGCTTAAATCCCTGATTTTTGGTTCAAACAAACAAACAAAAAACAACACAGCATTTATTTTACATAAATATGTTGAATATGGTGCTCGTCTTTAAGCCACTGTGGCGCCACCATATCACAACAAAGAGCTTTTTACGTTGAAATTTTTGGGAATAAATGCTTAAATCCCTGAATTCTTTAAAGATATGGACATAAAACAGTCTCGATTCTTGGTTAAAAGCAAAAAAAAAACTGGGCAGTTAGCATTTATATTACGTAAATATATCAAATGTGCTGCTAGTCTTTCAGCCATTGTGGCGCCGCCTTATCACAACAAAGAGCTTTTTACGCAGCAATTTTTTAAAATTAGGCTCGAGCGTATGACGTGGCACTTGCTAGGTTTCCGCCGCTATCGCCATTTTGGAAGCGAGAACAGTGAGGCATTTCAACACAGGTCGCTCTTTAAAAATGGTTGGAAATTATTGTGCGGTAAAGAATTGCAACAACCGATTGAATACAAAGGAGAATGTGCAGCTCGATGGAACACCATTGCGTTTCTTCCGGATCCCTACATGGAGAAAAGGCGAGGGAAAGGTCATATCTGAACTTGCCAAACGTCGAAGAATGGCATGGGTGGCCTCGATCAGAAGGAAGGGCATAACGTTTGATTCTCCAGTTACACACTGAGTTTGCTCTATGCACTTCCACTCCGGTAAGTTAATTTCGTTTGTTTACGCAAATTTCAGTAACTTTATGCCCTAAGTCGGCCTGTTGTTAGCTATAGATACAGCTAAACAACTAGCATGCATACATGTGCATTGTCTTCATAAGACATAATTCCTGTCGTTGCTAAATGAAAAAGCTGTAATATTTTGACATGAGAGAGTGGCAAAGAATTTGTACACAGGCTACATTTTCTGCAACAAAAAATTTGTACATCCGTGGTCACAGACTAATGTAAACACACATTGCCTACCTTTGCTAGAAAGATGGTGTTGCCGTTTGCTATGGTCATAATGTGCAGATCCTGCACCCATCCGCAGCAAAACTGTTCGTTCGTAGCTTTGTAGCGATTTGTAGTTTTGGAATTGCTGATGAGTGTAGTAACATACACCAAACACTAAATACAGCATGATGTCCATTTCGCGTAGTGGTGCAAGCTTGTCGACATCTTTATTCCATTTGTGTTCGGCTTGCTCGTGAGGGTCAACATTGTTCACATCCTTAAAATTGCTCACATATCTGTCCTTCGCCGTGGTAACAAGTTTGTCTCTGTATCGAACTGGCAAGTTTTCCCTACATTTTTCCATCTTTGGCACTCGTAGTTCAATTGTATTTGCCGTTAAGTTTAAATGTCCCGTGATGCAGACGTGCTTCCGAAATGGCTGCGTTGTCGCAAATCTCGCACGATCCCGTGCTGCTGTGACGTAAACGCTCGAGCCTAATAAATGCAAAATCCTTGAATTCTTTATAGATATGGACATAAAACTGTCTCGATTTTTGGTTAAAAGCAAAAAAAAAAAACGGGCAGTTAGCGTTTATTTTATGTAAATATGTCGAATGTGCTGCTAGTCTTTGAGCCACTGTGGCGCCGCCTTATCACAACAAAGAGCTTTTTACCTTGAAATTTTTGGGAATAAATGCTTTAATCCCTGAATTTTTTATAGATATGGAGGTAAAAACAGTCTCGATTCTTGGTTAAAAGCAAAAAAAAAAAACGGGCAGTTAGCATTTATTTTATGTAAATATGTTGAATTATGACGCCAATGCCGTAGCGGTTCATTTCTCCCATTGATTTTTTTTTTTTTTTTTTCAAAATGTTTCAAAATGCATGCATGGTATGAATAATATAATAATTACCTCAAATCCTCGAACAAATCAGTCCTGAGACAATCCTTCCTGTTTATATGTGGTACAGCTTTCGTACTTTTTCAACCTAAATCCGGGGTTGGATCGCTGCATGTGTTGAATAACTGCGACCGACTTCGACCGACTGAAGCGGAGTGTAGGTCGGCCCCCTTCTTGAAGGCTTGGTGCAGTGCCTGGCGAATGTGACCCGTCGATATCATGATG
Organism: Corythoichthys intestinalis; assembly: GCF_030265065.1. Lineage (NCBI taxonomy): Eukaryota > Metazoa > Chordata > Actinopteri > Syngnathiformes > Syngnathidae > Corythoichthys > Corythoichthys intestinalis. The sequence continues at coordinate 19,457,866 of NC_080410.1, forward strand.
AAGTCTATGTTTTGAGGCAGAGAAACTTTGTTTATGGCACAATTATTTTTTTCTGTACTTATCTATGGAGAAAAAACTCTGAAATGTCAAATCCTTTTTTATTAGAAGGTCAACCAAAAGGTTTTACCCTTTTTACCCTTTGTGTGGTTTCTCAGTAAAACACAGTTATACACACAGACTGACTGAAATAGTGTGTTCTGTGCGTACCATGATTATGCCAGTTAGAAAAAGTTCAAATACAAATTAGAAAAAATGTACCTAATGCATCTTCATTTTTGTTAACTTACGATATCGGTTTCAAGGGATGCAAGGAAAGGCAGAAATGGTTAGGAATTGGTGGTTTAACATGACCACAATGTATCAAACAACTGTCTTTGCTTTGAGTAGTTACAGGAAACTGGGTGCACTGTGAGCTTGCACAACCACCAGTGCGTGTTTGCGAGCATATGTGTGTGTGCACACGCACAAACTGCATGACGCCTCCATGAGCAGAACAGGAAGCAGCGAGGTCTACACATTTCTCTCTCCTCCTCTCCACCCCGTTCACTTGCTTCAGATTTAGCCAGGCTTTTGAGTGTAAATCCATCCTGGATTTTGAGGAGGCATGTATTAGTTGTGTTTGTTGCCACCGTGACTGCTGGGTGGGGAAGCAACTGCCGAGGGGGGGGGGGTGAGTAAAGCCAGAGGCCAAACATGGCCAGTGAGGATGCAATAGAGGACTATATGAGGGATCAACCTGCTGATGACCCCGTCCACACTGAGCAGAGTGACACAGACAATTCGGTAGGCAACTTTTCAGATCTCAAAATGGCCGTCTTGTTCCCTGCCAACATTTTACATGGTCCTTCTCTTTTTGGCTGCTTCCTCATTCACATTTTTTAAATTCGGATCGTTTGTATTTCTTCTTCTCCTCTGCCCGTCACAAATGTTTTGGCCTTAGCTCGGGAGACATCTTGCACTTGGGCCTTTTTGTTGTACAACACCAAAAATGAAGTTGTATTGTGTTGAACAGGATAGCGTCACAGCATAAATTCTCCCTTCCTGTCTTTCATGTTGTGTCACCGCTGAGGTCTCTGATGAGGCTGGCAACATGGTATACACTCACCCGTCTTAAGTCACTGGCTGCCATTTACGGTTAACAGACACCCAGCCCATGTGAAATGGGAGGGGTGGCAGCGAATGGACACCAGCCCACCCAGTTCTATTGGATTGGATGTTTACTAGTGACAAACTCATTTAAATCCACAGCAAATCTGTAAAAACATCAGTTCATATGTTAATGTTGACATAAGATTGTGCAAATTATATTTGATAATGGGTAAGAGTCTTTCCGAAAAATGTAAAATAATCATCTCTTATTTGATGTGTGCAGTGTGAAAAGCTGTTTTTGCTTTGATCTCGATATAGATTTACATTTGACAGTCGGAATATCATTTAACAAAAGATGGTACTTTCTCAACTAAACTGTGTTTTTTGTTGTATCTTATGACATTTGCAGCGTATCACAAAAGTGAGTACACCACATCTTTTCATGGGACAACACTGACAAAATGACACTGTGACACAATGAAAAGTAGTCTGTGTGTAGCTTATATAATAGAGTTAATTTATTTTCCCCTCAAAATAACTCAAAATATAGCCATTAATATCCAAACCCCTGGGAACAAAAGTGAGTACACCGCATGGGAACTACGTACATCCCTAAATGTCCAAATTGAGTACTGCTTGTCATTTTCCCCTCCAAAATGTCATGTGACTCGTTACAGGAGTGCTGTCAGCATTGCTGCAGAGATTGAAGAGGTGGGGGGGGGGGGGGGGGGGGGGGGGTCAGCCTGCTAGTGCTCAGACCATGCGCCGTACTCTACATCAAATTGGTGTGCATGGCTGTCATCCCAGGAGGAATCCTCTTTGGAAGACTGTACACTAGAAAGCCCGCAAACAGTTTGCTGAAGACATGTCAATAAAGCACATGCTTTACTGGAACCATGTCGTATGGTCTGATGAGACGAACATTAATTTGTTTGGTTCCAGTGGTCTCAAGCATGTGTGGCGGCGACCAGGTGAGGAGTAGAGATAAGTGTGTCATGCCTACAGTCAAGCTTGGTGGTGGGAATGACCCCCCCCCCCACACACACACACACCTCTTCAATCTCTGCAGCAATGCTGACAGCACTCCTGTAACGAGTCACATGACATTTTAGACGGAAAAGGACAAGCAGTACTCAATTTGGACATTTAGGGATGTATGTGCTTCTCATGCGGTGTACTCACTTTTGTTGCCAGGGGTTTCGATGTTAATGGCTATATTTTGAGATTTTTTTTTTTTTTTAAACTGGGATCAGAAGCAAGTGGGGCAATCCACATTAAGGAGGCAATCAGCAGTAGATATGCCCATGATTCATTCATCAAATCCCCCGTAATTTTTATTTTATATAACAAACAAAACAGAACAACCAACCCGAAAAAACAAAACAAAAACAAAAAAACCCCAACAAAATTTACCCCCCCCCCAAAAAAAAAAAAACGAAAAAAAAAAAAAAAGACGAAACCCACACCCCCATCCCCCAAGACCCCCGGCACAAATCTCCGAAAACATGTATTGTTGTTATTGTTCCCCATTGAAGGGGAAAAGTACAAAGGCTACATAACAAAAGTGTACACATATATTATGAGGGTTTTCAGGCATATTTCAAAAATCTACATCAAGATGATAATCTGTGCTCCTAACGTATAACAAAAACGGGTTCCAAATGTTCTCAAAGGACCCAGATTATCCACCGAGTGTCAGTCTAATTTTCTCCAATTTGAGAAAGTACAGCATCTCTTTGATCCAATAGCCTTGCGTAGGCGGTACTGAAGATATATTCATTCCCAAACTCGACTCCCAGACCGCCTTCAGGGTGTTTAAGGTGGAGTCTGAACTGATTTTATAAATGTTGGAATAGACTGTCGTTATTGCACCCTTTAATGATGGCAAAGGTGTTAAAAAGGTGTCTAAGGCAGAGGCGGCTGGGAGAGTTGGGAAGTTTGGCCAAAGTGAGCGGACATAACTGCGAATTTGAAGATATCTAAAAAAAAAATGGCCATTGGGCAATGAATACTTTCCAACTAGCTGTTGAAATGAAGCAAAAGTTGAATCCAGATATAAATCCTTAAGTGTTTCTATGCCCAGCCTAGACCATGTAGTGAATGTATTATCTAAGAGAGAGGGGGGAAGGCATGGTTAGGCGAAATTGGAGCCTGACAGGAAAACGCCTGTAGCCCAAAGTATCCCCTGAATTGGTTCCAAATTCTGAGACACGAGAATACCACAGAATTTTGTAAATATGGAGAGGTCGATGACAGAAGTGGTGAAAACACTAAGGATTTTAATGTCACCAGTTTAACTGAGTTGTTTTCGACACCGAGCCACAATGGGGTGTTATCAGTGCTCTCACCGCGGAGCCAGTATGTCAGGTTTTTAATGTTCGCTGCCCAATAATAGTACAATATGTTAGGGAGAGCCATTCCACCCAGTTCCTTGGGTCTCTGTAATGTTTGATAGCGCAGCCTGGATTTCTTTTTATTCCATATAAATCTATGATAAGGCTGTCCACAGATTTGAAGAAAGAAAGAGGGAGAAAAATCTGAATACACTGTAACAAATAAAGAAAACGGGGTAGAATGTTCATTTTAACTGCGTTTATTCGAGCCGGAACGGAGAGATTAAGCAAGGACCATCTTTGAAAGTCCTGTTTAAGCTGCACAAGCAGCGAGTTAAAATTCATCTTTCGAAGGTTACTCCATGTGTCAGCCACATAGACTCCGAGATAGACAAACCCTGATTTTGATATTTTAAATGGGAAGTTTTCTAATGGATATGCTTTGGCAAGCTGATTTACAGGAAATATTTCGCTCTTCCCCAAATTCAGTTTATACCCAGAGATTTCACTAAAATCACGTAAAACAGTGAGAGCTGCAGGGATGGAATGAGACAAATCCGCCAGAAATAACAGAAGATCGTCTGCATAAAGTCCGACTTTCAGCTCCACACCATGTCGCACTATACCACGCAAGTTAGGGTGACATTTCAGCGCGGCCGAAAGAGGTTCCATAGCCACCGCGAACAACAGCGGGCTCAAGGGACAGCCCTGCCTGGTAGACCGAAATAAGTGAAAATATTCGGAATTTGTATTATTGGTTCTAACTGATGCTTGTGGAGACCAGTACAGAAGCCTAATCCAAGATACAAATTTTGATCCAAACCCAAATTTCCCCAGACAAAAAAACAAGTAATCCCATTCCACTCGGTTAAAGGCCTTCTCAGCATCTAAGGCCAACAAAGCCTCCGACCGAGCTTCCATTGAATGGTTGTACACAACATTAAAAACCCTCCTAAGGTTGAAAAAGGAGTGTCTCTCACGAATAAAACCAGTCTGGTCTTGAGAAATAATCAGTGGGAGGACACCCTCTAGGCGAAGAGCCAATAATTTAGACAGAATTTTAAAATCTACATTCAACAGACTAAGAGGGCGATAAGAACTGCATTTTAATGGGTCTTTGCCCTTCTTAAGAATCAGGGAGATACATGCCTGGTTTAATGTTTGGGGGAGTGCACCTAGCTCAAAGGCCTCCGTAAACACTTCTAACAGATATGGAGCCAATGGCTTCCAAAACGTTTTATAAAATTCACTCGGAAAACCATCTAAACCCGGGCTTCTGCCGCTCTGTAACGATTTCACTGCCCTTTCCAGTTCAGGGCCGGTAATAGGGCGTTCCAGCTCCTCTCTCAAGGTATAATTCAGGACGGAAAGCGGTATTTTGCTGAAAAACTGTTCAAATTGTTCAGGCCCAAAGGAGTGATCCGATGTATACAGTGATTTATAAAACTCAAAAAATGTATTGTTTATTTCTAAGGGATCTGACGTAGTTCCCGAGTCAGTCTCGACTCGTGAAATTAGCTGAGGGGATGACCTTTGACGTAACTGGTGAGCTAAAAGCTTATTAGCTTTATCCCCCTGTTCATAAAATTTAGACCTTGATAGCAGTAAGAGCCTAATAGTTTGTTGAGAAGAAATAGAATCGTATTCCGCTTGAAGAGCCATCCGCTCTCTGTAAGTCTCAGGCAGTTTGGAAACCGCATACTGAGCATCCAACGCTGCTATATTCTGAGAAAGATTTGTTAACTTTGTTATGGTTCTTCTCTTTTGATGTGCTTCATATGAAATAATTTCCCCCCTTATAAATGCCTTCATTGATTCCCATAGTAACGCAGCTGAAACACCCGGAGTTCTATTTACTTGAAAGAAAAAACTCAATCGCTCCGTTATATATTCGACAAAATTCTTGTCGAGTAATAGTTGGGTATTAAGACGCCAAGGTGGACGTGCATTTATGAATTTACGAAAATATATCTTCATAGAAACTACAGCGTGGTCGGATAGAGTTATTGAGTCATATTTACAGCCAGAGGCAGCAGTAAGCAAAGAGTTATCTATTAAGAAAAAATCAATTCGAGTAAAAGTCCGATGTACGTGCGAAAAAAAAAGAGTATTCCTTTTTATACGGATTGAAAAAACGCCAAGGATCTGAGACATTAAACTCATCCATAAAGGCTCCAATTGTTTTACTTGATCTTGACTGTGGCACTGACTTCAAGGAGGAGCGATCTAATGCAGGATCCAGCCAACAGTTAAAATCACCACCCAGCACTAATCTATATTCTGCCAAATCCGGTAACATTAAAAAAATCTGTTTGAAAAAACCCTCGTCATCCCAATTTGGCGCGTATATATTCACAAAGACAACCTTAACTTCATAAATGTGGCCGATGACTATAACTAACCTGCCAGTAGAGTCCGAAATGGTTTTAGTATGAGCAAGCGGAATGTTTTTATGCAAAAGTACAGCCACCCCTCTCGCTCTACTGGTAAAAGAGGAGAGAAATATCTGGCCGACCCAACTACGTCTCAATCTGAAGGCGTCTGTATTTCTAAGGTGAGTCTCCTGTAGATTATTTTGAGATATTTTAAGGGGAAAATAAATTAACTCTATTATATAAGCTGCATACAGACTACTTTTCATTGTGTCAAAGTGCCATTTTGTCAGTTTTGTCCCATGAAAAGATATACTTAAATACCTGCAGAAATGCAAGGGATGTACTCACTTTTGTGATACACTGTAGGTCCTTAGAAATTCTAAATGTGGCTAAAACTGATCTTGTATGTCAAGATCCAAGATTGTGGTCATTATGTCATTCTTATTGAATTTGTGATAGGATCGCACAAAGGAACTGCACACTATTTTTACCCTCTGAAAATATTGAAACTGCCTTTATTTGATTAATACTGTGATTTAAAGAAACACGAAATTCAGCACATGACAGATACTTTGTATTACACATCACATTGACAACCAGAGATCACGTATGGAAGGAAGGACATCAAAGTGAAACCACTGTAATCGGATTTGATTTGATTTGATTTGATCTGAATTTGAATTCAAACACTCTACTACAAACTGTTTCCGAAACTCCTTGTCATGGTCAATTGCGTCACTATAGAAAGTGCTACTATGCTGCACTTGGATTAGGGTTTTAATGATGCAGAGCTGCTGCCCCAGTCGGCTTGTAGCTTGATGCACACAGAGGCATAATACGTTGTAATCAGATCTACTAAGCTGGATGGATGGCTGCATCACGTTGTGAGTCGCCCTGGGTCCCCTACCATGCTGCTTGACGCAGGGGGAGGCACTGTAACCAGAAAGTATGTATAATTTACAGGTGCTTCGATGCTTTTCACCAAGATTAAGGCCAGTAATTACGTAATGAACTGTTTCAGTGCCACTGACTATGATGTCAAATCAGTGGCTCTTTTCTTCCTTCTTTGCTATGAATTTATAAAGTACAGTGATACCTCAACATACGACCGCTCCCACACACGATCTTTTGGACATCCGACGTAAAATTTGTCTCGCCATTTGTTTCTATATCCGACGACATGCTCGAAATACGATGGTTTATGACAGCGCTGCAGTTTCTGTGCTTTCCCGCAAGATGGACGCGCGGCGGATTTTCTTGTGAGAGAAATCAACATGGGTTCCAACAATGTTAGTGCAGGTACTGGGAAAAAGGTGAGGCTTACCATTGAAATGAAGATGGAAATGATGAAAAAAATATATATATATGAGCGTGGGGTGCGCATCTGTGAACTGGCAGAACAATACGACCGTAGACTGTCTATGGTGTCGGCGGTCCTTCTCCGTTCGCCTGTTTTCATAAGTTAATGTGACAATTATGTTTGTAACATCGCCAAAGAAATCGCCGGCTTCGTCAGGTTTTTAATCATTCATTTCAGAACTTGTGCTACGTAACATGCCTACTGTCCGTCGCAGCTGAAGAAGTGAAAAGTAAAAAGTCCTTCCTCACTCTGACACAACAGCCTTGCGGTCCGTTCAGGTACACCACGGAAAAATAAATCTGCCACATTAGAACCTGATTCGTTACATTATTACAGGTATTATTATATTATTATTCCAATTTTTATTCATAATTTACTTGTTTTGCTCTGTGTAATTGTTGTTTGCAATAGTACCAGCGGTATTTATTAAGGATTTGGTGTAGGTTTTCGGGCTGTGGAACGAATTAATGAAATTATAATGTATTCTTATGGGAAAATCCTGTTCGACATACGACCATTTCGACTTACAAACAAGGTCCTGGAACTAATTAACTTCGTATATAGAGGTACCATTGTATAAGTAGTCGCTAGTAGACGTCCAATCTATTTGAAGTGGGAGGACTGGCAGCGAATTATTCGCTGCCAGTCCTCCCACTTCAAATGGGTTTGATTTTAATCGCTGTCAATGGCAACCAATTAGTAAATGTAAAGACCAATCTAGTCAGTAAAACTGGTGCTGTTTTTAGTATTGTGCCAATACATGTATTAGTATCAGAAGAGGCCCTGATACAGCATCAGAATGCTAGCATCGATACCAGCAAATACTGACAAATAACAAGCCGATGCCCTATGTACTCGCCGAGATTTCGTTTCTAGCCGCCATAAAACCATTGAAGGCGATGACTTCTGCTGGCATGTAGAGTTTGGTACTAAAACACTGTGCCAGTTGCATACCTTTACCAATAAAACCGATAGTATCCAAATGAAATGAAAACTATTTTGTATATTTTTTCAAACTGAGTTTCAGTACAATATCGGGATTGGCCAACCTCACAGCCGTGTATCTCATTTGGTAAGCGGTGCAAAAACATGGTATCGTAACAATGTCAGTTGTTTTATTGAACTTCTACCCACTGTTATTTTGGGGTGAGGCGGGTTACTGGAAGGAAAAAAAAACAGGTGCACTAGAACTCCATACAGGGAGTTGAGATTCAAACCCCAACTTCCGAACTGTGATGCAGACACTAGCGGATCATGCTAGACTTCCAATGTGATTGCTTGAGCCTTTGAGCCACGCAGTAGCAGATGAGACCCTGATTAAAATCTGTATTCCTGCTGTTCTAATCTGCTGTAATCATGTTAGTGTTGATCATAGCCGCACTGATGTTGGCACTCAGCTGTTTACGCACTTAAAGTAAATGCTAAATGGGCTCCATTTATATAGCATCCTTCTACCTTCAATGTACTCAAAGGCTTTTAAAAATGTTGCCTCATAAACCTTCACTCTCATAAACAGACGTGGGTAGAGTCGCCAAAAACTGTGTTCAAGTAAGAGTACAGTTACTTTAGAGTAGTGTTTATACATTATGATGATACGGATGATTATGACATACGTTTAAACAAGCTAAAGTACTTTAAAACATTAATGAACCCAGTTACTCTTTATTTTGAATGCTTCTTATGACATAAGACTATCGTAATCATGACATGAGACCTATCATGAATATGAATTAATTCTTATGACCGGTGTCATGCAGTAAATTATGTCACTTGTGATACAAAAGTTAACATTGTTAGGACAATTAATGACATCTGTGACCTGTCATAAGCTCCATCCATGTTCATGAGTGGTGTTTTATGACAGTTTTAAGATGCATTTAATTAATGTTACCATACATTCTATAATTATTTTTATCTACATTGCCACCCCCGAACTATTATTATGTCTTTTATCTTGCAAAGTAAAAATGTTATTGCTCAATAATAGCTTTAGAAAACATTTTTTAAAAAAACCTATACACACGACAAAAATGGAATAAGACTAAGTTCAGGATTTTTGACATCATGCTTACTCTTTGAGTTAGCAAGGGTTTAATTAGTCGGTGGAGTTGAGTTCAACAATTCTGTGTAGTTTGTTAGTTGTTTTTTAGTTTCAGGCCTCCGGAGTGGCTAAGCTAGCGTCAGTCAAATAGACCATCTTAGCATGCCAATCAAAAACAACACACAGTATGCACACTAATGGTGGGAACCTCTTGGTACCTCACGATACGATACGATTTACGATACAAAGCTCCTGATAACCATGATCTCACGATATGGTGATACAACGAATATCGATACTTTGGTCAGGAAATTATTCTAGGATATTCTACAAAACGACTAATAAACAGAAAAGCAAGCTATCTTCATCATTCTGCTGTAAATTTATCACTAGTAGATGCCCAGTCCTTATGAACTGGGAAGGTGGCAGTTAATGAACCCCTCCCTCATCAAACGGGCCCTTCTCAAAAAGACATGGAAAAACTTATGCATGCATTCATTTTCAGCAGATTGGCCTATTGCAACAGTATATTTACAGGTCTTGATAAAAAATCAGTCAGGAAGCTGCAGCTAGTACAGAATGCTGCAGCCAGAGTCCTCACAAATACAAGGAAACTGGACCACATTACACCGGTTTTGAAATCGTTACACTTGCTTCCAGTGAGTCAAAGGATAGATTATAAAATACTACTGCTCGTCTACAAAACACTTAATGGCCTTTGACCAAAATACATGCTTGATTTGTTAGATTCCTATGAAACATCTAGACCCCTAAGGACGTCTGGCCCTGAAAGAGTTACACTGTTAAAGAACTAATTAACAGTAAAATAAATAGGAAAATAGACATATTAGTAATTTTGGCTGAATGCCAGTGTGTAAAACTATGTTTCAATGAGTTCAACATTTCTACTGACGTAGTCATTCTAATTTCTGTAGTAATCAACTGGATTTTCTATTGGATACTTGCACTATTCATTTGTAACTTTATCTTCTCACTCAGACTGATCCAGGCGGGCTGTCTGTGCTGCAACAACTCGGCTTGGACCAGAACTCTGACCTCTCGGACTCCAGTGTGCAGCAACGCCTGGATGAGTACCGCGAGAGGATCCGCAGGGATATCCGTAAGGAGCTGAAGATCAAGGAGGGAGCGGAGAATCTACGAAGGGCCACAACAGACAGGAGAAATGCCCAACAGGTTGACTCGCAGCTCCGCAGTTCTAAACGCAAGCTGGAGTGTCTCCATGCTCAACTACAGGAGCTGGATGCACTCATTGTGGTCAAGGGACACAATGAGAATAAAGGTACATGTTCTGCTTAGAGGAAAAAAAAAAAAAAAGAATCATTTCTAATTCTTTAGTTGGTAGTGCAAAATTCAATGGATCATGCTGTATTGTCTCAAGACCCCACGCTCAGAAGGCAAGGCAAGGCAAATTTATTTATATATTCAACACAAGGCTTTACATCACATGAAGATCATAAAAATCTCATTAAATCAATAGAACATAAAAACAAAGACAATCGAAACGGGAAATAAACATAAAAATCGCATTTACTCATGAATAGAATTTAAAAAAAAAAAAAAAACTTCTACTATTGAAATCGACAATGGAGATAAAGCAAAAGAGGAATAGAAAGCAAATAGATTGAAATATATAGGCAGTTATAGATATGCAGTGCTAAACAAAAGCGTTTTTAGCCCTGATTTAAAGGAGCTAGCAGTTTGAGCATACTTCGGATCTTCAGGTAACTTGTTCCAGAGGTGAGGAGCATAATAACTAAATGCTGTCTCACCCTACTTGGTTCTTGTTCTTGGAACATATAGGATACCGGTTCCAGACAACCTTAAGGGTGTAGATGTTTCATAGCAATCTAACAAATCAAACATGTATTTTGGTCCAAGGCCATTAAGTGTTTTGTAGACGGGAAGTAGTATTTTATAGTCTATCCTTTGACTCACTGGAAGCCAGTGTAACGATTTCAAAAACCGGTGTAATGTGGTCCAGTTTCCTTGTATTTGTGAGGACTCTGGCTGCATCATTCTGTACTAGCTGCAGCTTCCTGACTGATTTTTTATTCAGACCTGTAAATGTACCGTTGCAATCGTCCAATCTGCTGAAAATGAATGCATGCATCAGTTTTTCCATGTCTTGTTGAGTCAGAAGCCCCTTAATTAGTAAGTAAAGTGGCAACTTTCCTATTGTCACTCATGAGGCTAGGCCCCTTCTGTTTTTTTTTTGTTTTTTTTGTTTTTTTATTAAAAAGATTTTTTAGTGGTTTATTTTTTAAAAAATCAAATCAATTATAGTATATATATATTCTATATATATATTTTTTTTATCACTTAACTTGACTGCCATTGACAAGGATAACCATCCAATTCATTTAAACTGGGATGACTGGCTGTGAATGCTCATCTTTTACTGCCGTTAATCTCAAATCCATTTTGACTGGGAGGGGGGAATGTACACTAATCATAATCGTCCTTGACCTTCTCACCTTCCACCTTTAGATGCTGCAACATCACCAGGCTCGGTCAGTCGACCATCTGCCAACCAACACCGCATTGCTGCCTTGGAGCGGCAGCTTAACATTGAATTAAAGGTTAAACAGGGTGCCGAAAATATGATTCCCATTTATGCCAATGGCGCTACCAAGGTAATCATATGATTCTGCAAAAACTTACTCTTCCCTTCTTGATGCATTGTCCTTCAAAGTTTTCTGATCCTTTACTTCCACTCAACAGATTTTTCCTTTTGATTGCTTGCAGGACAAAAAGCTTCTCCAGACAGCTCAACAGATGCTGCAGGACAGCAAGACCAAGATCGACATCATCCGCATGCAGATCCGAAAGGCCATGCAGGCCACGGAACAGTCTGAGGACAGCCAATGTACTTATCACTCTTTAGTTTTTCACCCTCACTCATCTTTCTCGTCCCCTTTTAGCATTCACCCACCTGTCACACTGCATATTTCATGATGGCGGCAGTAATGGATCAATTCTTGCTTCAGAACCTCACAGTGCCCGGTCAAACACACTCGCACACACACAATGTGCATTTACGCACTGGTATACACATTTTCCATTACAGCCCTTAAGCTCCTGGTTAGAGTCTTATTGATGTTCCTGCATCCCCTTGATGTTGGCCAACAACTAAGAGCTAGGTCTCATTTAGCAGAGGTTAGAGACAAAGCAGGTTGGGTCAGAAAGGAAGACCAAGTCATGAATGGGAATTCAAAGGGATGTAATGTGTTTGTGCCTCGTCAGCAGTGTTGTTAATGACGATGTTAGAGTATAACGGCGTTACTAACGGCGTTATTTTTTTCAGCAGTGAGTAATCTAATTAATTACTTTTCTCATCTTTGCAACGCCATTACCGTTACTGAGGATGTAAAGGCGTGCGTTACTTTGCGTTACTACGTTGGTTGAATGGCGCGAGAAAAGTCTGCGAGACACTGAGAGAGAAGAGCGCAAGTGGGAAAGAGGGAGTTGTGACGCCGTTGCTAGGCTAGGTGGCTCCAATAATAGCTGACTGTAGCCGACAGCCTACAAACTACGCCCATATGATGCTATGCTAGATATCACATGTATATGAACTAGATGCGAAATGATACACTTGCCAGCGTTGGTAAACAGACGCCATCGTAAAGCAGTAGACTTCTCAGAAAGGCTCTGTTGTAGAAACCCTTCCTAGCGAACCTAAGTAACTTTTTATCTAAAATACTCCTAAATCGGCAAAATCTTGACTTGAATCTACATATCTTTAAATGATAAAATGGTTTTAAAACTTTCACGTCGAAAGTAGACAGACGGGAACTATTGAAATAACGGGAGCAATTTTAACAACTCTAACGATTGATTCACAACATTAAACGACTTCCAAACATAGCAAAGGTTACCATCTAGTTATCGCTATATCCACAATCCCCCTGTGTCTAGTTAAGTTTTGGGTAAAGAATTGGGCTAGGGCGACTGTCCCAAAAACTCTTTGAACTTCATATAATGTGACCAATGTTTTTTTTGTTGTTTTTTGTTTTTTTTTTAATTGGAAAAAAAAAACATGAAAAGTAAAACCAGTTACTTGCCAAGTAACTAATTACTTTTACATTCAGGTAACTGAGTTACTAACTCACTTTGTGAGAGAAGTAATTTGTAACTGTAATTAATTACTTTTTAAAAGTAAGATTAACAACATTGCTCGTCAGAAACATGGTCCGTTCCATACATTTTAATGGCAACGTATAAATGTTTATTGACAAGCCCAAGAGTGTAGTTTTACAATATATTAGGGCTGTCAAAAGTTTAAAATTTTTAATCGAGTTAATTAAAGCTTAAAATTAATTAATCGCAATTCAAACCATCTATAAAATATATCATATTTTTCTGTAAATTATTGTTGGAATGGAAAGATAAGACTCAAGAAGGATATACAGTGCCTTGCAAAAGTATTCGGCCCCCTTGAACCTTGCAACCTTTCGCCACATTGCAGGCTTCAAACATAAAGATATAAAATTTTAATTTTTTGCAATATTATTCGGCCCCCGTGCGTTAATACTTTGTAGCGCCACCTTTTGCTCAAATTACAGCTGCAAGTCGCTTGGGGTATGTTTCTATCAGTTTTGCACATCGAGAGACTGACATTCTTGCCCATTCTTCCTTGCAAAACAGCTCGAGCTCAGTGAGGTTGGATGGAGAGTGTTTGTGAACAGCAGTCTTCAGCTCTTTCCACAGATTCTCGATTGGATTCAGGTCTGGACTTTGACTTGGATACGTTTATTTTTGAACCATTCCATTGTAGATTTGGCTTTATGTTTTGGATCATTGTCCTGTTGGAAGATAAATCTCCGTCCCAGTCTCAGGTCTTGTGCAGATACCAACAGGTTTTCTTCCTGAATGTTGCTGTATTTGGCTGCATCCATCTTCCCGTCAATTTTAACCATCTTCCCTGTCCCTGCTGAAGAAAAGCAGGCCCAAACCATGATGCTGCCACCACCATGTTTGACAGTGGGGATGGTGTGTTCAGGGTGATGAGCTGTGTTGCTTTTACGCCAAACATATCGTTTTGCATTGTGGCCAAAAAGTTCAATTTTGGTTTCATCTGACCAGAGCACCTTCTTCCACATGTTTGGTGTGTCTCCCAGGTGGCTTGTGGCAAACTTTAAACGAGACTTTTTATGGATATCTTTGAGAAATGGCTTTCTTCTTGCCATTCTTCCATAAAGGCCAGATTTGTGCAGTGTACGACTGATTGTTGTCCTATGGACAGACTCTCCCACCTCAGCTGTAGATCTCTGCAGTTCATCCAGAGTGATCATGGGCCTCTTGGCTGCATCTCTGATCAGTTTTCTCCTTGTTTGAGAAGAAAGTTTGGAAGGACGGCCGGGTCTTGGTAGATTTGCAGTGGTCTGATGCTCCTTCCATTTCAATATGATGGCTTGCACAGTGCTCCTTGAGATGTTTAAAGCTTGGGAAATCTTTTTGGATCCAAATCCGGCTTTAAACTTCTCCACAACAGTATCTCGGACCTGCCTGGTGTGTTCCTTGGTTTTCATAATGCTCTCTGCACTTTAAACAGAACCCTGAGACTATCACAGAGCAGGTGCATTTATACGGAGACTTGATTACACACAGGTGGATTCTATTTATCATCATCGATCATTTAGGACAACATTGGATCATTCAGAGATCCTCACTGAACTTCTGGAGTGAGTTTGCTGCACTGAAAGTAAAGGGGCCGAATAATATTGCACGCCCCACTTTTCAGTTTTTTATTTGTTAAGAAAGTTTAAATTATCCAATAAATGTTGTTCCACTTCACGATTGTGTCCCACTTGTTGTTGATTCTTGACAAAAAAATTAAATTTCATATCTTTATGTTTGAAGCCTGAAATGTGGCGAAAGGTTGCAAGATTCAAGGGGGCCGAATACTTTTGCAAGGCACTGTATGCATTCAACATACGTTACATAAGTACTGTGTTTGTTTACTATAACAAATCAATAAGATGGCATTAACATTATTAACGTTCTGTTAAAGCGATCCATGGATAGAAAGACTTGTAGTTCTTAAAAGATAAATGTTAGTACAAATTATAGAAATTTTATATTAAAACCCTTCTTAATGTTTTTGTTTTAATAAAATTTGCAAAATTTTCATTCAAAAAATAAACTAGTAGCTGGCCATTGTTGATGTCAATAATTACACAGTGCTCATAGTGCTGAAACCCATAAAATCAGTCGCACCCAAGTGCCAGAAGAGGGCGACAAAACACCAAAAAAGAAAACACAAGTAACAAGTGGACATTACACTGTGCTGTCATTTTAATCTGTTTGAGCGGGGCATGTGCGTTAAATGCGTCAAATATTTTAAGTGATTAATTTTAAAAAAATAATTATTTCCCGTTAACGCGATAATTTTGACAGCCCTACAGTATATAATTTTTTAATCAAGTAGTCACACTGCATCTCAAGGGCATCATTTTGCATTTTGACACACCAAGAAGTACAGTATTTGGTTTCAGTGGAAAGGCTCACACAAGTTTTGGACTACACTGCCTTTCATTGTACAATATGTAAAAAAATCCGCTGTGTTCTAGGCAAAGCTGACATGTGTGGGGTTGAGCTGCGTGTTGAGGAGCTGTGGCATCATTACCGTGTGGAGCATGCCATGGCTGAAGGAGCAAAGAATATGCTGCGACTACTTGGTGCGGGAAAAGTCCAAGACAAAAAGGCTATGGCGGAGGTCAGAAAGTTTATTTTTGTTTATAAAGCAACACGGACATGAACCAGGAACTGTAAAATAGATCTGTCTGTGACTTGCAGGCACAATGCGGTCTGAGTGAGTCATCCCAGCGTCTGGACCTGCTCAGATGCTCTCTGGAGCAGCGGCTACTGGAGCTCCCAGAGGACCACCCAAAGGCTTGTCTCATCAAGGAGGAGCTGGCTTTGGCTTCCTCCTCAGCTTTCAGCTCTCGTCATAGCACATCCTATGTTCACAACCAGTACAGCACCCTAAGTAAACCATCACCTCTAACAGGTAGACACCAAGGAGCTGATTGGCGACAGATTTGCTCACACAAATAGATATGGAAGCCGAATGGACTTAGACTTCACTATCAGTTGACAAGACAGCTCCCATAATCATTGCGCAACGCCTTGACTTTCACTGTGATAACTCATAAACACACTGCGTTCAAACGCCGGATTTAGGTGGAAACAGGACGAATGTTTTATTGCATACAAGCAGGCTGGATTGTCTCAAGAGTGATTTGGTCAAGGATTCAAGGTAATTATTAGATAAAACAGACCCATGCATGCACTTTCAACTTAAAACCTCTTAGTTTTGTGACGGCTGCTGTACACCGCCACATTGGATCACCGTAGCAGAATTTTAGCTCGAAATATTTACGTAAAATATATGATAACTGCCCGTTTTTTCGCTTTTAACCAAGAATCTAAACTGTTCTATGTTCATAGCTATAGGAATTCTGGTGATGTATGCATCTATTTACAATAATTTTCAACTTTAAAAACTCTGTTTTGTGATGGCCACCATGTTGTATCCATACACAGTAGTGTAAGTTTACATTCAAATGATCAGGTCATTTTCCACCAACTGCTCGTTTTTTGGCAAAAAAAAGTAGTAATTTAGACAAATTAAGATGATGCTTTCCTCAAGTATTAAGTTTCTGATGTGAAAATGGAACGATTTATTAACTGTTGAAAACTTACACTAAATAAAAAAAAAAAAAAAGTTGCTATTTTGGGCAAAAACAAATGATATCTTAAATCTTGCTATTGATCCTGAAAACATAGGTGATTATCTCTGCATTTGGTGAGTTTTGTGCATCTAGCGTAAAATTTGAGAATATTATAGCCATTTTAAATTTTGTTCATGCTTTTAAAAAAATTCAATTCAATTTTATTTGTATAGCCCTATATCACAACAAGGTTGTCTCAAAGAGCTTTGCAGAGGCAATATGATACACACTTACACAGTCAACAACGGTAGATGAATTAGATAAAGTTCAAGTCCTGGGCATCCCCTATCCTTAGCCCCTCCATGTCGGCAAGGAAAAACTTAAAAAACCCTTTGGGAAAAATGAGAAACCTTGGGGAGAATCACAGTCAGGAGAGATCCACTCCCAGGACGGACATGCTATAGATACACCAGGACTGATGGTGGGTATTAGCAGCAGGAGGTCCAATTTGTAGAGATGCAATGGAATGAAGAAACAAGAGGAGGTCCATCTAGCCAAATGAGACGGGGGGGGGGGGCTACGAGGGGACACTGGGTGACTAGTGATGAAGAGACTGGTCAACTAGATATTAGAATTAGAAAAGAGAAATGAAGGAAGACAAGTGGTAGGTAGAGTGAGAAAAAGGAGATAGGACTCAGTGGCTGTACATCCCCCAGCATTATAACTTCTAGTGCAGCTTAGACTGAACTGTGAGTCTAGTCAGATTTCAACTAGCCTGACCATAAGCTTTGTCAAATAGCTCCTACTGTAAAAAAAAAAAAAAAAAAATCTGGATTTTATTAGGGAACGACTTTGAATTTTTTCTTTGTCGCTGCTCATGGAGACTCATGTATGCCTAAGGAAGGTGCCTGTTTTGGTTTTAGGTCGCTAGCGGCTTTGGTTTTGAAAATATTTGAATTTTAAAGTTTTTCAAAATAGGTCCCCTACGGATCGGCCAGGAGCCCCGTCAACTGACAGTGAGGTCTATGGACTGGACATATTGCATCTTTCTCCCCCAAAATGGCCAAAATATGTGAAAATGATTTGAGGCATTTGCCTCAATGTAACCCTGAGTTAGACTTCCTTACTTGCTCCATGTTTCTTCTCTGTCCAGGAACTCTTCAAGTTCATCTTTTGGGATGTGTAGGGCTACCGGAGGTTGTCCCAGGCAGGACCCGAGGGACACCCGTGGTTCTTCCTGCTTACTCTACAGGAGATGGACGTTCTTCATTTAAATTGAGTGGCCTCTACAGCCGCAGCACGAGTAGCATGAGCCTTAAGATCCCTGGCAAGAATGATGAACTGTCTCGTATGTATTTTTTTTTTTTTTAACTAAATTAACGATGTAAATAAGGAAAGAAAATGAGTGCATTTTTTTCTCATCAAATGAACTTTTAAGAGGTTAAGAAATAAGACATTTTAAGTCAATTTATGAGAAACAATACACATTAACAGTATATTCAATCCATATTTTGTCTAATTTTGTGTGTGAGTTAATGCCATTTGAGGATTAGAGGGGGAAAAAATGAACTTGCAAATATATAGTGTTCATTTTTTACAAAAAAATTTGGTTATAATTTACCCGTGACATATCCATTTTTATAAATTCTAAGTTTAGCCAATATTTTAAATCCTAACTTCGCCCTGTCAAGGGTTAAGGGAAGACTGAAACTCAAGGTTATTTATAACGCTCATGAATAATTACCCCTGTATAGATGAATAAAACAATGCCTCTTTTTGTGTGCATGTTGCAGTGGAAGTGAGTGCAGTACTGAAGCTGGAGAACACAGTGGTAGGTCAGACCGCCTGGAGAACATTTGGAGATCAGACGTGGGATCAAAGCTTCACGGTGGAGCTGGAGAGGGTGAGAATGGGTCGTGGCATTGCAGTCACTCCAAATGTCAAAAACAGAGACCTTAACCCTGTATAGGCAGAGTAACTATTTTTGATCATTAAAAACAACTTTAACTCTTTCCGTTCCATTGACGATGACAGATATCCAATATTGTTGCTCTTTTCGTCCTTCTGTCGTGACTTTAAATGGTTATTCACAAGTAGATGTGTATTGCTTTCAATGTCAACCAGTGAATAAAAAAAAAAACAACAACAACAACAACATAATAATAACAATTATATTAACTAGACAATGCAATTCCTAGAGCAATTGTGTGGAGATGCTTTGCTCTGCTGGTCAGTAAATAATAATACATATTATTTTAAAGCGCCTTTTAAAACATTCAAGGACACTATAGAGGAAATACAAATTAAAGTTAACAAAAGCACTGATTAAAAAGCAAAATGAACGTAATAAGCAATGGGTGAATAGACAAACGTGTTTTGAGTCTGTATTTAAAAAGTGGGAAAGAAGTTGAATTGCAAAAGTCAGGGGTTAAAGAGCTCCAGATCCAGTTTCCATTCCAGCTCCATTGTTCTTGTTTTCCTTGTTTGTTTCAATCGCCTCAAGAACAATAAATCAACAATCAGTTTTGAAAGTATTCAAAGCTTTTGACACTTACTAAATTGATGGCCTGAGGATATTTAGTTTGAACTCCTGTCTCTCACATAGGTACAGGGGATTCAATGAGTCACTGACCAACTACAGGGCTTGGACAAAATAATGGAAACACCTAACATTTTGGCATCATTATCATTGAACATAATTGTTAAAGAATGGCGTTAGGAACATTCTAATGAAGTTGAGCATCTTGAGTGGCAGGCACACTCCCCAGACCTCAACATTACTGAGCATTTAGAGTTAGTTTAAAAGATTCATTTAAGACTTCTATTTCCACCGCCATCGTCTCTGAAAGAGTCAGAGGGTATTCTAACTGAAGAATGGCTTAAGATTCCTTAGGAAAAAATTCGCAAGTTGTATGAATCAATATTTCGGAGAATTGAAGCTGTAATTGCCGCAAAAGGAAGATGACACCATTTTTTTTTTTTTTTTTTTCTTGATTTTTTTTGTAAAGGTGTTTCGATTATTTTGTCCAACCCCTGTAAGTCTGCAACATTACATATATCATTTACTGCTTGTATTCCAGTGAAGAAAATAAGTATTTGAACACCCTGCTATTTTGCAAGTTCTCCCACTTAGAAATCATGGAGAAGTCTGAAATTTTCATCATAGGTGCATGTCCACTGTGAGAGAGAGAGACATAATCTAAAAAGAAAAATCCAGAAGTCACAATGAATGATTTTTTAACTATTTGTTTGTGTGATACAGCTGCAAATAAGTGTTTGAACACTTGTCTATCAGCTACAATTCTGACCCTAAAAAGACCTGCTAGTCCGCCTATTAAAAGTCCACCTCCACTCCATGTATTATCCTGAATCAGATGCACTTGTTTGACGTCGATGGCAGCATAAAGACACCTGTCCACCCCATACAATCAATGATACTCAAACTTGTCACATGGTCAAGACCAAAGAGCTGTCCAAAAACACCAGAGACAAAATTGTTCACCTCTACAAGGCTGGAAAGGGCTACGGAGCAATTGCCAAGCAACTTAGTGAAAAAAGGTCCAATGTTGGAGCAATCGTTAGAAAATGGAAGAAGCTAAACATGACAGTCAGTCTCAATCGGAGTGGAGCCCCATATAAGCTATCACCTCGAGGGGTCTCAATGATCCTAAGAAAGGTGAGGAATCACCCCAGAATTACACAAAAGGAGCTGGTCAATGACCTGAAAAGAACTGGGACAACCGTTTCCGAGGTTACCGTTGGTAGTACACTAGACGTCATCATGCATGGCACAGAAGGTTCCCCTGCTTAAACCAGCACATGTCAAGGCCCGTCTTAAGTATGCCTATGACCATTTGGATAATGCAGTGGAGTCATGGGAGCAAGTTTTGTGTTCAGATTAGAGTTTTTAAAAAAAATAGAACTTTTTGGTCAGAATTCCAGAAACCGTGTTAGGAAAAAGAAGGATGAGTACTATCTTAAGAACACCATCCCCAATGTGAAGTCTGGGGGGGGTAGCATCATGATTTGGGGGTGTTTTTCTGCGCATGGGACAGGACGAGTGCACTGTATTAAAGAGTGGATGACTGAGGCTGACATTTTGGGGAACAATGTCCTTCCTTCAGTCAGCGCATTGAAGATGGGTCATGCCTGGATCTTCCAACATGACAATGACCCGAAGCACACAGCCAGGAAAACCAAGGAGTGGCTCTGTAAGAAGCATAACAAGGTTCTAGCATGGCCTAGCTGGTCTCCTGAACTAAACCCAATAGAAAACTTTTGGAGGGAGCTCAAACTCCATGTTTTTCAGCGACAGCCCAGAAAGGTGACTAAATGGGTGAGCCAAGATCCCTCCTGTAGTGTGTGCAAACCTTTTGAAAAACTACTGTAAACGTTTGACTTTTGTAATTGCAAACAAAGCCTACTGTACCAAATATTAATATTAGTTTTCTCAGGTGTTCAAATACTTATTTGCAGCTGTATGACACAAATAAATCGTTAAAAAAAATCATAAATTGTTATTTCTGGATTTTTCTTTTTTGATAATATCTCACAGTGGACATGGACCTATGATGAAAAATTCAGACCCTATGATTTCTAAGTGGGAGAACTTGCAAAATAGCAGGGTGTTCAAATACTTATTTTCTTTACTGTATATGGATTTGGGAATGTTATGTTTCTGTTTTCTTTTGGGCTAGTCTAGGGAGTTGGAGATTGGGGTGTACTGGAGAGATTACCGCTCTCTGTGTGCGCTGAAATATTTGAAGCTGGAAGAGTTTTTGGATAACCAAAGACACAGAGTCAAGCTAGAGCTGGAACCACAGGGCCTGCTGCTGGCAGAGGTAACACACAAACAACAGATATTTATCAAAAATTCTGACTCACCTGATTTTGAGAATATGCCGATACGGAGTCCTGATCCGATACCAAAAAGTAAATAAATAAAAAAGTTTTTGGTTGTACTTGAACAAAAGTTCCAAACATGTTACAGTACTGTACTTTTTACAGTACTTTCTCTTCCGCTTTTCCCACGGGTGTTGCGGAGTATAAAACGTATATGGCAGAAAACACAGACAAGTCTGAAAAAGCAGTTTCTGCTCTTGCACTCCTCTTTAAAAGAAACTGCTGTATTTCAAGCCAAAACAACTGTTGTGTTTGATAGAACAATATGTCTATGCTGCCATAGCAGATTCATGGCGCATTAAGCCCCTGAACTATTTTTAATTTGTCCGTTTTACCCTGGAAACCCCCGTTTACAGACGTCGCACAAACACTTTTGTTTCAACACACCCATAAAACGAAGGTAGTTAATTATATTTATTATTCAAAATGTCATTTTTAGCTCAGAATCATTAATTGATGTCTAACATTTCGTTTAAAAAAAAAAAAAAAAACATTTTATTCACTCGCATATTTTAAATTTTTAAACAAATGACGTCACAATGAAAAAAATGGTGTCTGTAAAAAAGTCATAGATATCTACCTCACAACTACTGCTTAATTGTATTTTTTTTGTTACTGTCGCATTTTCTCCGATATGTTAGATGATAAGTAATCGATCCAAAAAACAAAGTTTAAAAGAGTAAATATATGAAAAACTCGACCATTCCTTGACGTCTGCGATTTTTGCATCGGGACCCTTGTTATATTACCATGTTTCACCCATAAAATCCCCCAAAAAATCCAGCTGTTGCCATTCACAGCTGTGTCTTGACATTCGATGATACATGCTACATGGAGTTTTTGGATCGAAACAAGGTAAGTACGCGATAATATCTCGTTAAAGTCATGGCATCTGGAATTCTGCTCTCGCGTGCTCTCACCTCCAGATAGGATTTTGCTGTTTACATTTTTTTTTTTTTTAAATGCCCTCCTGTTCAAAATTTTTCTTCCCCCAGAAAATTTAGATTTTAAGCTTTCCAATGATGTATCACACATGCATATCGGACAATTTTGAAATTTGGCCAAATTGGGGGTCTCAGAGCGGAACTTCAAGTCACCTGAGTGTTTTCCGCCATGTATTTTTGTATCTTTTGGCAATGTCATTGTATTTCTGGATTATTTTGTTACTTCTTAGCCCATAAAAAGTAAAAAAAAAAACAAAAAAAACCATATAAATTAGGCGTGAATGATATTGGAAAAAACTATCATTGCAATTTTGGTAGGGGTTTGCTATACATTGCGATATTATATTGCATTATTAAAACTAGAAGAATTTGCACCAGATAACTTGAATAGCTGCTGTATGTTTGGCATAGGCCTGAACAATTTTGGAAAAATATTGCGATATATGTTGCCAAAGCATCACACTTACTTTTTGAATTGGTTGCACTTGTGCACCTTTTTTCTTATGTTGCACCAGCACAAAATGTAGGCGCAGCCACATTTTTCATTGAATCACCTTTAACACCATACTTTTAATCACTCTGCAAAACATTCATATCATTCATAAAAGTGAATCCATTCAAATTCACTCACGCGTTGATGCTCACGCTGCCGAAAACAGCCTCCCACTTACACGAGGAGTTGCCACAGACGTGTAACTAGCTAAACGATGATTAACACATTTGTGCCTTTGATCGTAAAGCCACTGAGGCTTTGCTGGCGAAATCATAGCTACAAACTTGTCAATCATTATTAATTTTAAGTACCAAACGCAGGACACACTGATTAGAAGGAAGTAGGGTGAGAGGCTGTGCGAGCATAAAGCAGAAAAAAATATACTTTTTAAATTAAAAACCCAATCTTCTGAAAAATGATCCGATTTCTGATCATGTGATCGGATCGGGACATCCCCATGTCCAAGTGTTGTAATTTT
This sequence comes from Corythoichthys intestinalis, assembly GCF_030265065.1. Classification (NCBI taxonomy): domain Eukaryota; kingdom Metazoa; phylum Chordata; class Actinopteri; order Syngnathiformes; family Syngnathidae; genus Corythoichthys; species Corythoichthys intestinalis. The sequence goes on from NC_080410.1 coordinate 19,481,575, forward strand.
AAATGTGGAAGAGAATCAATTAGACTGATTCCAGAATTACTAATTAATCAAGCATTTTTAGCAAAAGACCCCTAATTCATTTGTTATTTGTTATTCTTTATCTTCTTATTAGGTCACCTTTTTCAACCCAGTAATAGAGAGAGGACGCAGACTGCAGAGACAAAAGAATGTCTTTTCTAAACAGCAAGGTATGCTTCAGAGCGCACACTCAAATATTGGAGCTGTGTCTTATAAAGAGATACACTATATTTATTTCAAAATGGGACATAGGCTGTGACATGGGAGCCACACGGGGTGTAGCAGATGGTCTTGATAGCTCAAAAGTACCTTAGTAAGGTTAAAAAAATGCACTTTCCACTGTATTTGTTTGCTTAATGATGCAGTGGTAGGTTAGTATGGAAATCGGCACTTAAAAGGTACATAACATTCTCCAGACATTTCATTACAAAAAAATTACTACACAAAAATAAGTCTTGAACATTAATGAATGATTGACACTTCATCAAGTGTCCTAACCAGGGGCGGACTGGGACTAAAAAGCAGTCCTGGACTTTGACTCAGCCAAGCCTACAAGAATCACTGTACGAAGGGAAACACAGACCCTCTAGGGCAGGGGTCCCCAACCTATTCCATAAAGGCCCGCTGTGGGTGCAGGATTTTGTTCCAACCAAACAAGATGACACCTTTTCACCAATCTGGTGTTTTAGAAGTGCAATCAGTTGACTGCAGTCAGGTGCTGCTTGTTTTAGCAGGAACCTCATTGGTTCAACGGTCTGTGTTGGATCAGTTGGAACAAAAACCAGGGCCCACAGCAGGCCTTGAGGACCGGGTTGGAGACCCCTGCTCTAGGGCACAGGTGTCAAACCGATTCCAGAAAGGGCCAAATGGGTGCAGGTTTGCTTTCCAACCAATGAAGAGGACACCTTTTCACCAATGAGATCTTTTACATGTGTAATCAGTTAAACTTTGTCAGGTGCTGCTTGTTTCAGCAGGAAGTTCATTGGTTAAACCCTCTGCGTCGTATCGGTTGGAACAACAGCACCCACTTGGCCCTTTCTGGAATCTGTTTGACACCTGTGCTCTAGGGGGATCCGGGGGCATGCCCCCATGGGAGAATGTATGTTTTTTACATTTTATTGTAAAATGCATCAATTTCGTGCACTTTGAGAGAAAAATGAAGCGGCTATGAAGAACTACACAGTGCATTATTATACATTTTAACTTGAATACTTACTGAGAAATTAACAGCACAGTCAAGGTCTCAATGTAGAACCAGAAAAAGGCAGGACACTGCCTGAAGCACATAGAAAAACATGGTATGATTTATGATAAATCAAAATGAAAAGAGGCTGTAATAATACATTTTAACTTGAATACTCACTGAGAAATGAACAGAACACTCTCAGGATCTCTATGTTGAACCAGAAAAACACAGGAGACTCTATTTCTTCTGAATTAATATTGCTGGTGCGCGTGCATACATTGTTTTACAGCTAAAATAATTTTTCTTAGGAGAGGGACAGTAGGATTAGCATACTTTAACATGACACGGTTGCAAACGGGGACATGGACTAGCTGGCACTAACCCCTTTGATTGCCATTTATTTCATTTAAAATGTAGCTACCTGGTGGATAACAATTGCCAATATACCTAGCAAGTAACCCTCTTCATCCCTACTTACTTACCCTGCGCTTGTCTGGAGAACTTCCACCAGCTCATCATTACCCTCTCCCTTGTCTGTTCTCTCTCCCTGCACTGGCTGCTCATGAGAGCGACTGCCGTCCCCACTCTCACCATCGCAGGGGGCTGTGCTGTTCCTAGCCGGTGTGGCCGTTGCAGCCAGACTGCTGCTTGCGAACATGTCTGTCAACTTGTGGCATTTCAACGCTTCGCTCTCGAGTTTCTTCAGTTTTTTCTCTCTAACCTTTTCCGCGCCACCCTTCTCTTTTCTTTTTTTGCCACCACCTTCCATATCGTTTATCCACGCTCGTCGCTATTTTGCTTCCACAAGGAGTAAGGCTTTACCAAAGTAGGCTACTCTGTGCTTTCTTCGTTCTTCTCCTATCAGATTGGCGGTTAACAGCCAGGCGCATTGCTGCCACCTGTCGGATTGGATACGAACTGTAGATAATCATAGAGGATAGGGGGGATAAAAACAGTGATGTATGTATGGCACCGGCCGTTCTGTGAGCCTCCAGAAGCTACAGATTACCAGTCCGCCCCTGGTCCTAACCCAAACTTTAAGCCCAACTCCAACCCAAAGACATTTAAGAAAATGTAACTGCTTTTTCCAAATAATTTTCATCCCTCATGTTGCTAAAAATGTACTATATGTGCTGTAATCAAAAAGCAAACGCACCTAAAGTTGCTGCCAGTTATCAACAAGGATGCTGCAGTTGCTTGTTTACTTTTCAATTTTGGTTTATTAGCGACAATGATGTTAGCCGCACTTTGAATCATGTACATCTTTGATCCACTGCTGAAAGGACATTTCACATCTTTGAATGTGTTTGTCCCAGGTAAAGCGTTCTTGCGTGCCCGCCAGATGAACGTGGATATCAGTACGTGGGTTCGACTCCTGCGGAATGCCATCCCCAGTGGAAGCAATCCACCTGCATTCACACCTGGTTTCTCAAGCAACACACTCACACATGGCACTGGGTATGTCTATATTCTCAGACTAGAGAAAAGTGTTAAGAAATCTTTTGCATTCTTTGCAATGATGATTTGAGTGCTGATAAAAGTATGATGTTTAAATGGAAGTAAAAGTCCTTTACAGGGTTTGGGGCTGTCCAATTTATTGGCTGCCATTGACAGCAATAGTCATCCAATCCATTTTGACTGAATTTGAATCTTTGGAAAATCCTGTACTTGTCATGTAATTAAACGTGGCATTATTGATTAACTCACTCACTGCCATTGATGGTGATAGACATCAAATCCAATTGTCCTTTGATTGATCATTGAGTGATAATGTTTCACTCCCAATGATGGCGCTAGACGTTCATTCCAGTTTGACTGGAGGGCTAGCAGTGATCCAGTGAGTTGGATTGGACGTCCAGCATCGTCAGTGGCAACCAGTGAGTGTTTACTCGAATAAAAATTACCTTGAATAGATTTTTGTTAAACATTTTCGTCTGTTGTTGTTACTGTGTTTGCAGAGAAATCTCTGTAGAAAAACTAACTCTGGACACAGAATCCGCCCTCAAAGCTGAGGTCAGTGACTTTACCACTGTGGTGAGTGAGCACCAGTCAAAGAGAAAGTTACACGCCTTTTTATCGTCTGTTGGATTAGAAACATTTGGCTTGGGAACAGAAGTGATTTGAAAATTTTTCATCCACGTAAAGTAATTTAGAAAATGGGCCACCGATTTAGATGTGCACAGCAAGCGTCAGAGCGGGAAAAGGTGTGAGGCAGATGGCACCTTCATCAAGGTTGAAGCATTTAGCGATTAATTACAGTGTCTTTTCAAAGAAGTAATTAGTGTTGGGGAACAGACAGTGTGAGCTGAAGAGATAATATTCATTTTGTTGCTATTTTAAATCGTTTCCTTGCATTTTTGCAGCCCATGTTCGAATGTCAAGGCAAACGAGACATGCCATGACAATTTTTATGGTAGTACTGTATATGATGCAGGTTGAGTGAGGAAGGGTGGGGGATAGCAGACCGTAGTTTGTACAAAGTTGTTGGAAAATGACTGCATTTCATATGTCAGTTTCCATTTATTTAGTCCTTTTGTTGTTCTAACATTGTCTCTTCATTTCTCCCTGTACTTTGGTCTATGGTGCTCCCCTGCAGCAGACGGTGGTAATCGAGCCCCCTTCCATGCCGGATGTTCCTGTTCCTGACCCCCCGACCAGATCACATTCAAGGGACTCCTTGCGCAGGTGCTGAAACCACACGTACTGTATAACTACTCATAAATCCTGTGCGCAATATGGCCAACACAGCATGACAACAGAAACTCACTCTAGCACACAATATGTTTCTGGGTTTAGCCATTTTTTTAACTCATTCAATGCCAGTGATAGTGATAGATATCAAATCCATTTGAACTGGAATGACTGGCAATGAGTGATCATGTTTTACTGCAATCTGTTGATTGCTGCCAACCCCCCTAGTCAAATTGAATTGGACGTCTATCGCCGTCAATAGCAGCCAATAAGTTAATTGTAAACAAACCTTAATACGTGAGTAATCCAAGCAAAACAACATTGATATAATTGAGGTTTATCACTTTTTTGTACCGTAATTATTTCCTTGAATGTGTTTTTTTTTTTTTTTTTTTCTTTAATTCTTTAGAACAAACTTCCTACTTCTCCATAGGCTACAGGTTGTAGGCCTGGGTTAAAAAAAAATCGATTTTATGTATTTATTGAGGTTTTATTGCTGGTGATTTATAAAATATTTTAATTTTGTTATTAAAGGGATCCACGGATAGAAAGACTTGTAGTTCTGAAGATAAACGTTATTATGAGTTAAAATGATTTGATATTAAAACCCCTCTTGATGTTTTCGTTTTTATACAGTTTGTAAAATTAGTTTAACTGGTAGGTCGCCATTTTTGTTGACGTCAGAGGGTGGTGACGTCAGTAGGTTACGCAGCAGGTCTTCCAGACTATGACTCTAGCGACATAAACATATCATCTGTTCAACCTTTTCAATTTGAACTCCAGAGGAATATTAATAAGCATGACAGCACTGTCAGTATTTCACAAAACAAGCAGCAAAAGCTAAACGAATAGGTAAGACGGGATGGGATGAGACAAGACGAGAGTATGACAAAACTGGTGTCCAGCCAAAATGTACACTGGCAAAACGTTCTACAAGAGGCGAATATGACACCCAAAGTACTACCGTGCGCTTTCAGCATGTTTTGTTTAGATGCATACCGACAGAACATACTAAAGATGCCTTAAGAATACTTAAAAGTAGTAATATAAAATAAGGGTGGTTTAAATATGCTACGTTACTAATGGTGCCAAAAATTTGCTTTAAAGCTACCACAAGAAAACACATGCAAAAAAAGGCAAAGAAAAGGCAATAAAAGACTTAAAAAAAAAAAACACACACACACACAAAAAAGTAAGTACTTGCCGCTTTTAACTGATATGCGAATATGTTGGATGTCTCGCCACGTAGAAGGAATTGCAGAACCGGTAGTGTTCGTCTAGTGACAGTGACAAACTACGTCCTCACCCCGAGCGTCCATTGTGCGCATAAAACATGGCGCCCTCCGTAGGTCAAAACATGTATTAAGTAATATAGATTTTTAAATCCATGGCAATATTTTATGTTTTTCTAATAGCATATTTTAGTAAAAGAGAACGATTGCGGCTCCTTAGAGCCTACAAGTCTTGAAGTCCAAGGTTCCCTTATAATCTGGTATTTTAGTCTAAGGCCATATCGCCTAGCCTAAAGATGTTTTGCCCTCAATTTATTTCTTGAGTTACATTTTATGACAGAAAATGTTTACTTCTGTGTTTTAATGCACTGCGAATAATCTGCCATTAATTTCACTCAGACCAAGCAGAGGACATGTTTGCCTGCAGGATTTCAAGCTGATGGCCGTTCTCGGCAGGGGGCACTTTGGCAAGGTATTAACACCTCATTATTAATTTCAGAATCAACGCACTTAAGCTGTTTTCTAAACAATCTTTTTTTTTTCTTTATAACTTTTGTGACAACAGATGGTACTGAACAGCAGTGTTGTTAATCTTACTTTTAAAAAAAGTAATTAATTACAGTTACAAATTACCTCTCCCAAAAAGTAATTGAGTTAGTAACTCAGTTACCTGAATGCAGGAGTAATTAGTTACTTGGCAAAGTAACTGGGGTTACCTTTCATGTTTTTTTTTCATTCCCAAAAAAAAAAGTATCCTTTGCTGTGTTTGGAAGTCATTTAATGTTGTGAATTAACCGTTAAAGTTGTTAAAATAGCTCCCGTTATTGCATTAGTTCCCTTCTGTCTACTTTCAACATGTGAAAGTTTTAAAACGCTTTTATCATTAAAAGATAGATTCAAGTCAAGATTTTGCTGATTTACGAGTATTTTAGATAAAAAGTTACTTAGGTTCGCGAGGAAGGTTCTTTACAACAGAGCCTTCCTGAGAAGTCTACTGCTTTAAGATGGCGGCTGTTTTACTAACACCGGCGAGTCTATCATTTCACATCTAGTTCTCTATACATGTGCTAACGCCGCTGTGTCTGTCATTTCGCATTTAGTTCTATATACATGTGATATCTACCGTAGCATCATGTGGGCGTAGTTTGTAGGCTATCGGCTACAGTCAGGTATTATTGGAGCCACCTAGCATCACGTTTGCAACTGCGTCACAACTCCCTTCTCTCCACTCCACTCCAGCTCTGCTCTCTCGTCTCCGTGAGTCCGTGTCTCTGACTTTTCTCGCGTCATTCAACCAACGCGGTAACGCATGCCTTTACATCCTCAGTAACGGTAACAGCGTTTCCAAGATGAGAAAAGTAATTAATTAGCTTACTCACTACTGAAAAAAATAACGCTGTTAGTAAAGCTGTTGTACTCTAATGGTGTTATTAACAACACTGCAGAATAGTAATGATAATGCACACTCAGCAGGAAAACAGTACATTATTTTCAATTAATTGTATTGCCTTTACATCCTCAATAACGGTAACGGCGTTTCCAAGATGAGAAAAGTAATTAATCAGGTTACTCACTACTGAAAAAAATAACGCCGTTGTACTCTAACAGTGTTATTAACAACACTGCAGAATAGTGATGATAATGCACACTCAGCAGGAAAACGGTACATTATTTTCAATTAATTGTATTGCCTTTACATCCTCAGTAACGGTAACGGCGTTTCCAAGATGAGAAAAGTAATTAATTAGATTACTCACTACTGAAAAAAATAACACCGTTAGTAAAGCCGTTGTACTCTAACACCGTTATTAACAACACTGCTGGATAGTGATGATAATGCACATCAGGAGGAAAACATTACATTAGTTTCAATGAATTGTACCCACCTGGACGCCACGATCTGTATGTTTAAAAAAAAAAAAAAAAGTTGCCCGAGAGTTTATGATGCTTGCCACACTAAATGCTAATGCTAACGAGAATGCGAATGCTATGCTAACGCTCCGAGCCACCTAGCCAATCATCATCGCGTTTGCAACTGCGTCAGCACCCCCTTCCCTCCTCCCACCTCCCGCTCTGCTCTCTCCAGACAGGCAGGCAGATGTGTGACAAAATCAAACAAGTCGCCCTTCATTCAACCTAATTGTAGTAACGCGCCCCTTCACATCCTCAGTAAAGATGCAAAGATGGGAAGAGGAATCGATTAGATTCCTCACTACTGAAAAAAAAAAACTCTTAACGCCGTTATTAACAACACTATGAGGCACACTGTAAAGTCACAGCACGACCAATTTCAAAACCTACCGTTTGCAGAACGATTTAACTTAAATAACTTTAAATAACAAATGCATTTGCAATCAAATTAAAAACTACACCGATAACACACTTCAACCAAGACACGCTCCCGTTTGGACCTTTTGATCTATTGATGAAACTGTTTTGAAAGTGACTTTAGTGCCTCTTTAAAATTCTGTAATGAAAGTCCTTATTGGGGTCTCCAGGTGTTATTGTCAGAATACAAGCGAACAGGCAGCCTGTATGCTATCAAAGCCCTGAAGAAAGGAGACATAGTCACGCGGGATGAAGTGGAAAGGTAAACAGCACACAGGCCCGTCAACTAATAATGATTCCTGTACTGTAATTTAACAACAGTTTCATGTCTTGTCCTACTTCAGTCTGATGTGCGAGAAGCGAATCTTTGAGACCGTCAACAGCTCTCATCACCCGTTCCTGGTCAACCTGTTTGCATGTTTCCAGACACCAGAACATGTGTGTTTCGTCATGGAGTACTCAGCAGGAGGGGACCTCATGATGCACATTCATGCAGATGTCTTTTCAGAACCACGTGCTGTGTGAGTTTTACTCTGTGTTTGGTTCTGTGGGGGAAGAAATGATAGAACACAGCTCAATATCGAAAAACAAAAGGAGTATACTGTATGAAAAAGGAGGGTCACACAGGAATCAGATTTTAAACCTTTCAGTGGGATAATGAATGTTACTTTTAAGATCTGAAATCTCTGTTGTTGTCCACCATGTGTGACAGGTTCTACTCTGCTTGTGTGGTCTTGGGTCTGCAGTTCCTTCATGACCATAAGATTGTTTATCGGTAAGTCTTGATTTTCAAAGAACAAAAAGTGAGATGTATTTATTTATTTATGAATGAACTTTTTCCTTTTTTAGAGATCTGAAGTTGGATAACCTGCTGCTGGATTTAAATGGTTTTGCCAAAATAGCAGACTTCGGTCTTTGTAAAGAAGGTGAATCTTTTGCCCGTCGGTCTTTTACATAACATACTATAAGTATTAGGGCTGGGCGATATGGCCGAATAACAAAATCTCAGATTTTTTTCCACCAGATTTTTTCCGATTCCCCACACCTCATACTTTTACATGCATAAGGTTCAACACTTTTGTTCATTCAAACTTCCCAGTCAAAATAAAGTGGATTTCTCGCGCCGTCATTGACAGTGAAGGATGAACATTCGCAGTCGTCCTCCCAGTTTAAATGAATAGCGTACCGCACGAATGCTATTTTTAGACAGCAAGGCTGCGTGACGTCACCATCGTAAACCGGAAGAGGGTCAACATAGAAGCGCGCTCGCATAGTACCAATGCAAGTACTGCTTGTTTTCTGTCAGTAATCTTTCAAAAAAGAACATGCCGAGTAAACACTGCTGCTATGGTACAAACGACTCTAGACAGTACAACTGTCCACATATGAAGGATGTTTTCTTCATACGTTTTCCGAAGCCAAAAACTCAGAGGGGACAAAATGTGAACAATGGATCAACTGGACGTCCAAAAGACCAGTTTTATGCCATTTAGGTGAAGCCATTCACCTTCATATGCATTAAACATTTTGTTGGGGGCCATGGTCCTACAGATGACAATAGCGATCCATTGCCTGCCCCGAAGAGGTAACCCATTTTGATATTTTCACTTATCTTTTAGTATGGCGTTTTGCCATTTGCTTCTGTCTGACAATGATTGACCTGAACATGTTTTTATTTAAATATCACAAGAGTCATGTAGGCCTTTTCTAAAATACGGATATTTAAATAAATTAGCCAAGTTTGGCCTTGGTCTTTTTGTAGTAAGCCTGTTCATGCCCACAGGTAGGCTCTAGATTTAACCTTTTCTGTTGTAAAGAAACAACCTTAGTAAGGGGGAAGTGTAGATAAATTAATAGAATTAAGAATTGTTATGAATGAAAAAAATTAAAAGTGTTCGTTGGCTGTCACCGAGTAGGATTTGCGATCGTTACACAAAAATAGCAATATGAATTACCCCCAAGAACGGTCGTAGAGAGACGTAAGACAACCAGAGGATATAAAATATAAGAAAGAGAGTTCATATGGTGGTAAAGCATAGCTTGTTGAAACAGGAGAATGTAATTGTTAGTGGCGTAAGGCAATGCATACAAGAAAAAGGTATTGATAAAAAAAGCTACCTCTGGATCAGGTCGGCACTTTTTCCCGTCTTTTTCTGCCCTCGAACTCAAGCCATCTCTTTAACTAAACATTTCTATGTTGTTCCACATCTCTACCAGTGAGCCGGGGATATCATTTTCAGACAGAATTGGTAGGTTTAGCTCAGTAAACATCTAGTTCGTACACTATTTACATACATCTAGCATGATGGACAAACGCAGGTTTGACCCCCCCCGTAGCAACAGTTGCTAACATCATGAATATTAATGAGCAAAGGTGACGTGTTACGTGCGGTACGCTTTTGGGTGTCTTTTCTTGTCATTGATAGGCAATGAGTTGAATACGATAAAAATCAACTTTAGACTATTATTGGGTTGTCATAATTGATCAAACTGATTTTCGTTTTAAATTTGTTTATACTCTTATTATATCGTTGTATTCAGACAAAATGCATTAAAATAATGATAGGAAAAATACAGTATATAGTTGTAATCACTTTTTGGTTCATGTAGGCCACAATTGTTTACCAAATATCGTGGGCTATTATACATGACGCAAAAGGTGACGTCTACTTACGTGCCAGGTGTTTTATGGGGTTGATTTGTTTTTTGTTTGTTTTTAAGTACCAAAAATCGCCACTTGCCCTATTTAGGGTCGAAAAATTGTTAAATGTTGAACAAAAATTAAGTGCAGCACTTCTGTCTTAAGTATCTTTTTTTATCCTCATTTGTCCTGTCACCCCCCCAAATACAAAGTAATAACTACACCATCCAAACAAACTCTTTCTCTTGGAATAATCTAATTACTGGTTCCTAGATTTCCTTTTGGCAAAAAAAAAAAAAACAACCTCAAATTATTTTTTTAATCATCCACAGTAAAATAATAACTCAAATTCATAAAATCAATTTATCGCCCTGGCCGAAAAAGTTTTTTTAAATTTATTTATTTAATTTTTTTTTTTTTTTTTTTTTTTTTTTAAACTCTGATTAATTGTTTGTTTCTCACACTAAGGCATGGGATACGGGGACAGGACCAGCACCTTTTGTGGGACACCTGAGTTTTTGGCGCCAGAAGTACTAACAGACACATCGTACACAAGAGCAGTCGACTGGTGGGGGCTGGGGGTGCTGGTGTATGAGATGTTGGTCGGAGAGGTGAGAAGCAGCAAAAAAACATAGCAGCTTCAAAAATCAGTCAACTATTTTGTGTTCATAAAGTGAAATATTCAGTTAACCATTCAAAACCTGTAAAAGACTTAGAATATTTGTCATTTCAGAGTATTTTATCCCTCAAAAATGACTGATTACCACTATAAGTATATTAATAAGGTTGAGTATTTGCATTGTTAATTCTTCATGATTCTGCATCCAGAGTGCAAATGTCTCGTGCTTGCCTGAATCCGATTATTTTTTTTTTTTTTACCTCCCCTTCCGAAAAAACTAAAAACGTGCACACTATGACTTGAGGTATACCAAGCTCCAAAAACTATTTGAATCTTGGATGTTGCACTGCGCTGTATTTCAAAGAGCCGTGACTGAGCTGTGAATGTGCTTATAGAAAGAATACTAGAGAAAATAATACACATCCATTCCCCTTTCCCCCAGTCTCCTTTCCCTGGTGATGATGAAGAAGAGGTTTTTGACAGCATAGTGAATGATGAAGTTCGCTACCCGCGCTTCCTCTCAACTGAGGCCATCGGTATTATGAGACGGGTGAGATTTTGTACTTTATGAGTTAAATCGAGTTTTTTTTTTTTTTTTTTTTTTTTTTTTTTTTTCACTGCGGTTGATAAAAAAAAAAATGCTGCGTTGAAGACTTGTTTAATTAAGATGGCGTTGTAATGGTTTGTTTTGAAAGCGTTTGCATTCAGTTTTATTGACTTAGGTGGATACACTGCCCTCTAATGGCAACAGTGAATATGTTATAACTCGTCTAATGCAACTGCTCCCCTGTTAAGGCCATTATAAGTTTGTATGTGTTTGTTTATACATTCGTAATTGTTCTAATTGTTTTGTGCTAATTAAAAAAAAAATAAAATCGATAATAAAGTTCTTATGTTGTACTTCGATTTTTAATATAGTTTAAATGCGTGATGCTCTCATGTGAAATGAAAGTGCAATTTTGCATCGTTTGAAGAAACACTCAGGATTATTTTCGGTAACTGTAATTTTTGGACTATAAGCCGCTACTTTTTTCCCCTCATTTTGAATCCCATGGCTTATAATCCAGTGCAGCTTATTTGTTGATTTATTTGGGTTAATAGGTAACACTTTATTTGACAGCGGCATCGTAAAACTGCCATAAGACCTTCATAATTATGACATAGTTACGACACTATCATAGGCATTAATGAAGTATCATCCGGCAAATTATGCCACCAACACTCCTTCTATGTCCAGCCCGTATCTTTTACATCTAGTCAAAGTGAGATAATATGCCGGATGACACAAAAATGACATCTGTTATAAGCATTCCTAAATGCTCATGGCAGTGTAATGTCCTAATTATGATGGTTTTATGACAGTTTGATGGCACCACTTTAAAATAAAGTGTTACTAAATACCAGCGCTAGCAATTAATGAAACAACTGGAAGAGTAACTGAAGAAATAATTAGCACATAACATGAATTTTGATTGTTATTTACATCTGTAGTGCTGCAATGCATGCTAGGAGGCATGTTGGGTGATAACCGTGTTGACAGCAGGTGGCATCAGAGGTTGACGCTCTTCCCCAAGGGAGCAGTGATGGCCAAACGAAGTTTCTTGAAGCAATTTAACCAATTGCCTGCAAAGCTTCATTGCGGTTGATTTGGTTTTATGACGTCTCATGATGCAGCTGTCGAATAAAGTCATAACAGTTAATATCGTTTGTTGTAAATATCCCATAATACAGTGAGGACAGCTGCGGCTTATTGTCCAGTGCGGCTTATCAATGAAAAAAATGACGTTTTTATGTCAAATTTGGTGGGTGGCGGCTTATAGTCAGGTGCACCATGTAGTTTGAAAATTATGGTAATGCTCTTTTGAAAATGCAATCTTAGCAAGCCAAAATAAATATTATTTCAAGGATAAGCACTTGTTGCTTTCATTTTACATCTAAAATTTATTCCGCAAGGCATTAAATGTTTGTAATCCGATTACTTGATTATTCAAATCAATAAATTAATCTATTACTTAAATAATCGATAGCTGCAGCCCGAGATTGTTCCATGATAAATAGCTTGTTTCTTTGTGAAGTTATTACCGGTACTTTGTATTTGGGGGATGACAGAACAAATAAGACACCTTTTTGGTGAAAAAAAATATGAGATTTATTTTAAGGCTATATCACACAGCCCTTATTCAAACATAATTCTTTTTCGTCATACAGTATCAGGTTTGCCTTATCCAGCTATAGTAGTATCATAATTATACAACAGCGGTATCAAAATTCTTTCATTAAGAGGATCAGTCTTGATCGATATTTTCAGAAGCATTCTTTTAGCTTCATATCATTTTAGTTATATACCGTTCAATAATGTGAACTTTTTCTTTGTTGTGTGCTTTGTTATAAGCTGTTGCGAAGAAATCCTGAGAAGCGACTGGGCTCTGGAGAAAAAGATGCTGAGGATGTCAAAAAACAGCCTTTCTTCAAAGTGAGTTTGAACTTAAACTAGCTTTCCTGCCAAAAATTGTTGACAGTAAGTTGACAAATACTTATTTCCATATACTAGTCTGTCCAGTTTAACATTGCACTGAGAGTAAAATGCTACTTTCTGTTGAAATGAACTGGCTCAATTATTTAAAAAAAAAAAAAAAAAAAGTCTTTTGCTTCATCACACACTTTTATGTGCCTCTTTGTGGTGGAGCTAATTGAATATACATTTTACAGAGCATTTGAGGCAATTATTTTTCGTGCTTCTATATAAAAAAAAAAAAAAACACGTATATATCATATCTTGGGCCAACATGACCCAAATTGTCAATTATCAATATTATTATTTTTTATTATTAATCATGTTTTTTCACAAATAAATGAAATTAAGTAGGCTGATTGAAGACTCTAAATTGTCCCTAGGCGTGAGTGTGTGCGTGAATGTATATTTGTGTCTATGTGCCTTGCGACTGGCTGCAATCAGTTCAGGGTGTACCCTGCCTTCTGCCCGTTGTTGGCTGGGATATGCTCCAACACCCCGTTACCCTCGTGAGGATGAGCGGTTCGGAAGGTGAATGAATGAATGAATAAATAAATAAAATTAATAAAATATTAAGAAAATGAAATTTAAATTAAAAAATATATATAACAAAGGCACTCTGGTTATGGCCCTCAATAACACTATAAAAAAAATCTCATCGTATTAACTCATTGCCTGCCATTGACAAGAATAGATGTCCTTTTCATTTAAACTGGGAGGACTGACTTTGAGTGCTCATGTTTTATTGCCACTGATGGCACTAGACCACCAACAAGTCCATTTGGACTGCAAGGAACGAATGAACATTTGTTAATTCACTCCTCCCAGTCACAATGGGTTGGACGTTTAGTGCCTTCAATGGCAGCCAATGAATACATGTTTCACGTCTTTGAAATACACATTTAATAAAAAGAAATATATGAACACATTAGTGCTGCAACAATTAATCGATCTACTCGAGTAATTCATTTAGAAGAAATATTCGAATCAAATTTTGTTGCTTCAAGTATTCGTTTAATGAAATTGGTGTTATAATGGTTCGTTTTGAAAGTGTTTGCATTTAATTTGATTGATTTGGGTGGATACACTGCCCTCTAGTGGCGACAGTGAAAATGACATAACTCATTCTGTTTTTGTTTGAGCTATGTTTTTTTTAGTGCATTCGTAATTTAGTTTATTGGTATATTTAGCCGTTTTTTGTGGGAATGTGTTTTTGAACCATTTGTTAAGAGCACTGTTTGAAAAAAAACCCATTAGCGTTTTATAGCCTTTAAGCTAGTAAACTTTTGTTATGTGAGTTAGCCAATTGTTGTTTTGGTGTGCTTAGATCCTCGTTTATTTTTTTTATACCGTTTGAGGCTCAGCACAGGTACTTAAATTTTTTTATGTTCCTTATCCAATTATTCGAACTAACTACTTCATCAATTAAGCGACTACTAAAATGATTGATAGCTGCAGCCCTAAAAAAAAAAGTATATATATATATATATATCTTAGGGCTGTCAAAATTACCGCATTAACGGGCGTTAATTAATTTTTTAAATTAATTACGTTAAATATTTGACGCAATTAACGCATGCACTGAATGACCCGCTCACACATTGCCTCAAACAGATTACAATGAGGCCGTTTATGGACATTAAGAGTGAAGAGAATGCCACCGGCCGCTTGGGGGCAGCGCCATTCCATACTAATGTTATTTCTTCTAAATGTGGGAGAATTATTAGTTTTGAGATATTTATGCTGTATGCACAATGCAATGCAAATTGCTATTTGTGCTCCTCACATATTTCGGTAAGTTTTCTTTCTTTTAGTGGCAATTATGTGTCTCTTGTTGTATTTTGGGTAAGATATGTACAGAGATATATACAGTGCCTTGCAAAAGTATTCGGCCCCCTTGAATCTTGCAACCTTTCGCCACATTTCAGGCTTCAAACATAAAGATATGAAATTTAATTTTTTTGTCAAGAATCAACAACAAGTGGGACACAATCGTGAAGTGGAACAACATTTATTGGATAATTTAAACTTTTTTAACAAATAAAAAACTGAAAAGTGGGGCGTGCAATATTATTCGGCCCCTTTACTTTCAGTCCAGCAAACTCACTCCAGAAGTTCAGTGAGGATCTCTGAATGATCCAATGTTGTCCTAAATGACCGATGATGATAAATAGAATCCACCTGTGTGTAATCAAGTCTCCGTATAAATGCACCTGCTCTGTGATAGTCTCAGAGTTCTGTTTAAAGTGCAGAGAGCATTATGAAAACCAAGGAACACACCAGGCAGGTCCGAGATACTGTTGTGGAGAAGTTTAAAGCCGGATTTGGATCCAAAAAGATTTCCCAAGCTTTAAACATCTCAAGGAGCACTGTGCAAGCCATCATATTGAAATGGAAGGAGCATCAGACCACTGCAAATCTACCAAGACCCGGCCGTCCTTCCAAACTTTCTTCTCAAACAAGGAGAAAACTGATCAGAGATGCAGCTAAGAGGCCCATGATCACTCTGGATGAACTGCAGAGATCTACAGCTGAGGTGGGAGAGTCTGTCCATAGGACAACAATCAGTCGTACACTGCACAAATCTGGCCTTTATGGAAGAGTGGCAAGAAGAAAGCCATTTCTCAAAGATATCCATAAAAAGTCTCGTTTAAAGTTTGCCACAAGCCACCTGGGAGACACACCAAACATGTGGAAGAAGGTGCTCTGGCCAGATGAAACCAAAATTGAACTTTTTGGCCACAATGCAAAACGATATGTTTGGCGTAAAAGCAACACAGCTCATCACCCTGAACACACCACCCCCAATGTCAAACATGGTGGTGGCAGCATCATGGTTTGGGTCTGCTTTTCTTCAGCAGGGATAGGGAAGATGGTTAAAATTGACGGCAAGATGGATGCAGCCAAATACAGGAACATTCTGGAAGAAAACCTGTTGGTATCTGCACAAGACCTGAGACTGGGACGGAGATTTATCTTCCAACAGGACAATGATCCAAAACATAAAGCCAAATCTACAATGGAATGGTTCAAAAATAAACATATCCAGGTGTTAGAATGGCCAAGTCAAAGTCCAGACCTGAATCCAATCGAGAATCTGTGGAAAGAGCAGAAGACTGCTGTTCACAAACACTCTCCATCCAACCTCACTGAGCTCGAGCTGTTTTGCAAGGAAGAATGGGCAAGAATGTCAGTCTCTCGATGTGCAAAACTGATAGAAACATACCCCAAGCGACTTGCAGCTGTAATTGGAGCAAAAGGTGGTGCTACAAAGTATTAACGCAAGGGGGCCGAATAATATTGCACGCCCCAATTTTCAGTTTTTTATTTGTTAAAAAAGTTTAAATTATCCAATAAATTCTGTTCCACTTCACGATTGTGTCCCACTTGTTGTTGATTCTTGACAAAAAAATTAAAATTTTATATCTTTATGTTTGAAGCCTGAAATGTGGCGAAAGGTTGCAAGGTTCAAGGGGGCCGAATACTTTTGCAAGGCACTGTATATATATATATATATATATATATATATATATATATATACACACACACAATATTTGGACCAAAAGTAACCATTTCTGACCAAAACCCTCCCATTAATTTCCCTTGACACATTCAAATCCAGTACAAGGTTCGCATCATTGCTTATTTACATCATTTGTATTTTTTCATATCATGTGTGGTTTAGGATATTGATTGGGAGGCTCTTCTCCAACGCAAAGTGTCACCTCCTTTTGTCCCGAGCATCACTGGAAAAGAAGACGTCAGCAACTTCGATGTGGAGTTTACAGCCGAGGCTCCAACCCTCACACCGCCCCGCGAGCGACGCACCCTATCCCGCAGGGAACAGGACTATTTCAAGGATTTTGACTATGTTTCTGACCTGTGCTAATGTCCATGGATTAGTGTTGTAGATGGCCACAGCCAGCCTCAGACTCTGAGATGGAGACAGGGAGTGGATGGCTGATTGATGGAACTCAACAGGAGAGACAAATAGCCAGAATGTGATCGCGTGTCTCGCACATCTGCAGCATCGCTGACCTGCTGACCTTTTAGACAATCTAGAGGGGCTTTTAGAGGAAGTTGTGATGATAGCCGAAGATAATCCAGATTATGTAGCAACTGAGTTGACTGGTCCTGCTGTGTGTACTGTCTGTAGTCAAACAAAAAGTGCTCATCGAGCCAAAAAGTATCAGTCAGAAGCTGATTTATCGTCACGGCAGGTTTTTGTTTCCTGTATTGTGTCTCTTTTTGTCTCTGCTGTGTGCTGTTGCTATGTGTCGCCCTGAACCACGCTCAGTCATGAATGTATGTCGACAGCCTCAGTCACGCACAACTTCAAAATGAGCACTGGGGGGCGTCAGAAAAAAAATTCTGCTTATTGTCAGATTTATTCTGTTGCTTTTGGTTGATTGTATCAGAGAGCCAACACATGATGTTCTTTAAATAAAATGAAGCAAACTTGTAAATGCTTTCTCTCCTGTTCTGCTGTGAAATAACTGCTGCCAACGTTGTTTTAGAATTCAATTAACAACATTCAACTAACCCACGGATGTCGAAAATATCTTTTTTGAAGACAATGGATTGAAAGAATATACAATCACTGTTAAATTTACTGTTTTGCCAACAAATACAGAGATAAAAGTTAATTTGGTAGTTTCCGTGGGCTAAATGTGTTTGGTATAATGTTAACTTAACATGAAGCTGAATTCATGGTCAGTGGGATTTGAACCCAGAACAAAATGGTGTGTTTCTGCATCATTACAGGTGTTTAACCACTGTGACTACTGACTACCAATCTTTCCGTCTTTAATTACAAGTTAGACATTTTAGTTTGTATCCAACTTAATCATTAAAAAACAAATACTGCTTCTCAGCTTTTATTTTATGCTTAGTTAAGCATTAAAAATATCTGTAGGCTGCCAGTCTATGGAGGTAGATTTGTGTCTTTATTATTCAATCAAAAAAAAAGTTGCTTCAATCAAATAAAAAAATGCTTCAATCAAAATATATATTTCCAATCGAAGAAAACGTCTCTTCAATCAAAAAAATGTGTTTGAATGCAAAAATAAATTTGAAACTCAAAAAAATATATTCGAAAACTATTTTTCTTTGATTGAAAATTTTTTTTTTTTTTGGATTTAAGTCAAGTTTTTTTTTGATTGAAACACCATTTTTGATTGAAGTCATGTAATCTTGCGTTGGGACCACATTTTGGCTAGGACATTTGTGTCTTTATTATTCAATCAAAAATTAAGTTGCTTCAAACAAGAAATATATATTTTCAAAAGAAAAATCACTTCAATCAAAAATTTTAAAAATATTCAATTGTAGAAAAAAAGGTTTGAATGTGAAAAAATATTTGAGACTCAGAAATTCGCATTTGAACACTTTATTTTTCATTCAAACTGTTTTCTTTGATTGAAGCAATCCTTTTTGTGTTTGAACCATATAAGGGGTAGGACATTTGTGTCAAAATCATTCAATCGCAATAAAAGTTGCTTTAATCAAAAAATTATTTTTAATCAAAGAAAAAAATCATTTGCAAAAATATATATTTTTTGAAAATATTTTTTTAAATTTGAAATATATATATATTTTTTATTGAAGTGTCACTTTTTTTGAAAAGCAAAAAGTTTAAACTCTTTTTTTTTTTTCAAAGTGGAAAAAGTTTTGAACACACTTTTTTTTTTTAAGTGGGAAAAGTTTTGAAGGCACTTTTTTTCGATTGAATCATTTTGACACAAATATTCAACTTCAACGCTAGTTCCGGTGTGTTTGAGTGGCAGTTGATTGGGCCAATGGCATAAAAGTATGAAGCAAGAATAATGGCCATTGGCCACCAGGTCTCCATCCAGCCATCGGAGTCTCCTGGAGTCCAAGCCGATTATAGGGCACTGGTACGGGGGTGTAACATCGGCATTTCACCGGAGTACCCGCAACGGCACGTTGCCCTGTCGCGGCACACTGGTCGGACCCCGATATCACCCCCCAGGCGCGGTGGCCGGCTGTCGAGTGGACGGTCCGCGAATGACACGACACTCATTCAAAGTTGAAGTGATGGGGCTCCAGGCGTGGACGCCGGCGACTCGCCGGTAGTCCACTCTCTTACTGGGCAGGCTAGTGTCGGGCCACTCGCCGACCACTCTTGTACCGGCGCGTCGCGGACACTCCGGCTGGAACCGATTGCCAACCGTCACGTCAGGGCAGCGGGTGAAGTTCGCCGTGTTGAATCACATTAAGCAGCAGGGCACCATACTCCGGTGAAATGCCAATGTTACACCCTCGTACCAGTGCCCTATAATCGGCTTGGACTCCAGGAGACTCCGATGGCTGGATGGAGACCTGGTGGCCAATGGCCATTATTCTTGCTTCATACTTTTATGCCATTGGCCCAATCAGCCGCCACTCAAACACACCGGAACTAGCGTTGAAGTTGAATCTTTGTGTCAAAATGATTCAATCGAAAAAAAGTGCCTTCAAAACTTTTCCCACTTCAAAAAAAAAGTGTGTTCAAAACTTTTTCCACTTTGAAAAAAAAAAAAAAAGAGTTTAAAACTTTTTGCTTTTCAAAAAAGTGATACTTCAATAAAAAATATATATATTTCAAATAAAAAAAATATATTTTAGAAAAATATATATTTTTGCAAATGATTTTTTTCTTTGATTAAAAATAGTTTTTTTGATTAAAGCAACTTTTATTGCGATTGAATGATTTTGACACAAATGTCCTACCCCTAATATGGCTTGAACACAAAAAGGATTGCTTTAATCAAAGAAAACGGTTTGAATGAAAAATAAAGTGTTCAAATGCGAATTTCTGAGTCTCAAATATTTTTTCACATTCAAACCTTTTTTTCTACGATTGAATTTTAAAAAATTTTGGATTGAAGTGATTTTTCTTTTGAAAATATTTTTTTTTTGTTTGAAGCGACTTAATTTTTGATTGAATAATAAATACACAAATGTCCTAGCCAAAATGTGGTCCAAACGCAAAATGACATGACTTCAATCAAAAATGGTGTTTCAATAAAAAAAAAAAAAACTTGACTTAAATAAAAAAAAAAAAAAAATTCAATCAAAGAAAAATAGTTTTCAAATATATTTTTTTGAGTTTCAAATTTATTTTTGCATTCAAACACATTTTTTTTTATTGAAGAGATGTTTTCTTTGATTGAAAATATATATTTTGATTGAAGCAACTTTTTATTTGATTGAAGCAACTTTTTTTTTGATTGAATAATAAAGACACAAATCTACCTCCATACCAGTCCAGCAACAAGAAAACCCACCCTCCTTCATCAAATTCCCCTCACAGATATTTCCCACAAGTTGCACCTCGGCTGCAATGATGCATTGAAGAGGCCTGCAGGTGAGTGAGCTTGCTAGTGCAGGATTTGGAGAGAGTGTGTGAGTGCGTGGTTGTGTGTTTAGGAAGTGAGTGGGGTGGGTGGGGATGTATCAAGCTGTGTGTGGACTTTGCAAAATAGACTGAGGTAGCAGTTCGAGCAGCTCTGTCTCAGGTGAGTTCAACTTTTGGGTTTTGTGAATTTTAAACATGTACATTGATATCTTGATTAGTATCTTGCTGGAAGATAAAATTTCAATGGACATTAAATAACTATTAGGATGTTTGAAAGATTATTATGATTATCCTATGACATGATGTACTGATGAATTCATGTAATACATTACGTATTGTCTCTTTGTTATGATTCATTTGCACTCATGAAACCAGGCATTATTTTTTTGTAGCAGCTCCATTTAATCGAGGACACTTAATATAACTTCCTAAAGTGTTAAGTCTGTTCCAATTATAAAGGGATCACACTCCTCAGTCTCCCCGGTAAAGTCTATTCAGGGGTGCTGGAGAGGACGGCCCGTCAGGTAGTCGAATCTCTGATTCAGGAGGAAGAGTGTGGTTTTCGTCCCAGCCGTAGAACAGTGGACCAGCTCTTGGCCCACGGCAGGGTGCTACAGGGTGCATGGGAGTTCACCCAATCAGTCTACATGCGTTTTGTAGGTTTGGAGAAGGCATTTGACCGTGGCCGGGTCCTCTGGGAGTACGGGGTAAGGGCTGTTCGGTCCCTGTGCGAGCAGTGTCATAGTTTGGTCCGGCAGTAAGTCGAATTCGTTCCCAGTGAGCAAGGCCGGAGTGGGATTAATTTTCGGCCCTGGAATTTCATGCCTCAGACCACACCAGCCCACTCATTTGAAATAATGTCATTATGCATACGCGTGTTAAGTTCAGTGTTCTCTAAAGCCGTGTACTGTAATTCTGTGTATTCCAATTCAGTGCAGGTAATGGTTGTTTAACAAGGTGGCTTTATTTTAGTGCAACACAACATCATTTTGAGCAAATTCAAAAATGGATTTTAAAAAACTATATTAAATGATACATTTGAAAAATAATACTGTATAATAAATAAGACCTTTTCTGCAACATCAAATATTAACAAAATGAGTGCTTACAGATAAAACAAACATAGCAACATAACAATATGAAAAATAAAGAATACGTATTGCACATTGTAACAACTTCTAATGATACTATTATCCATTTTCCATTTCCACTTTAAAAACACCACGTAATTGATTATATTCAGGGGTGCACATAATTTTTTTGCCCAGGTTCTCAGAGGAGGACCTGGAGATGTGACTTGGTCCTCATTGAGCTTGAGAGCCGACCCGCCTGATGCGATAAATTTATGACAAGCTTTACTTAGAGCCAATTAACTTTAATTAATTATATTAACAATTAATGCTTGATTAACATCAACTGGGACAACAAAATTGCCATTACTTTGAAGTGAAATGTAAAGAAATAAGAAGCACCAATTCAAAATAAAGGGCATTATGCGGCTCCCACATTAACTCCAAGCCTTTTTAAAAGTGGGATATCCTCCTCATAAGACCTTATTGAACGTGCATGTTTAGCTTTGTAAAATGCGAGCAAAAACACGTTTGTCAGTGCATGTCGCTGTTCATTACCTTTATTCCGCCACTTGTCCATAGGGCGAGTGGGGTCCTGTTTGACATCGATAGTTTGCTTAATTGCCACATGCTCTCTGTTTTTTTCGTGCTTTTCAAAGTTTGGATGGCTGAAACTCTTTGACCCTGCATAAAATGCGCTGCTCTTATCGGCGACATTGGGATTCTCACGGCACATTTTGTACCGCATTTCCGTACCTCCTGTAGCCACTTTTCAGCAAAAGTCCTTTTTTTCGGTAGCTCCGGTGACGTCTGTCGTCTGTCTTTTGACGGGGGTGAGGGAACACGGAAGTAATAGTAATTACTCAGTGTGGCCTGCCTCTTCAAAATTTTGAGAAGTTATTTTCTCGTGTCCGCCGCAAATACAGTGGTCAGCCATCGGTACGCAAAAGCGTATGGAAGCCGTTGAGGGCCAGCGCATTTGTCTACGTCCAGTACGCATGCGGACCACTTATGTGCACCCCTGATTATATTAATCTTAATTTTCACTCACTGAACAACATGGCAATCCTACCTTCCAGCTCTGCACCTGTGGTGTGTTCATTATGGCTAATGCTTGCTCCCATTGTGAGGTGCTACAAGAAGCCAAAGTTTCCACAATTACATATTGTCGTATCATACGGTGCAAGTTGCATTTTATTCGCCATCTGGCCTTACCACTTTCGTTGTAATTCTCTGCAGTTTGAGGCAGCGAGGTCGTTGCATGAAAAAAATTAGCTATTTTTGCGCATTTTGCAGATTCTTTCACAAGTGATTTTCTCTTTTTAAGTCTTATTTTTTCAGCGCCACCCTTGCTCTTTTTATCCATCTGAGCACCGAGATATCAGCTAATTTGGCTCAATACAGACTACAATTAGGGGGTGGAGCTGCATGCTGTATTTTTCGTCTGCACACGTGAGGGAAAAAAAAAAATATTTTTTTTTAAGACGGCCCACAGGGACAGCAGTAACAGACTGTAAGTTATACTCAGTGACACTGTCATAAATAAATACCAAACAAAAAATTATAACAGTGTAATTTAAAAAAAAAATTTTTTTTATAAAACCCGGACCGGCCCCTCTGGCCGGCCGGCCCATCGGGAATCATCCAGAAGCTCCCAATTAGTCCCTCCGGGCCTACCAGTGAGGGTTGGACTCTGCCAAGGCTGCCCTTTGTCACCAATTCTGTTCTAATTTTTATAATCAGAATTTCTAGGCGCAGCCAAAGCATTGAGGGGGTCCGGTTTGGTGGCCTCAGTGTTGCATCTCTGCTTTTTGCAGATGATGTGGTGCTGTTGGCTTCATCAAGCAATGACTTTTAACTCTCACTGGAGCGGTTTGCAGCAGAGTGTGAAGCGGTGGGGATGAAGATTAGCACCTCCAAATCCGAGACCATGGTCTTCAGTTGGAAAAGTGTGGTGTGCCCTCTCCGGGTCGGGGACGAGATCCTGCCCCAAGTGGAGAAGTTCAAGTATCTTGGGGTCTTGTTCACGAGTGAGGGTAGGAGGAAGCGGGAGATCGGCAGGCGGATCGGTGCAGCGTCTGCAGTGATGCGGACTCTGCACTGGTCCGTAGTGGTGAAGAAGAAACTTAGCTGAAAGGCGAAGCTCTCGATTTACTAGTTGATCTACGTTCCTACCCTCACCTATGGTCACAAGCTGTGGGTCGTGACCGAAAGGACAAGATGCTGGATACAAGTGGCTGAAATGAGTTTCCTCCACAGGGTGTCTGGGTTCTCCTTTAGAGATAGGGTGAGAAGCTCGGTCATCCGGGAAGGACACTGTGTCGAGCCGCTACTCCTCCACGTTGAGAGGAGCCAGTTGAGGTGGCTTGGGTATCTGGTTTGGATGCCTTCTGGACGCCTCCCTAGAGAGGAGCTCCGGGCATGTCCGACTGGCGGAAGGCCCCGGGGATGATCCAGGACACGTTACAGATGTGAGAAATTATGTGTCTTGGCTGGCCTAGGAAGGCCTTGGGATACCGCAGGAGGAGCTGGGCGAAGTGGCTGGGGAGAGGGGAGTCTGCGCTTCCCTGCTAAAGCTGCTGCCTCCGCGACCCGACCCAGGACTAAGTGGTAGATGATGGATGGACTTAAGTGTAATGGCATTTTACCCGGTCTGCATGAAAATTTGAATTGAAAATGGCGAGAATGCCATTTTGGTTGGTTCTTTTCTTTGCTTTTCTGCAAAATTCCAATTTTCATTGATATACAGCTGATTGGATCCAATTTGAATATTATATATAATATTTTGAATATCAACTCTTTGCTACAATTGGCCGGTGGTGGAGTGGGTGTTTTAGGCATTAGCAATTTGTGTGGTGACTACAATCGTTCTTCTATGTCATGAAGCTTCACTATGTCGCAATTATATAAAAACAACATATTCACCTACCATGCCCACTTCAGCAGGGTTGGGGTGCGCAGTTGTGTGTGTGTGTGCGCAGAGAGGCATATTTCAGCCTGGTTCCTTGTTAATATGTAATTTAAACATTCACTCACTTTACTCCAACACACTTGTTTCAAGGTTAGAGGTAGTGGTTGGTCGGTAAAAAAAAGTCGATTGAGGAGCACAACTTTTTTAAAAGTGCCTCTCGCCAAACAGAGGCGGTGGGTTGGAGGTTAAGGGAGAAAACCTGTCAAACATGGTGGTCGTGTGACAAAAGTATTGTACTAAACCAGACCTTATCCAGATGTATAAATTTAAATTTTGCATTCTACTGTTTGCTTAGTGCAGCTCTGTAAAGAACCAGGAAATGGTAGAGGAGGGTTGCCTGGCACGGCTAGACTGTTCTCCCTGTATTTTTCAAACACTGAGAGAATAGTCTGGGACCCAGCCCATTAACGGCCTCTCAGGCAAGTACAAAATCAATTGTCAAATCAGATTCGTTTATTTGCGTGACGTGTTCTTAACGAGCAACGTCACTCTTCCGTGTCGAAAGTCGTCTCCACAACAACACAGATGGCGAACAGGAGAGCCGAGAATATGTTACGATCCACGGTAAAATCAGTTTTAAATGACCAAAAACACATCGACACAAGTCAATTACAACAGTGTGTCTCGCGCTAGCCATGTTGAATAAACTCCGCTCTCCTCGTATGTTTACTTCCTCGCGCAAGTCCCTCGTCGCGTTTCTAACGTCACATCCGCCCGTCGCTGATTGGTCCACTCCGGTGTCTGTTTGCTGTGACTTGCTCCGCCCTGGAAATTTTATCCGCTTAATGGTGGCCAGACTCAAAAGCTGGAACAGTGGTGAGTCTGAAATACCAGGCTAAGAAGAGGGTGGACACTTCTAAAATAAGGCAGTGCGTGATGTCACACCGTGACCAATTTCAAAACCTACTATTTGCAGAACAAATTAAAGTGTAATTGCAGTTAAATAAAATATTTCACAGATTACACACAACAACCTTCAATCTAATGCATGAAACAGTTTAAATTATTGGAAAATGACTTTTCTGACTATTTTATATACTTATATGTAATACTGTACTTTGATTGATTATACACCAAAATGGTGATTGGTGGTCGTTTACTGTATGATGTGTATTCATGTTTCTATTCAATTAGAAGTTGCTGACTGGTGCGTCACTGTAAATCCTTCTGGATGAGCTTTCATGATGACTTCATTGCCAAGAATGGGATGGGCTGTTTTTTGCATACTGCTGCTGTGGAAGAGACAGGCAGGTACAATGACTAATGTTTCACTTTTATTTTGACTGAAAAGAATGCGCGCAATATTTAAATGGCTCCTCTAATGGGTATGCCGCTATCCCACAGCTTCCACTAAAGAAAGACAATGTTCTGTGACTCGAGTGGGGGCACATCATCCAGTTGAGGCTTTGCTGGAGAAGTTTGAAGCTGGTCCAGGCTGTGCTGCCCGAGAGAGTGGGGACAGGGAAACGCACGTCATTGCAGTGGGGAGAATTACTAGCAGCCCTGACAACACGGTAATTGGTCATCAGTAGTACCCTGGTTCTGCATCACTTGACCAGAGGGGCCTCCAAAAATAACGTTATAATCCAATTGTTTTTCTTTGTTTTTTTTTTAACAAACAGACAATATATGAAATATTTCTGAGTACTGTAGATTTTCCCATATTCAAGATAACTGTTCCATGTGCCAAGCCAACGAAAAAAGTTGTCGAAAAGTTCTAGCTTTTTTTGATGGCAGAGCAATCAACTCCAGAGCATGGGTTGATTTCACTGAAAGCTGGAGAAAATGATTTATTTTTTAAATTTAAAAAAAAAAATGAAACATGGAAAGTTAAACCGACCAAAAAAAAAAAAAAAAAAACAGACTGACAATGGGGCTTTTGATGGAAAAATATGTTGTTGTTTTTTTTGTTTGTTTGTTTTCTTGTTTGTTTGTTTTTTTTTTCTTTTACAATCGTGTAATTAAGAAATGCACTGTGAGTGAACATTGTTTTTTTTCCTATATGACATTCACTTATGATCTGGATGATCTGTACTGAAGATTTTGACATATCATCTATTTATATTAAACAAATAGAACTGTGTTTGACTATGAAGTGCCTAAACCAGACATGTCCAAATTCCGGCCCGGGGGCCAAATACGGCCCCTGATCAAATTTCATCCGGCCCCCAGCCTCTGTCATAAAATCAATAACGTCTGGCCCGCACACAGACTTAATAAATTGGTCAGCAGTACTGCTACCATCATATGAAGTAGCTTACACACTAAATGCTGCTCCTCATTTACCCACTAAAAGGCAGCAGCACTCTAAGCAACATTACTTCATGTGACCCTTAACTCCCAATTTTCTAAAATGGTGACAATCAACCCAAAAAATAAAGTTGACTGTGACGGCGGACGCTTCAGGGATAGGTGGAAACTGGACTATTTCTTCACTAAAATACGCAAGAACTGTGTCTGCCTCATTTGCAAAGAGACAGTCGCTGTTTTTAAAGAGTTCAATGTGAGGCGATATTACCAAACAAAAGACGCTGACATGTACAACAACATTACAGGGAAGATACGTAGCGAGAAATTAAAGAAACTTGAAGTTAGTTTAATTTCACAGCAGCAGTATTTCGCAAAAACCTGAGAATCAAAAGACAACGCCACAAAGGCTTGTTGCGAGATTGTTGACATTTTTAATTTTAAAAAATAATAAAGCAAATGTGACACACAGAATGACCACAGGGTCATAACATTGCTAAAATTTGCTTAAATATATTGTTCTACGTAAAGGACGTCAACCAAGGTCGGCCCCGAACATTTTTACCACACCAAATCTGGCCCCCTTTGCAAAAAGTTTGGACACCTCTGGCTTAAACTATACCAACTAACTATACCACATGTTGACATTTTTCTCCATCAGAACAAAATATTTTGAACACTCAAGTTGTGCTGACCTCAATTTCAAACAACACCGACATCTATAGGGATCCAATAGTCAGTGGCTTAAACATAAATTTCACAGACAAAATTCACCCCCTTGACTGTATAAAACAATACTTGATGAAAATAACAGTGGATGGCAGTGGGAGGTTGGATTCCATTTGAAGAATATTGCACAGCAGTGAAAAAATTACAAAGTAAATATATTTTTCATTTTTATCTTTTAGTTAGTTGCAGCTTTTAATAAGAAAAAGGGTGGGGGTGGGTAGTGATTCTCTTTTTATTTATGCATTTAAT
Source organism: Corythoichthys intestinalis (assembly GCF_030265065.1). Taxonomy (NCBI): domain Eukaryota; kingdom Metazoa; phylum Chordata; class Actinopteri; order Syngnathiformes; family Syngnathidae; genus Corythoichthys; species Corythoichthys intestinalis. Next base: position 19,509,428 of record NC_080410.1, read on the forward strand.
TTAAAAAAAAATAAAGGAATCAACAATAAATATTTTCTCTCTCGTGTATTATTTGTTTAATTTTTATTTTATTAATTCTCCCATTTCTGGATTACAAAAAAATTACAATAATTTTAGTGAAGTTGATGCACATTCTTTTGTGGGCCACACAAAATGATGTGGTGGGCTGGATCTGGCCCCAGGCTTCCAGTTTGTCACCACGGCTTTACAGCATTGTTATTTATTTATCTACTTAATTTTGACTGTGAACCTTTTTCTTGTATAGATCACAGTACTGTTGAAGCCTTTGTCTCTAAGCCAGTCGATTTTAAGGAAAGTTACCTTAATACTCAGCTCCAAGCAACCAGTAAACTGGAAGCTGGAAGCTGAGAGACTGCCCCCTGACCTTCCTGTTGTGGTGAAGGTCAGTACTGCCCATTTATACAACTTGAAGCCATATTATTTCCAATGTTGAACAGTATGTTTATATTGCATACATCAATATGGATGGAAGCCAAGACAAACAAGTTCATTATCTCAATACTGTATATGCTTTTCTTGTTTCAAACAACATATCAGGTATCCTCAAACTCCAGCGTACAGTCCCCGATGCTACGCTTGCTTGTCCGGCGGCTGCACTGGCTCCCTTTCCGTCAACGTGCGCTGTACCGATGGGCTCTGAAACACCACGGCAACCTGTCCTCTTTGACACATGTCACCCACGGAAATCGAGTGTATGTCCGACTAGGAGAGGGTGAGCCACTGGAGAACCAGCTGTGGTTTTGCTCTTAACTCTCTCAGTGGCAATGGTGATGATAGACGTCCGATTAAGTGGCTCTTTTCATCCTTTTACTGTGAATTTCAATAAGTTTGTCAGTTGTAGACCTGCAACCTATTTGATCATTTGACCAATTATTTATTTTTATTAGATAACCCAAGAGTATACTTTTATAGCATGTGGGTTATTTTTAAGGCTGGGCATTTTTTAAAATTGGGACTAATAGCATGAAGTATTTGCAATTAACAGCTTTACCCACAAAGCCATAATTAATTCAAAAGTAGTATACAGTGCCTTGCAAAAGTATTCGGCCCCCTTGAACCTTGCAACCTTTCGCCACATTTCAGGCTTCAAACATAAAGATATAAAATTTTAATTTTTTGTCAAGAATCAACAACAAGTGGGACACAATCGTGAAGTGGAACAAAATTTATTGGATAATTTAAAGTTTTTTAACAAATAAAAAACTGAAAAGTGGGGCGTGCAATATTATTCGGCCCCCTTGCGTTAATACTTTGTAGCGCCAGCTTTTGCTCCAATTACAGCTGCAAGTCGCTTGGGGTATGTTTCTATCAGTTTTGCACATCGAGAGACTGACATTCTTGCCCATTCTTCCTTGCACAACAGCTCGAGCTCAGTGAGGTTGGATGGAGAGTGTTTGTGAACAGCAGTCTTCAGCTCTTTCCACAGATTCTCGATTGGATTCAGGTCTGGACTTTGACTTGGCCATTCTAACACCTGGATACGTTTATTTTTTAACCATTCCATTGTAGATTTGGCTTTATGTTTTGGATCATTGTCCTGTTGGAAGATAAATCTCCGTCCCAGTCTCAGGTCTTGTGCAGATACCAACAGGTTTTCTTCCAGAATGTTCCTGTATTTGGCTGCATCCATCTTCCCGTCAATTTTAACCATCTTCCCTGTCCCTGCTGAAGAAAAACAGGCCCAAACCATGATGCTGCCACCACCATGTTTGACAGTGGGGATGGTGTGTTCAGGGTGATGAGCTGTGTTGCTCTTATGCCAAACATATCATTTTGCATTGTGGCCAAAAAGTTCAATTTTGGTTTCATCTGACCAGAGCACCTTCTTCCACATGTTTGGTGTGTCTCCCAGTGGCTTGTGGCAAACTTTAAACGAGACTTTTTATGGATATCTTTGAGAAATGGCTTTCTTCTTGCCACTCTTCCATAACGGCCAGATTTGTGCAGTGTACGACTGATTGTTGTCCTATGGACAGACTCTCCCACCTCAGCTGTAGATCTCTGCAGTTCATCCAGAGTGATCATGGGCCTCTTGGCTGCATCTCTGATCAGTTTTCTCCTTGTTTGAGAAGAAAGTTTGGAAGGACGGCCGGGTCTTGGTAGATTTGCAGTGGTCTGATGCTCCTTCCATTTCAATATGATGGCTTGCACAGTGCTCCTTGAGATGTTTAAAGCTTGGGAAATCTTTTTGTATCCAAATCCGGCTTTAAACTTCTCCACAACAGTATCTCGGACCTGCCTGGTGTGTTCCTTGGTTTTTCATAATGCTCTCCGCACTTTAAACAGAACCCTGAGACTATCACAGAGCAGGTGCATTTATACGGAGACTTGATTACACACAGGTGGATTCTATTTATCATCATCGGTCATTTAGGACAACATTGGATCATTCAGAGATCCTCACTGAACTTCTGGAGTGAGTTTGCTGCACTGAAAGTAAAGGGGCCGAATAATATTGCACGCCCCACTTTTCAGTTTTTTATTTGTTAAAAAAGTTTAAATTATCCAATAAATGTTGTTCCACTTCACGATTGTGTCCCACTTGTTGTTGATTCTTGACAAAAAAATTAAATTTCATATCTTTATGTTTGAAGCCTGAAATGTGGCAAAAGTTTGCAAGATTCAAGGGGGCCGAATACTTTTGCAAGGCACTGTATATAGTAGTATTAATCATATTTAAATTTGCCCTGACTTCCCTCTTCCTGTTCTGTTAGTTATTAGGTGTGTCTGTGTGTGATAATTACAAATTGGCCTTATTAATGCCTAAATAATGTTTTTCAGGAAACACAAAAACTGAAACATTTGATGAATTTTTGATAATTAAAAACAATTTCGAAAATTTTAATACTGTTTTAATTATTTTAGGAAGGTGTGTTAGTCCATTTATTTTTCACATGCTGTGCATAGTTTTTACAGATACTAGGGCTCGTGAAAATTATGTGCATTATTCAAAAACATTATCTATCCCCCCCATTGCAGATCTGACGCAGCCTCATGCATGCCATCTTAAGTCAGTGTTTCTCTCCAATAACTACATGACCTCAGACCTGCAACCACAGGACGTGCAAGGTTGCGAACATTCAGTACCAAGTGAAACCGATTCACAGGTTCATGTGATCAAACTACATTCAGCAGGTTCGGCGCTCCATCAAGCTATTCTGTATAAGTAGTACTGTATTAGTAGTAGTAGAGTCGTATGATTCCATCAAACATAAATAAACACGTCTCCTCCAGCTCTCTTCAGGTGGAGGTGATAGTTTCCCTCGTCCGTCCATCGGACGGTTCTTTGGGTCAAAATGTGGTGCTCATTCTCAGCAGTTCGGTGCCAGTAAACTGGGCCATTGTCGCTCATGATGTCCAAGGTCACATCCTTATTCATGTAAGAGTGCACACATTTATTTATTTTAAGCAGAAAATTAAATAAACTTTAAGGAAACAAAATTGACATTTCATTATTAAAGATTTTGCAAAAGGCACTCCACTAAGATGTCAAAAATTATCTCAAAATATAGCAAAAACAATTGTTCGCCATCACAGCAACTGAGCTCATCCCTAGAATTGGTTAAACATGTTTTGAGCTTTCTCTATCTTTTGTTCTTATTGTTTCCTTTAAAACATACAGGGAAAGGGGGAAAATTTTCAAAAAATTATACATCCATTTTTTTTTTGTTTAGGCCATATTGCCAAGTTTTATTTCATACTTATTTTACATCATATTGAGCTAAAATTAGGCAAGGAAAGCGTAATGATATACCATAATACTCTATTAAGTCTAGAACATCTTACCATCAAATTTAATCAAATCTAATTCACCCCTCTGCCTTGTGGCATTAAATGGGTTACCATTTATGTTTATTTCTTTCTTTTTTTTTTTTTTTTTTGCAACTGCTTTCAATTTTTGTTCATGTTTGTGTCTTTTGTGCAGTCGTCTAACAGTGTTTCCCCTCCTTACCCTCCTGAGACTGAACTGACTCTGACTACGACGTTAATTCCGGATCTGTCCAGCATAGCGGACATTCTTTTGTGGTCTGAAGAGAACGGCTACAATGTGACCTCATACACTGAGGCCGACCAGGCCAATCGCTTTGTAATTCGGCTGGCTGGGACCAGGACAGGTCAGGAAACCATTTGTATGCTTCCCATTTGTATGATATTTGACATTTTTCCTCATCCTTTAAACTTGGGATCCACAGACAGAAAGACATGTAGTTCTTAAAAGATAAACATTTTTATGAGTTCAAATAATTTGATGAATGAAACCCTCTTGATGTACACTTATACAATTTGTAAAATTAGTTTAACTAGTAGGTTGCCATTTTTGTTGACGTCCCAGGGCGGTGATGTCACATGGTTATGCTGCCAGGCTTCCAGAGTATTACTCTAACGACATAAACATGTCATCTGTTCAACCCTTTCATTTTGAACCCGAGAGGAACGTTAATGAGCATGGCAGAACTGTTGATATTTCACAAAAAGAGCAGCAAAAGCAAAATGAACAGGAAAGACGGGATGGGACGAGACGAGAGCATGCCAAAATGTGCTACACCGGCGAAACGTCCTCCAAGAGGCGAATTTGACACCCAAAGTACTACCGTGTGCTTTCAGCTTGTTTTGCTTAGATGCATACAGACAGAACATACTAAATATGCCTTAAGGAAAATCTTAAACGTAGTAATATCAAATAAGGGTGAGTAAAATATGCTACGTGAACAATTTGGTCAACAGATCAAAAATCCGCTTTAAAGCTCCCACAACAAAACACAATGCTTAAAAGTATGAAAGGGAAACACATGCAAAAATGATTTTGAGGCAATGAAAAGGTAATTAAACACTCAATAAAAACACAAATAGTAAGTTGTCACCGCTTTCAACCGATGAGCGCATGTGTTGGATGTCTCGCTACGCAGAAGGAATTACAGTAACCCGGTAGTATTCGTCGAGTAAAAGTGACAATCTAAGTCATCACCCCGAACGTCCATTGTTCACCTAAAACATGGCGCCCTCTGTGGGTCAAAACATGTACTAACAAAGACTTCATAATAACTTCAAAAAGACTTCATGATATTGACGGGACATGGGCCGCGGGGCCGATTAATAGGGGGCCTGCATTGTTGGCATGGCCGTCAAAGCTGACCGAGTGGAATCACAGACAAAAAGCTTTTTTCATTGAAAACCTTGTAAATATATGCTTAAATCCCAGAATTCTTTATAGGTATAGACGTAAAACAGTCTCGATTCTTGGTTAAAAGCAAAAAAACATGCAGTTAGCATTTATTTTATGTAAATATGCAGAAGTACGATGCTAGCCTGTCAGTCAATGTGGCCGGCTACATATATAAACAGAGCTTTTCCGGTGAAAGTTCTTGTGAATAAATGCATAAAACCCTGAATTCTTTATAGATATGGACGTAAAACAGTCTTGGTTCTTGGTTAAAAGCAAGAAGAAGAAAAAAAACTATAGTTAGCTTTTTTTTTACGTAAATATGTCTAGTACGATGCTAGTCTGTCAGTCAATGTGGCCGCCGCCATATGTAAACAGAGCTTTTCCGGTGAAAATCCCTGTGAATAAATGCTTAAATCCCTTAAATTCTTCATAGATATGGACGTAAAACAGTCTCGATTCTTAGTTAAAAGCAAAAAAAAAACAAAAAACGTGCAGGTAGCATTTATTTTACGTAAATATTGCGAACTATGAGGCTAGTCAGTAAGGAAATTAGCGGCCGCCATATGTAAAAAAGAGCTTTTTCCGTTGAAAATCCATGTGAATAAATGCTTGAATCCCTGAATTCTTTATAGATATGGAAGTAAAACAGTCTCGAGTCTTGGTTGAAAGCAAAAAAACTTGCAGTTAACGGTTATTTTACGTAAATATTGCAAAGTATAATGCCAATGCTGTAGCGGCTGATTTCTCCCATTGATTTTTTTCACAACGTTTCAAAATGCATGCATGGTACGAAAAATATAATAATTACCTTGAATTATAGAACAAATCACTCCAGAGACAATGTTTCCTGTATGTATGCAGTACAGCTTTCAGACTTTTTCAACCTAAATCTGGCGTTGGATCCCTGTAGGCATTGTGCAATGGCTGACGGTTGTGACCCGTCAATACAATTATTAAGTCTATGGTACTAAATATTATAGATTTTTAAATCAATGGCAATATGTTATGTGTTTCTTATAACATATTCTAGTAAAAGACAATATTTGTGGCTTATTAGAGCCTACAAATGTTTAAGTCTGAGGTTCCCTTTAATGTGTTTTAATGGAAAATACAATACAACCACGATCTGTGACTCACTCTTTCGCAATATGAGTTTGTTAAATCATTACATTATTATCTTAGATTGTCTTCATGATCTGTGACTCACTCTTTCGCAATATGAGTTTGTGGAATCATTACATTATTATCTTAGATTATCAAAATTAGATTATGTCCACTTAACTTTTTTGTCATTTCCATGCCAGCAGTCTCAGTACCTTTCCCCTCTGAGTAGAACTGGGCAATAGGGATGGGCGATATGGCCTTAAGTACGTATCACGGTAAATTGAGCAAATTTACCTCGATAACAATAAATGACGATAAATTTGCCCAAGCGGACTGTTATATAATTTGAAAATCTAAATCAAACCATATTATTTACCAGCTTTCAATTTAACATATTTAATAATTGTACATGCAGTCTAAACAGTAAGTATATAAAAATTTCTTGTAAACAATAAGCATTCATGTATGAACATTTATAACAGCTTGAATGACTTGAACAATGTACAACATTATAAAAATCAATACAACGACTGCGCAAACATGTCATTGTAACACAAATGACTTAGAGCTTGAACAGTACACTTCAAACGGACAACTTGTTGTTAATGGCTGCTGTGACATAATTACTCAACACAAGTGTTTACTTCCAGGTTTCTGGTTTTTTTCCCAGAGCATTTTTTAATACATGCACGCAACCATGCACCCCCCCCCCCCCACACACACACACACACACGCTTATATTCACATGGTTATGAACGTCAAATATGTTGGGCTTGCTATTTGGCAATAGCTAACTAGTTATAATTTCAGAAAATTGTTTGGAGTTGCAAGTGATACAATTAATTTAATTGTTTTCTGTTTTTCACTCATCTGTAAATATTTCAAAAATGTAAAAAAAAAAATGTTTGACAAGCATTATCGTAATCAGTATTTTTGTTGCAATATTGGATTATATCTCAATATGTTTCAGTCGCAATACCAAGCCCTACTTCTGAGTGAGAAGAACTGAGAAGTGAGAAACCATACAAATAATGACAGAAATAATGCATTTTTATGTGTTTATTGTGTGTCGGTTGAATTTACGGAAGTCACATTTATCATAACTGTCGGACTATAAATCGCACTTGATTAAAAGACGTACCCCACCAAATTTTACAAATACATTGTAAAATTAAGATATTTATATTTTAGATGCAGTGGCAACAATGATGCCCGTTACCAAGAGGCCTAAGTGGGCTCATGAACATCGCCTGAGAGGATGGCTCAATGGAGATGGAGCTGACAGAGGTCGAGACAGTTTGACAGTGCAGTGTGAAAACGGACGCCTCAGTGTGGCAGTGGACCAACACACCCTGCAGGTCTTCAACCCAGGGTTTCTCAAATAATCCTCTTGTATTGTTTGTCATGTTTTTTAAACCCATGCACCAGTAAAACAGACATGCTCAACCAATTATTTAGATTTGGGCCAAATTTGGGCTTTGAAATGATATTAATCGTGAATCCCAGGATGGTCTGACAAAAGTACAAAAAAAAAAAAAAAAAAACTAAATCCTAAATTTACCAAAGACATTTCCAATATTAGTCAGCAAATCAAATAATTATTTGATTTATTGTTCAATTTTCCTTGCAGAATTTGTCCATGCATGTTTCTGCTGTAACTTTGCGGGACCCGGCATGCCAGGCTCAGTTCAATGGGAGTCATTTCCTCTTGGTGTTCCCAGTCATTTCCTGCGGGACCGAGGGACAGCTTCTGGGTACTAAATGGGTGCAGTACAAAAACAGAGTGAGTCACACAAAACAGGCAGATTATTACTATTAGAGATTATTACAGATTATTACATACTAGTACTACTGTATTATTATTATAATGTCCTGTGTCTCCTCTCTCATCACTGGCCAGGTGCTGTTATGGAAAAGCAAGACTCACATCATGTTGCCACACAACAAGACTGATTGGACATCAGGAAGTTCACTTGGCATCCATGTGAGACAAATGCTTGTTATTTTTTTGTCTCTATCATTTCTTCATATGGGGCCCCAAAGTGGCCACATGGGACATCCAAAACTGTTTTTAGTGTATTTATATACACCATAATTTTTACACTAAAAGGTGCACTTGACTGTAAGCCGCCATCCACTAAATTTGACACGAAAACAACATTTGTTCATAGATAAGCTGCACTGGCCTATAAACCGCAGCTGTCCTCACTGTATTATGGGATATTTAGACCAAAAGATATTATCCAGTACCACTTTTTTTTGACAGCGACATCATACGACTGTCAGAAGACCAAATGAACCAAACTTTAAACCAACTGACTGCAAGGCTTCATTGCTTCAAGAAGCTTCATTTTGCCATCACTGCTCCCATAAGGGAGACTATCAACGTCTGCTGCCACCTGCTGTTAACACTGTTGCTGTCCAACATGCCTCCTAGCTTGCGTACCAGCGCTACAGATGGAATTAACAATCAAAATTCATGTTCTTTGCTAATTATTTCTTCAGTTACTGTTCCAGTTGTTTCATTAATTGCTAGTTATGGTATTTGGTAACATTATTTGACAGTGACACCATAAGACTGTCATTAGAAAGTCATAATTATGACATGACGCTGTCATGAGCATTAATGAATGCTTATAACAAGAGTCATTCTGTCACGGCAAAGTTGGCAAAGTTGATGTGGACCAAAGTGCGACCAGAAAACTGAAGTGGAGGGAAGGGTTTTTAATGAACAATGGCTCAGGCGGTGGCTGTGGCTCAGGCTGTGGCTGTGGCTGCGAGGGCTTGATGGGTGGTTTTCCTGATGGCAAAAAACAGGAATTACTTAATAGTTCGTTAGACGATTGTCAAATACTACAAGCGTAGTTGGCCGATGTACCACTGGCGTCTGGCAGAATCATCTGGCACCTGCTTGCTGGCCAGGCCGCTCCTTAAAAGCAGTGTTGATTGTGATGAGCTGCAGGTGCACTCCCAGGTCTGCCAAGGTTGAGCTCATGCCACATAAAACAGGAAGTGTAACAACAATAAAAGCCAGTAGAGGGGAGTGTGGGCTAGGACCACCACAGTACCCCCCCCCCTCAACGGACGCCACCGGGTGGCCTGCCCGGCTTTCCAGGGTTGGCGGCATAGACGTCCCGCAAGAGGGACGGGTCCAGAATGAGGCTACGGGAAATCCATGACCTCTCCTCAGGGCCATAGCCCACCCAGTCCACCAGGAACTGGAATCCACGGCCGCGAGGCCGGACATCAAGAATCCTTGATACTGCAAAAGCGGGGTGGCCATCAATGAGAAGGGGCGGGGGAGGTGCAACGGCAGGAGGACATAGGTCACTGGAGGAAACTGGCTTGAGAAGGGAAACGTGAAAGGTGGGGTAGACATTCATGGATGCCAGGAGGTCCAACCGAACGGCAGATGGGTTGATGATCTTTGCTATTTTGTACGGGCCCACAAAGCGGCGGGCCAGTTTTCGTGACTCTACCTGCAGGGGGAGGTCCCGGGCGGACAACCAGACCTCCTGTCCTACCTTGTATTCTGGGGCTGTTGAACGATGTAGATCGGCCAGTCTCGTTTTTCTCGGCGGTACGAGCGAGGGCAGCCCTTACAGTCTTCCAGATTTCCCTAATCCTGCTGACATGGTCCTTCACAGTAGGAACGGCTATCTCCTTTTCCTGCTCTGGGAACAATGGAGGCTCAAATCCATTACAAGCCATGAAAGGGGACATACCAGTGGCCGAGCAGATGAGCGAATTATGGGCATACTCAACCCATGGAAAGAAAGTGCTCCAGGAGACCGGATGGTGGGCGGTAACACAACGTAGAGCAGCTTCTAGGTCCTGGTTTGCCCTTTCTGTCTGGCCGTTGGTCTGGGGATGGTATCCCAAAGAGAGACTGGCTGTAGCCCCCACCGCCTTGCAGAACTCTTTCCACACCACCGAGGAGAACTGGGGACCACGGTCTGAAACGATGTCTAAGGGGATGCCATGAAGCCTGAAAACATGCTTGACCAAGAGATTTGCGGTTTCAAGTAGTGAACAGACTTGGAAAAACGATCGATAATGGTAAGTATAACTGTGTTACCTTCAGAGGGAGGCAGACCGGTTACAAAATCAACTGCGATGTGGGACCAAGGTTGACTGGAAACAGGGAGAGGGTGTAACAGACCAGTGGGTGGCTGATGGGAGGCCTTCCCTCGAGCACAGACAGTGCAGGCATTGACAAAGTTGCGGGTATCTTTGGCCATACCAGGCCACCAGAACGATTGTTGGAGGAAACAGAGGGTCCTATGGATACCAGGGTGGCAGGTTAGCTTGGACGAATGGCCCCATTCCAGGACTTGAGACCGCACGCCAGATGGGACATATAGGCAGTTTGGGGGACCGTTTCCTGGATCCGGATCAGCCTTTTGAGCTTCCCTGACCAGTGATGTGATCTCCCATCTAGCTGCACCGACCACGCAGGCCGAGGGGAGAATGGGCCCAGGGTCTTCCGTGTCCAGATTGGGAGAATGTAACCGTGATAGTGCATCAACTTTACCATTGCGTGAACCTGGGCGGTATGAAAGTGTAAAATTGAACCGGGCAAGAAACAGTGACCAGCGGGCTTGTCGGGGGTTAAGACGCTGTGCGGATTGGATGTAGGAGAGGTTCTTGTGATCTGTCCAGATTAAGAATGGGATCTTAGCACTTTCCAGCCAGTGACGCCATTCTTGCAGGGCCAAAACAACCGCCAGCAATTCACGGTTGCCCACATCATAATTTCTCTCGGCAGGGCTCAGCCGCCGGGAAAAAAAGGCACATGGATGTAATTTCTGGGTAGTGGGATCCCGCTGGGACAAAATAGCCCCTACTCCAGCGTCGGATGCATCCACTTCCACCACAAATTGGCGTGTGGTGTCTGGGTGTTTGAGGATAGGGGCAGAGGTGAAGAGGGACTTCAAACGTGAAAAGGCGTTACCTGCGGCTTCAGACCAGGTAAAGGGGTGTTTGGTGGAAGTGAGTTGGGTCAGAGGGAGTGCCACCTTGCTGTAGTCCCTAATGAAGCGACGATAGAAATTGGCAAAACCCAAGAATCTCTGTAGTTCTTTGCGGGTACTGGGAGTAGGCCAGTCAACGACTGCCTTTATCTTTATCGGGTCTGGTTGGAGTTGGCCCTGGGCGATGATGTAGCCCAAAAAGCTCACTGATGACACGTGGAACTCGCACTTCACCGGTTTAACGAAAGGCCGGTTCTCCAAAAATCGCTGCAGGACCATCCTGACGTGATGGCGATGGTCCTTTAGGGAACGAGAAAACACAAGTGTATCGTCAAGGTAAATAAACACAAAGCGATTCAGAACGTCTCTGAACAGGTCGTTCATGAGTCTTTGAAAGACAGCGGGGACATTTGTTAGACCAAAGGGCATTACTAGGTATTCAAAATGACCAAGGGGAGTGTTGAACGCAGTCTTCCATTCGTCCCCCTCACGGATTCGGACGAGGTGATATGCAGTTCGAAGATCCAGCTTGGTAAAGAACCTGGCATGACTGAAGGGCTCAAAAGAAGGGTCAATTAGAGGCAAAGGGTACTTATCCTTTATTGTTATTTGGTTTAGGCTGTGGTAATCAATGCAGGGGCAGAGAGTGGAATCCTTTTTCTCCACAAAGAAAAAACCGGCACCGACCGGAGAGGAGGAGGGGCGTATGATACCAGAAGCCAAAGAGTCTCTGATGTATTCTTCCACGGCTGCTCTTTCAGGACCGGATATGTTGTAGAGTCTGCTCGATGGAAGGGGAGCCCCTGGCAGGAGATCAATTGCACAGTCATAGGGGCGATGGGGAGGCAGAGTGTGGGCGAGGTCCTTGCTGAACATTGTAGCCAGGTCATGGTATTCAGGGGGTACATTGGTGAGGTCAGGAGGCACTGGCAGATAGGTTGGCATTCTTACCGGTCTACAAATTGGGTGCGCCGAGCCAAGACATTCCAAGTGGCAGCGATTGCTCCATCCCACGATCTTTCCCTCCGTCCAATTGATGTTTGGGTTGTGGTGTTTAAGCCAGGGGAAACCAAGGACGACATGTGCTACTGGTGAGGAGATAATAAACAATTGTATTAATTCATGAGGATTTCCCGAGACCTTGAGCATGAGAGGGATGGTGCGATGGGTTACCGAAAACAGCTTTCTACCGTCCACGGCTTCTACTACTTTCGGGGGCCCTGAGGGGTTCGAGAGGGATTTTGGCTTTGTTTGCAAAGCTTTCGTCCATGAAACTGTCATCAGCACTTGAATCAATGAGAACCTGAAGTGGCTTAGCGTCCAAATCATGGGAGATGCTAGCAGGGAGTACGAGTCGTGACAGAAGGCGAGGATCTGAGGACTTTTGGCTTACTAGCGGGCTCTTTCCCTGGTGAGCCCTGTCTTTTGGCCGTGCTGAGCAGGAGATTGCATAGTGTCCGGTTTGTCTGCAGTAAGAGCAAGGGTTATATTGGCGGCGCTCGTCCGGAGCTAACTGGGTTCGCCCAAGGTGCGTGGGCTCCTCCAAAGGAGTGTCAGTGTCGGAGTAGCATCAGGGGGTGGGTTGACTGCACCAGCCGATGGTGACGTGAGTGGCGGGAATGGACGTGATTTGGTTGCTTTCTCGCGCCTACGTTCCCTGAGGCGATTATCTATTTTTATAGCTAGGGTAATTAGCTCTTCTAGGGTGGAAGGTTCATCCCGTGTTGCTAGTACGTCCTTGATATCGTCTGCCAAATTGCGTGAGAAAATTGAGACCAAGGCAAGCTCGTCCCAGCCACTTTCTGCGGCCAAAATACGAAACGCGATTGAAAAGTCTGCCACTGATTTAGAACCCTGCTGGAGGGAGAAAAGGCGGTTTCTGGCCTCTCTCCCACGAATAGGGTGATCAAATACCCTGCGGAGTTCCCCGGAAAAGGCCTCAAAAGTATTTAACATAGGTGAGCTTCTCTCCCAAAGTGCCGTCGCCCACTGACCAGCCTTTCCCCTTAACAGATTAATGCAAAAAGCAACCCTGGCGGCATCAGAGGCATAACTAGAAGGCTGCATATTAAACACTAGATTGCAATTGAGCAAAAAACGACTGCAAGAGCCCAACTCCCCTGAATAACATTCAGGGGTTGGAATGAATACATTCAGCTGAGGGGGGGTCGGTAGGCCACCTGTCGGACTACTCACGGATTCAGTAGAATCGGCCCTGGATGGGGGGAGAGCTGTGTCTTGACCTGCTGCAAGTCCATGGCAATTGTCCTGAGTGTTTCCCCAAGGCTACATAGCACCTGCTCATTCTTGCCCAACATGATTCCCTGGTGTCCGAGGGCCTCCTGGAAGGTGTCAGCGGTCGCTTGGTCCATTTTTAGTGGCCAGATGATTATGTCACGGCAAAGTTGGCAAAGTTGATGTGGACCAAAGTGCGACCAGAAAACTGAAGTGGAGTGAAGGGTTTTTATTGAAAAATGGCTCAGGCTGTGGCTCAGGCTGTGGTTGCGAGGGCTTGATGGGTGGTTTTCCTGATGGCAAAAAACAAGAATTACTTAATAGTTCATTAGACGATTGTCAAATACTACAAGCGTAGTTGGCCGATGTACCACTGGCGTCTGGCAGAATCATCTGGCACCTGCTTGCTGTCCAGGCCGCTCCTTAAAAGCAGTGTTGATTGTGATGAGCTGCAGGTGCATTCCCAGGTCTGCCAAGGTTGAGCTCATGCCACATAACACAGGAAGTGTAACAACAATAAAAGCCAGTAGAGGGGAGTGTGGGCTAGGACCACCACACATTCAGTGTTATCCGGCAAATTACCTCACTTTTGAATGGATGTAAAAGGAGCTGCACATAAATGAGTTAGTGACATTATTTGCCAGATGACGCTTAATGACATCTGTCATAAGCATTCAGTAACGCCAATGATACTGTCATGACATACTTATGATGGTCTTATGATGCCACTTTCAAATAAAGTGTTACCAATTAACCCAAATAAATGAACATATGTGATGCGACTATAAGCCGCAGGATTCAAAATGAAGGTAAAAAGTGGCGGCTTACAGTCCGAAAATTACACTATATTTATATAAAGTACATACTGATACATCAGCATTCACAGCCAGTCTTCCCAGTTTAGATTAATCGGACGTCTATCATTGACAATGAGTTAAAAATCCATTGAAATAAATAATAACAACAATTTTAGAGTGTTATTTTCGGCCACAACCAGAGTGTTTTTATTCATTTTATTTTTTTTTACTTTTGTTCTTAATTAACATTTTCTTAATTTGTAATATTATTTCCTTATTATTACACACATATATATGTACATATATATATATGTGTGTGTGTGTGTGTGTGTGTGTGTGTGTGTGTGTGTTTGCGTGGGTGTGTGTGTGTGTGGAGGAGTGTAGGAGTGTATAAAAATGTGTAATAGAAAATTAAACCACGAATGTAAACTGCGTGGTAGCCCAAGTAACACAAGTGGGCGATCTGTTGCACTTTCATTACTTTTTCGCCTGTCAAATTGTCGCCACTTCCAGGGGAGTGAAACTCACGAAACGGTTGCCTTGAGAGGCTCAAACTGTCTCGGCCATTGTGATGCACACGTCCACCTAGTTGTGGTTTTCACTTTCAGGAAATATTTGCAACACCAATCCATTTTTCTATTTGATTTTTTAAAAGTGGTGAGTGTGAAACTGAGCAAGGATTGTAACATCTCAAGTGAAGATGTTAGGCTTTAGTTGTTGTTTCCTCAAAATTTTTATCAATCACAACTCAGCGACTATATACTGTAATATACTAGTATACAGTGCTGCTCGAAAGTTTGTGAACCCCACAGCGATGGTCAGATTTTTTGTAAAAAAAACTAAAATAACCTTATTAAATGTTAAGTTATACCCAAATCCACAATACTGACATTCCAAATAATGGACTGAAACAAAAGAAATAGTTATATTGTCATTCTTTATTTAACAAAAGTGGTTGATTTAAGAAAAACTCAGATATCATGTGTGCAAAAGTATGTGAACCCCTTCAGTTAATAGGATATTGCGCCTCCTTTTGCAGAGATTACCTCAACCAAACGGTTTCTGTAGTGACTAATCAGCCTCTCACATCTACTTTGGGGGATTTTTGCCCATTCTTCCTTGCAGAACGCAGTCAGTTGAGAGAGGTTTGATGGGCGTCTGGCATGAACTGCTCGCTTCAGGTCCCGCCACAGCATTTCAATGGGATTTAGGTCAGGACTTTGACTGGGCCAGTCCAGAACACGAATCTTCTTCTTTTTCAGCCATTCCTTGGTTGTATTGCTGGAATGCTTTGGATCATTATCATGTTGCATGATCCACCTTCTGCCAAGCTTTAACTTCAAAACAGATGGCGTCAGGTTATGTTCTAGGATTTGACAATATTCCTCAGAATTCATGATTCCCTGGACTATGTGGAGTTGTCCAGGTCCTGAGGATGAAAAGCAAGCCCAGATCTTGACATTCCCACCTCCATGCTTCACTGTTGGGAGAAGGTTCTTTTGGTGGTATGCAGTGTTGACTTTTCGCCAGACATGGCGGTTTTGGTTGTGACCAAACAGTTCAATTTTGCACCTACATCAGTTGATGAAAACTCTTTTTAATTTAGTCTCGACAACACAACTGTTAAAAAAACAAAAAAAAAACTACTGAATTGATTGATTAGGGAATCAGGTTGAAATAATAGAAAATTCCAAAATGTTGAGGGGGTTCACAAACTTTTGAGCAGCACTGCATATGCATATACACATAGATGCAAACACTGTATGGCTGTCATAGAACCCTATTTTTAAATATGCTGGGTGTTTTGGCTCTCTCAGTCAAAAAGGTTCCCAACCCATGCTGCTCATTTGATATCTCATTTGATATATATATATATATATATATATATATATATATATATATATATATGCATTAGGAATGTCAAACGATTAAAATTTTTAATCGAGTTAATTACAGCTTAAAAATTAATTAATCGTAATTAATCGCAATTAATCGCAATTCAAACCATCTATAAAATATGCCATATTTTTCTGTAAATTATATATATATTCTGTAAAATAAATTGTTGGAATGGAAAGATAAGACACAAGATGGATATAAACATTCAACATACGGTACATAAGGACTGTAGTGGGCATTTCACTCTACTGTCATTTAAATCTGTCTATGCTGTGCTCACTCCGAAGCGTCTACTTTTTCCAAAGCTAGACAGCTAGTGAACGACGCCTTAATAATCAGACTTCTTCCTTTTTCATCTGATTTATAAATAAAATGGCCTCTTTAGACCATTGTAAAACTCCCAAAAAAAGTACACAAGCGTTGCATTAGCAACAACGTTAGCTTAGCACGCTATACAGGTTCACTAAACATAAACAAAAAGCGTCTCATACAAAAAATATAACATTTCGCTTACTAACATAATATGTACATTCTTTACAACAACCATACTTACGGACAAATCTTGTCCAAGGATCATATAAGCACAACATTACAACGTAGGCGTCAGCCTGAGACGTCGTGCAGCCATATTGAACTGGCAAGAACACAATAAACCATGTCGCAAAGCGACCACAAGAGTTCGCTGTTAGACAGCACAAAAAGCCTTGCTGTAAAACTTACCAAAAGGCAGAATACTGTCTGAGCGGGACATATGCGTTAATTGCGTCAAATATTTTAACGTGATTAATTTAAAAAATTAATTACCGCGTGTTAACGCGATAATTTTGACAGCCGTAATATATATATATATATGTATGTGTATATGTATGTGTATATATATATATATATATATATATATATGTATATATATATATATACAGTGCCTTGCAAAAGTATTCGGCCCCCTTGAATCTTGCAACCTTTCGCCACATTTCAGGCTTCAAACATAAAGATATGAAATTGAATTTTTTTGTCAAGAATCAACAACAAGTGGGACACAATCGTGAAGTGGAACAACATTTATTGGATATTTTAAACTTTTTTAACAGATAAAAAACTGAAAAGTGGGGCGTGCAATATTATTCGGCCCCTTTACTTTCAGTGCAGCGAACTCACTCCAGAAGTTCAGTGAGGATCTCTGAATGATCCAATGTTGTCCTAAATGACCGATGATGATAAATAGAATCCACCTGTGTGTAATCAAGTCTCCGTATAAATGCACCTGCTCTGTGATAGTCTCAGGGTTCTGTTTAAAGTGCAGAGAGCATTATGAAAACCAAGGAACACACCAGGCAGGTCCGAGATACTGTTGTGGAGAAGTTTAAAGCCGGATTTGGATACAAAAAGATTTCCCAAGCTTTAAACATCTCAAGGAGCACTGTGCAAGCCATCATATTGAAATGGAAGGCGCATCAGACCACTGCAAATCTACCAAGACCCGGCCGTCCTTCCAAACTTTCTTCTCAAACAAGGAGAAAACTGATCAGAGATGTAGCCAAGAGGCCCATGATCACTCTGGATGAACTGCAGAGATCTACAGCTGAGGTGGGAGAGTCTGTCCATAGGACAACAATCAGTCGTACACTGCACAAATCTGGCCTTTATGGAAGAGTGGCAAGAAAAAAGCCATTTCTCAAAGATATCCATAAAAAGTCTCGTTTAAAGTTTGCCACAAGCCACCTGGGAGACACACCAAACATGTGGAAGAAGGTGCTCTGGTCAGATGAAACCAAAATTGAACTTTTTGGCCACAATGCAAAACTATGTTTGGCGTAAAAGCAACACAGCTCATCACCCTGAACACACCATCCCCACTGTCAAACATGGTGGTGGCAGCATCATGGTTTGGGCCTGCTTTTCTTCAGCAGGGACAGGGAAGATGGTTAAAATTGACGGGAAGATGGATGCAGCCAAATACAGGAACATTCTGGAAGAAAACCTGTTGGTATCTGCACAAGACCTGAGACTGGGTTGGAGATTTATCTTCCAACAGGACAATGATCCAAAACATAAAGCCAAATCTACAATGGAATGGTTCAAAAATAAACGTATCCAGGTGTTAGAATGGCCAAGTCAAAGTCCAGACCTGAATCCAATCGAGAATCTGTGGAAAGCGCTGAAGACTGCTGTTCACAAACACTCTCCATCTAACCTCACTGAGCTCGAGCTGTTTTGCAAGGAAGAATGGGCAAGAATGTCAGTCTCTCGATGTGCAAAACTGATAGAAACATACCCCAAGCGACTTGCAGCTGGAATTGGAGCAAAAGGTGGCGCTGCAAAGTATTAACGCAAGGGGGCCAAATAATATTGCACGCCCCACTTTTCAGTTTTTTATTTGTTAAAAAAGTTTAAATTATCCAATAAATTTTTTTCCACTTCACGATTGTGTCCCACTTATTGTTGATTCTTGACAAAAAAATTCAATTTCATATCTTTATGTTTGAAGCCTGAAATGTGGCGAAAGGTTGCAAGATTCAAGGGGGCCGAATACTTTTGCAAGGCACTGTATATATGTATGTGTATATGTATGTGTATATATATTAGGGCTGTCAAAATTATCCTGTTAACAGGCGTTAATTAATTTTTTTAATTAATCACGTTAAAATATTTGACGCAATTAACGCATGCACTAAATGACCCGTTCGCACATTGCCTCAAACGGATTACAATGAGGCCGTTTATGGACATTAAGAGTGAAGACAATGCATCCGGCCGCTTGGGGGCAGCGCCGTTCCATACTCAGGTTATTTCTTCTAAACTTGGGAGAATTAGTAGTTGTGAGACGTTTATGTTGTATTCACAATGCAATGCAAATTGCTATTTGTGCTCCACACATATTTCAGTAAGTTTTCTTTCTTTTAGTGGCAATGATGTATCTCTTGTTGTATTTTGGGTAAGATATGTACAGATATATGTTATACAGTAAAGGCGAGTGGACACAGGCGTTCTTTGGACCGCGCCGTTTATTGACATAAATTTGTTGTGAAGGAGTTGCCGAAGCTTAAGTATCGTTTAGTGAAAGCACAACAAAAATAATATTCCTATCTCTCCAAAAAAAAAATAATGTTCACAAAAAGAAAAGCACTTCAGTCTATAGTAATGAGGCCCTATTCTGACACACAGTTAAACAACAATGCAAAATGAACTGGCATTCCATATCAAAATAGCTATGCAAAATACACATAAAACTTACTCAGACTTTGGTCACTCTATTCTTATTATTGTTATGTTTATTCTTTTTATTATATTAACTCTACTTTTGATTGAAAATTTTACAAATTTTATTAAAACAAAAACATGAAAAGGGGTTTTATTATAAAATTACTATAACTTGTAACTATAACAATTATCTTTTAAGAACTACAAGTCTTTCTATCCGTGGATCACTTTAACAGAAAGAATGTTAATAATGGCATTTGTGGATTATTGTTACATTAAACAAATTCAGTACTTATGTACAGTATGTTGTATGTATATATCCGTCGTGTGTCTTTCCATTCCAACAATAATTTACAGAAAAATATGGCATATTTTAGAGAATGTTTGAATTGCGATTAATTACGATTAATTTTTAAGCTGTAATTAACTCGATTAAAAATTTTAATTGTTTGACAGCCTTAATATATATATGTGTGTGTGTGTGTGTGTGTGTGTGTGTGTGTGTGTGTGTGTGTGTGTGTGTGTGTGTGTGTGTGTGTGTGTGTGTGTGTGTGTGTGTGTGTGTGTGGAGGAGATTCAAGTATCTTGTTCACGAGTGATCAATCACAGGGTGATTCAAAAAGAATGTGCCAATAAAATTGCGATACATTAAAAAAAAAAATTAAAAAACAAACAATAACGAGCTGGATACAAGTATTGTATATAACAAGTTTATATTTCATGCTTTACAAGTGCTCAATGTGACCACCACCAGCGGCATGGACAACATTAAGCCAATATCAAATGAACAGCCGGGGTCGGGGACCTTTTTGACTGAGAGAGCCAAAACACCCAGCATATTTAAAAATAGGGTTCTATGACAGCCATACAGAGTGTTTGCGTCTATGTATATATGCATATATACTAGTATATTACAGTATATAGTCGCTGAGTTGTGATTGATAAAAATTTTGAGGAAACAACAACTAAAGCCTAACATCTTCACTTGAGATGTTACAATCCTTGCTAGTTTCACACTCACCACTTGAAAAAAATCAAATAAAAAAAATGGATTGGTGTTGCAAATATTTCCTGAAAGTGGAAACCACAACTAGGTGGACGTGTGCATCACAATGGCCGAGACAGTTTGAGCCTCTCAAGGCAGCCGTTTCGTGAGTTTCACTCCCCTGGAAGTGGCGACAATTTGACAGGCAAAAAAGTAATGAAAGTGCAACCGATCGCCCACTTGTGTTACTTGGGCTACCAGTCAGTTCACATTCGTGGTTTAATTTTCTATTACACATTATAATACACTCCTATACTTCATAGCAAGGGGCCCCAAACTACAGCGCGCAGGCCGGATGCGGCCCACCTCCACATTTGGTCCGGCCCACTGAACAATACCAGAGAGCATTTTGAAATTTTTTTATTTTATTTTTTTTCCTCAATAGTGTTATTTATTTCCTGGCCTTTTTCTGTGAAGAAATCAGAGAGGGTTATTTGGTTATTATCTAATTAATAGTGTTATTATAATTATATTATATTATTATTTTTGTTTTATTTACTTTTGTTCCGTGAAGAATCCAGAAAGGGTTATTTGATTGTGGCTTTCTGAAAAACAATATTTTTTTTACATTTAGGCACTCCTGCAATCGTCACACTTTTTCTTTTACAAACTGACCCCGGCCCCTAATCAGAGAAGGGCGAAGTTATGTGGCCCTCACAGGAAAAAGTTTGGGGACCCCTGCTTTATAGCCACGCTAGTGGCTGAGCGGAGACTTAACACGCGAGGCAAGCTCTATAATGCCCATTTCCCTGCAATCCGCGACAGGAGGACAACCAATGGGCACCGATTTGAATCATATCATGGCGATGTATGTTTGAAATGTCCAAGATCAATGTATTAATGCGCCATCAGCTCGTCACAGCTCGTGTATGTCAAGCGAGCCAGCCAGTTCCACGTTTACGATTAGGGGTTGGCCGAGAGCCAGAATCACTCCTCAAAAGAGCCAGATATGGCTCGTGAGCCATAAGTTCCTGACCCCTGACCTACAGTATAGACCCTACCCACCGACGTCACAAAACCACGTGCTCGCTGTATGGTTCCGCCCCCTTGTCCGTCATTTTGTCTCTGTATTAGCATTGGTTTCAATTGATCGAGGAATTTAAAATGCATTTCATGGAAGACCTGGTGCTTTTGGATGCCGTAAACTCACTGGATGTGTTGCATAAAAGGCGTTATGTGGAAAAGCTTCGTTCTATACAGTCACCAGATCCATATTTGATGCCCAAATCGATGTTTTTCGAGCCACTGTCTTCGCCCTGTCTGCCTGACATCTGCTACGCTGATATTTACAACTATCTTTGTCCACACAAAATCAGCCTATTCTCACGAAAATTTGAAAAACTTCAAGAGCTTGGAGGCTTATAAATACTTCGTTGCTGGTTGGGTGAAACAGGTCCTCGTCCACGAAAATTCGGCAGGAATCTATCTTGTGCTTGGAAAGGTGAGTTAGGAAATTTTCAATTCAAAATCTTTTATTCTCGCTAACATCCACTGTCAAGTCTAATTTATTTCATGTCATTTGTCAATGCAGTTAGGGTTTTTATGTTTATATGGTTTAACGATAGCACTCTCACTACATACATACGTGTATGTTGTCGGCGATTAGCCTAGCAATGATCTTAATTGTGGTTATTTGTCAGCCCAAAACCCTCTAAGTATATCTTAAATGCATCTTACCGGATATAAAATGACTACTACATAGTCTGTGGTGATTTTTTGGTGCCCAGTTTTCACGTCGAATTGCAGCCGTCCATTTCGCTCTCCTCTTTGGATCCCTCGGAATACGGTAAAACTTCAAGTCTCTCCTTCCATCTTCTCTGTTAGTGCAACCAACAGTCACACACGCCTTCACCATTTTGATTATTAATGTTAAGGAGCAGAAAAACACGCCGTAAATAGGAGGAATGTACGTGGCCGTAACAGGTTAACACTATGTTTTGACGGACAATTGGGCGGTACCATTCAGGAGAGCGGAGTTGTGACGTCACGTGGGTAGGGTCTATACAGAGTATACTTATTATCAGGGGTGCACATAAGTGGTCCGCATGCGCGCATGCGTACTGGACGTAGACAAACGCGCTGGCCCTCACTGGCTTCCATACGCTTTTACGTACCGATGGCTGACCACTGTACTTGCGGCGGACACGAGAAAATAACTTCTCAAAATGTCAAAGACGCAGGCCCCACTGAGTAATTATTTCCGTGTTCCCCCACCCCCGTCAAAAGACAGACAGACAACAGAGACGTCAACGGAGCTACCGAAAAAAAGGACTTTTGCTGAAAAGTGGCTGCAGGAGGTACCATGGCTAGAAGCAAATGATGCTCGCACGGAAATGTGGTGCAACATTTGCCGTGAGAATCCCAATGTTGCGAATAAGAGCAGCGCACTTTATGTAGGGTCAAAGAATTTTAGACATCCAAACTTTGAAAAGCACGAAAAAAACCAGAGCATGTGGCAATTAAGCAAACTATCGATGTCAGACAGGACCCCACTCGCCCTATTGGACGAGTGGCGGAATAAAGTTATTGAACAACAGCGCCATGCACTGACAAACGTGTTTTTGCTCAGATTTCACAAAGCTAAACATGCACGTTCAATGAGCTCTTATGAGGAGGACATCCCACTTTTACAAAGGCTTGGAGTTAATGTGGGAGCCGCATATGAATGCCCTTTATTTTGAATTGGTGCTTTTATGTTTATTTCTTTACATTTCACGTCAAATAATGGCAATTTTGTTGTGCCAGTTGATGTTAATCAAGCGTTAATTGTTTATATAATTAATTAAAGGTAATTGGCTCTAAGTAAAGCTTGTCATAATTTTATCGCATCAGGCGGGTCGGCTCTCAAGCTAATGAGGACCAAGTCACATCTCCAGGTCCCCCTCTGAGAATCTGGGCAAAAAAAATATGTGCACCCCTGCTTATTATTATATAAAGACACATAAATGTATGTAACTCGTAAGTCAGTCATCATAATCAAGCCCTTGTGTCCACATTTGTATATTTTGGGTCAAGTAGGCCACATTCTAAGGCCACATGCCAGGTTTTTATAGGGCTCAAATTTTTGTTTGTTTGTTTGTTTTTTTAACTCCCAAAAAATAGTCCCTTTTTATACACAAATATTAAAAGTAGAACGAAAGTAACATTAAAAGAAAAAAGTGCAAAACACCAGTTTTAAATATATTTTACTCCCTGGTATTTGTGCACTGTTGTGAATTTAAATGATTTTATCACTAGTAGATGTCCAATATTCATTAATTCGCTCCTAGACCTCCCATTTCAAATAGATTAGACGTCTAAGCTCTGTCAATTGCAGCCAATGAGTTCATTCTCTTCTCCCAGTTCAGCTGTATGGACGACGTCACCAGCCTGCCTCAACTAGGTCATGATAATAATGTCAGTACTTCCCAGGCACCCTGGGCTTCCTATCCTGATCCTGGACAGTTACATTTTTCCGCACCCAGACACAAATCTGGACCTTTGCTACTTTTGAAGCTTTTCATCACTGAGAGCTACAAGCATCGACATGTCGGACCCTGTGTCATCGTAGCAGACCAGCGTGTTTACGTTGAGGTGGCTTTTTCATTTTATATTTCTTTCTCCTAATTTGATATTTTAGGCAAGGCAAGTTAAAATTTATTTGAATAGCAAAATTCAATTATCTCAAAGTGCTTTCTTTACATCACATAAAAATCAGCTAGACACAATTGAAAAAAATAGAAATTAAAAGTCTGTAAAAAATCACATTAAAATCAGCAAGACAATTGAAACAAACCCTGAAAAATAAACACAAATAAATGGATGAAAAGCAAAAGGGGCATTTATGAATACGCTGTAGTAAATAATAGCATTTTGTTCCTAATTCAAAGGAGGTAACTATTTAAGTAATCCTCAAATATTCAAGTAATTTACTCCAGAGGTGATGAGCATAATAACTGGATGCCGCTTCACTCTGCTTGGTTCTTCTTCTTAGAACACACAATAATAACAGTTCCAGATGACCTAAGGGGTCTAGATGCTTAGTAGGGGTCAAGAAAATCAAGCATGTATTTTGGTCCAGTGCCATTAAGGGTTTTATAGACAAGCAGTAACATTTCATTGTCTATCCTTTGACTCACAGGAAGTCAAAATAAAGACAACATGACCAGTGTAATATGGTCCAGTTTTCTTGTAAAGTATTTGTAAGGACTCTGGATTAGCGGCGGCATCCTGATTGATTTTTTGTTAAGACCTTTAAATATTCAATCTCAATAACCCAATCTTCTCCAATCTAAAAACGAATGCATTTAAATTTTTCAATGTCTTGTTTTGTACAGAGCCTGTAGTTAATCTAAGTTCAAGCGATTTTAATGGATTGTTTTAATTCAATATTATGCTTTTAAAGTACAATTATATAGTAACAATGACTCTTTTAAACTCCTCAACTAAATACTTATGACTCTGCCTTCATCATTGCTTCATTAATTGTTTTTTTTCTACTGCAGATTTCAGCCATTGGACCCTTCATAGACAATGCTGAGGTGAAGTCATGTGTTGTTTCTCCTCTGTCAGACCCCAAAAGCTCTCCTTTCTGGACAGTCATAAGCAATGCCTGTCCTGCAGACCCCTCATTTACCTTTTTACATGCAAAAGATGAGAAAGAAACAGAAGATAGTAATGAGGAGGAGGAGGAAGATACTGAAGACAGAAATGAAGATGAAAAAGCATGCAAGATCAGTGAAGAAGAAGACGAAGATGAAGGTGTCTCCTTTCGTTCCAAGACCAGAAGAAAAGGAAGAGAAGGACCCAAGGGGAGCGAAACAATGTTTTGGCCATTAAGATTTAGTTTTAAACTACGACCAGTCTACAACGTCTCAATCCAGTTTCTCCACTGCAGCGTTCGTCTCTGTGTCTCTGACCAGGCAACAAAGGCATCCGGAAAAAAGAGTGTCAAGAAAAAATGTCCAGATGGCAAACATATCCCTCCACATGTGTCCAGGACACTTGGACAGCAGGTACAGAAGAAGGTGACTCACAAAATAACACTTCATTTCATTTCATTTACAGTGGGGCAAATAAGTATTTAGTCAACCACTAATTGTGCAAGTTCTCCCACTTGAAAATATTAGAGAGGCCTGAAATTGTTGGGTAAAGCTCAACCATGAGAGACAGAATGTGGGAAAAAAAACAGAAAATCATATTGTTTGGTTTTTAAAGAATTTATTTGCAAATCATGGTGGAAAATAAGTATTTGGTCAATACCAAAAGTTCATCTCAATACTTTGTTATGTACCCTTGTTGGCAATAAAGGACCCCAAACGTTTTCTGTAACTCTTCACAAGCTTTTCGCACACTGTTGCTGGTATTTTGACCCATTCCTCCATGCAGATCTCCTCTAGAGCAGTGCTGTTTTGGGGCTGTCATTGGGCAACACCGACTTTCAACTCCCTTCACAGATTTCCTATGGGGTTGAGATCTGGAGACTGGCTAGGCCATTCCAGGACCTTGAAATGCTTCTTACGAAGCCACTCCTTTGTTGCCCTGGCAGTGTGTTAGGGATCATTGTCATGCAGAAAGACCCAGCCACGTCTCATCTTCAATGCCCTTGCTGATGGAAGGAGATTTTCACTCAAAGTCTCTCGATACATGGCCCCATTAATTCTTTCCTTTACACAGATCAGTCGTCCTGGTCCCTATGCAGAAAAACAACCCCAAAGCATGATGTTTCTACCCCCATGCTTCACAGTGGGTATGGTGCAATTCAGTATTCATTTTCCTCCAAACACGAGAACCTGTGTTTCTACCAAAAAGTTTTTTTTTTTGTTTCATCTGACAATAACACATTCTCCCAGTCCTCTTCTGGATCATCCAAATGCTCTCTAGCGAACTGCAGACGGGCCTGGACGTGTACTTCCTTCAGCAGGGGGACACGTCTGGCAGTGCAGGATTTGAGTCCCTGGCGGCGCATTGTGTTACTGATAGTAGCCTTTGTTACTGTGGTCCCAGCTCTTTGTCGGTCATTCACTAGGTCCCCCCCGTGTGGTTCTGGGATTTTTGCTCACCGTTCTTGTTATCATTTTGACGCCACGGGGTGAGGAGGGAGTTGAAAGTCCGTGTTGCCCAATGACAGCCCCAAAACATCACTGCTCTAGAGGAGATCTGCATGGAGGAATGGGCCAAAATACCAGCAACAGTGTGTGAAAAGCTTGAGAAGAGTTACAGAAAATGTTTGGGCTCCGTTATTGCCAACAAAGGTTGCATAACAAAGTATTAAGATGAACTTTTGGTATTGACCAAATACTTATTTTCCACCAAAATATGCAAATAAATTCTTAAAAATAAAAAAATGTGATTTTCTGGGTTTTTTTCCACATTCTGTCTCTCATTGTTGAGGTTTAACCATGTTGACAATTACAGGCCTCTCTAATATTTTCAAGTGGGAGAACTTGCATAATTGGTGGTTGACTAAATCCTTATTTGCCCCACTGTATATATACACAAAAGGTGTGTGATGATATATACAAATCACGGTTCAGTATGTACCTTGGTGCATTTAATGCATAAATGGGAGAAATTTCAAAAGGTTCAGTTACTTTTCATACCGCTGTAATGACGCTTATGTTGAGGTAACTGAGTTTGTAACTCTAGCTAATTACTTTTTAAAATTTAGATTAACAACGCTGGTTGCCAGGCAGAATCCTTGAAAAAATATGAGTCATTTATGTTTTTAAATTGTCAATAAGACTTTCTTCTTTGGACTTGATTTGTAGTGTGTGATTCGAAACCTATCCCGGCCCATGGTGGTGACCCAACCGACAAACACAGTAAAACATAAAGCACGGAAGCCCATCACAAGCCTACAAACAAGGAGAGAATCTTCTTTGCAGTCGGTGTAACGTCAGTGTGATCGCCTGGTTGGGATCCATCTACAGTTATACAGGTAATAAGATTAGCTCAATATACTGTAAATGCATGCCATTAAATATATAGAGAAGAGCTTTAACCCTTTATTGTGACTGTAGTTTATTTATTTATTTATTTTGGAAATATACTTTATATATTGTGTAGGATAATTTTTTTGTTTGTTTGTTTTTTTTGTTTTTTTGTAAATGGTGTTTTTTGCCAAAATCTTCAAACATAAGCATCCAATACATTTAATCCGGGAAGACTGGCTATATACGCTCATCTTTCAGTGGCATTGACAGCGCTAGATGCCGAATCCATGTTGACTGGGTTAGGCGAATGAACAGTGGCACGGGAAGTGGAGTGCTAAGGGTGCTGCAGCACCACCTGGTGTTGGAGAGAAAAAAAGCGTTTTGGTAGTGTCTTTTTTGTTAAAAATAAATCAATAACACACACACTGTAGGTGAAATAGAACTCTGTCTTTGTAGTAGCCTAGTAGTAGTACATAAACTATCCAGCATGTGTGTGTACTGCCTTGTACACGCCTTGTACGGAGACAAAGCGCGATGGGAAAAACAAAATAAGATCCTCAGCACTCCATGCTGTGAGTGACTTCCAGTGCCTCTGCGAATGAACGTTCAAACTGGATTAGACGTCTAGCGCCATCAATGGCAGTCAGTGAGTCCCCTGTAAAGGGTTAAAGAAACAAAGCAATGGAGTGCCAAAAGCAACTCAATTTCAATTATTTTTGTGTCTTACTATCTACAAAACTGTGCTACCTTTCTCTGATAAATGGCGTACCGCACGCATGCTATTTTTAGATCGTGACGTCGCATCGTAAAGCGGAAGTAAAGCCGAAGTGGGACATTATAGACCCGCCCTCGCATAGAAACAACGTAATTTGTGCTACTTTTCGCCGGTAATCTTTCAAAAACGAACATGCCGATCACGCATTGCTTTTTTGGAACTTGTAGAAACGACTCTAGACATTACGACACATGAAGGATGTTTTCTTCATACGTTTCCGGAAACCAAAAACTCGGGAGGAAAAAATGTGAAGACCGAATCAACTTGCGCGGACTTTAACACCAGCTCGGTGAATCCATTCACATTTCATATGCAGTAAACATTTTGTTGGGTTGGCATGGTCTTTCAGAGGACAAAGAGGTAAGCCTTTTTTATATTTTTAACTTATTTTTTTAGCGTAACGTTGTGCCGTACTGCTTCTGTCTGACAATGAATGACCTGAAAAGAATTACAATGGTATCTAACTGCCACTGTTACCGTTTCTGTTATATATGTATGTGTGTATATATATATATATATATATATATATAACAACTTTAGTAAGGGGGAAGTGTAAATAAATTATAGAATTAGGATTTGTTATCAATGAAAAAATTAAAAGTGTTCGTTGGCTGTCATTGAGTAGCATTTGCGATCACTACACAAAGCTAACTAAATTACCCCCAAGAACGGTCAGAGACGTAGGACAACCAGAGGATGTATAAGAAAGACAGGGCTGATGGTAAAGGATAGCTTGTTGAAACAGGAGAATGTCATTGTCAGTCGCGTCGATAAAAAAAGCTAAGGCTATGCTTAGGTCGGCTCGTTTTTTTCGTCTTTTTCAGCCTTCGACACTCAAGCCATCTCTTAAACTGAACATTTTTATGTTCTTCCACATCTTTGCCAGTGAATTTGGCACCAGGCACATCATTTTCGGAGAGAGTTGGTAGGTTTAGCGCTGTAAACATCTCCTTCGTACACGATTTCCATTCATTTCCTAATAGGGACAAACGGTGACTTGTCCCTACTTAGCAACAGTAGCTAATGTCATGAATATTAATGAGCGGAAGTGACGTGTTGCTTGCGGTACGCCATTGAAAAAAATAAGGCCAAGTGTTTAAAAAAGTATTGTTTTCAAGAAAATTACACAATGACAAACTCTGGAAGAAAAGAAGGCAATAGATTTGCTGATTTATTTTCACTGTATTGCATTAATGTATCCTAAAATCACAGATGAAACAATGTGTTATTTTTACTATACGCCAACGTACATAAAGCTTTTAATTATGAAAAACAAAACTCAAGCTAAAAGAATGAGTGCATATTTTTTACTCCAAAAAACTACTGTAATCAGTCTACTTGTCAACTGCTATATAAGGCATCAGTTCTGAGAATATATGCTTCCTCAGCCACACGGATTTTCTTGGTGGCGCTGTAGGTCGACCCTGCGTTGGAAACTGTGGTGACAGAGGGGGCAGCTGAACATTCGGTAGCCCTCGTGTTTCCGACTGTGGGTGATGAGGTTGGAGCTTTGACTGAATCCTCGACCGCACACCTTGCATATGTGTGGTTTCTCACCTGAGTGCAGATAAAGTGGGCAAGTCACATATAACTGCATATCAGACACTACTACAATATACTGTACTAGTAATCTATCCTGACTACTCACCTGTGTGTATAAAGGTATGTTTCTTCATGTCTGATTTCTGGTGGAACCTTTTACCGCAATATTGGCAAGGGAAAGGCCTCGTGTCTGAGTGGATGAGTAGATGCGTGGACAGTGTAGAAGAGCGCTTGAACATCTTTCCACACACCTTACAGCCAAAGTTTCGCGCCTGTTGTGCGGAAAAAGCATGTAAACCATGACTGTGCATTAAACATCCTTTCAGCATATTATTACCTTTGCTCTGCTATAACTCCCAATTGCTGTGAAAGTCATTGAGGACATTTCTGTGTCTGGGGACCTCATCAGAGGGAGAGGAAAGGTGTTTGTACTGAAATGAGCCTGCAGATTGACTTCTGAAAGAGACTGAGGGAAACGCTTAATGTGGGTTAGGGGTTATCAACCTTTTTAAAGATGTCTCTTCTTTCAAAATGATTAATAAGAAAGAGTTTTAAAGGGACTGACAAAACAGTATAAATGACTGAAACATGGTAGACCGAAGTATTTCAGAGTGCAAATCTTAAATTTCTAAGACCTTTGATAGTGGAGAAAATAATGTTCAAACACAAAAATATTACACTGCTTACAAGTGCAGCTATTTTGTGATGTCAGCTATACCCATGCACATAAAATACTGATAGACTCGAACATAGCACACATACTGTATGTACGAATGTATGTGTATAAATAATATATGTATGTGTGTGTATATATATACAGTGCCTTGCAAAAGTATTCGGCCCCCTTGAACCTTGCAACCTTTCGCCACATTTCAGGCTTCAAACATAAAGATATAAAATTTTAATTTTTTGTCAAGAATCAACAACAAGTGGGACACAATCGTGAAGTGGAACAAAATTTATTGGATAATTTAAACTTTTTTAACAAATAAAAAACTGAAAAGTGGGGCGTGCAATATTATTCGGCCCCCTTGCGTTAATACTTTGTAGCGCCACCTTTTGCTCCAATTACAGCTGCAAGTCGCTTGGGGTATGTTTCTATCAGTTTTGCACATCGAGAGACTGACATTCTTGCCCATTCTTCCTTGCAAAACAGCTCGAGCTCAGTGAGGTTGGATGGAGAGTGTTTGTGAACAGCAGTCTTCAGCTCTTTCCACAGATTCTCGATTGGATTCAGGTCTGGACTTTGACCTGGCCATTCTAACACCTGGATATGTTTATTTTTGAACCATTCCATTGTAGATTTGGCTTTATGTTTTGGATCATTGTCCTGTTGGAAGATAAATCTCCGTCCCAGTCTCAGGTCTTGTGCAGATACCAACAGGTTTTCTTCCAGAATGTTCCTGTATTTGGCTGCATTCATCTTCCCGTCAATTTTAACCATCTTCCCTGTCCCTGCTGAAGAAAAGCAGGCCCAAACCATGATGCTGCCACCACCATGTTTGACAGTGGGGATGGTGTGTTCAGGGTGATGAGCTGTGTTGCTTTTACGCCAAACATATCGTTTTGCATTGTGGCCAAAAAGTTCAATTTTGGTTTCATCTGACCAGAGCACCTTCTTCCACATGTTTGGTGTGTCTCCCAGGTGGCTTGTGGCAAACTTTAAACGAGACTTTTTATGGATATCTTTGAGAAATGGCTTTCTTCTTGCCACTCTTCCATAAAGGCCAGATTTGTGCAGTGTACGACTGATTGTTGTCCTATGAACAGACTCTCCCACCTCAGCTGTAGATCTCTGCAGTTCATCCAGAGTGATCATGGGCCTCTTGGCTGCATCTCTGATCAGTTTTCTCCTTGTTTGAGAAGAAAGTTTGGAAGGACGGCCGGGTCTTGGTAGATTTGCAGTGGTCTGATGCTCCTTCCATTTCAATATGATGGCTTGCACAGTGCTCCTTGAGATGTTTAAAGCTTGGGAAATCTTTTTGTATCCAAATCCGGCTTTAAACTTCTCCACAACAGTATCTCGGACCTGCCTGGTGTGTTCCTTGGTTTTCATAATGCTCTCTGCACTTTAAACAGAACCCTGAGACTATCACAGAGCAGGTGCATTTATACGGAGACTTGATTACACACAGGTGGATTCTATTTATCATCATCGGTCATTTAGGACAACATTGGATCATTCAGAGATCCTCACTGAACTTCTGGAGTGAGTTTGCTGCACTGAAAGTAAAGGGGCCGAATAATATTGCACGCCCCACTTTTCAGTTTATTATTTGCTAAAAAAGTTTAAATTATCCAATAAATGTTGTTCCACTTCACGATTATGTCCCACTTGTTGTTGATTCTTGACAAAAAAATTAAATTTCATATCTTTATGTTTGAAGCCTGAAATGTGGCGAAAGGTTGCAAGATTCAAGGGGGCCGAATACTTTTGCAAGGCACTGTACTTTTGTCAGCCATTTGTGTAAGTGCAAGTGCCATTCGACGTGGAGTTGAGCCTGAATCAATGGGAAGAAACCCGAAATGAGCCTGAATCAATGGGAAGAAACCCGAAATGAGCAGTCTTTGAAGTGAACCAGTGCCCCAAAATCATCCGGAAGTGATCTGGGAATGCCCCAGAATATACAGGAAGTGTACCCAAATCAATTAGGTATTTGAAGTAAGTATCCCCATATAATTTCTTGAGAAAATTGCCATTTTCTAGTTAATTTTGGTTTCAATTAACATTTTATTTATGTTACATTGTCTTTTTATGTAATAATTAGAGATGTCCCGATCGATCGGGTCCGATCACGTCATTTTCAAAGTATCGGAATCGGCAAAAAAATATCGGCCATGCCTTTTTTTTAATATATACTGTATATATTTTTTTTTTAATTAAATCGTTTTCTAATTGTATTTACCGTTACAGACATAATATGTTACACTCATCCAGAGTCTTTAGTTTAGGCTTATGGTAGGGTTATCAAATTTATCCCGATAACGACGGTAATTAATTTTTAAAAAAATGTATCACGTTAAAATATTTAATGCAATTAATGCATGCGCAGCACGACCCACTCACGCATTGTCACGCTCAATCTGTAATGGCGCTGTTTTACCTATATAGAGAGATAAAAGGCAGCGTAAATTGAGTAGAGTGATTTTTGGCAGGCTTTGGAGCCTTTTTTTAATTGGCTAAAGCCTTACAATCCCTCTCCCTATGATTAGAAATATCATGGGAAGCAATGTGGGGAAGCAAGGTAGCAATTGATCTTTTTCTTAACACCTTATGTTATTTCCAAACGCAGAGAAGATGTATCAATTGGTGGCACTACGCACAGTCCTGGTTCCACTTCCCATCATGCATTTGGGCATGGCTACAGTATTATTTACTGAAAGCTCAACAAATACAGTAGATGGCAATATTTAGTCACAATATACAAAGTCACAAGTCTTTCTATCCGTGGATCCCTCTCACAGAAAGAATGTTAATAATGTAAACGCCATCTTCAGGATTTATTGTCATAATAAACAAATACAGTACTTATGTACTGTATGTTGAATGTATATATTCATCAGAGTTTTATTCATTTTTTTCTTAATGCATTGCCAAAATGTATATGATCGGGAAAAATTATCGGGAATGATTGGAATTGAATCGGGAGCAAAAAAAAGCAATCGGATCAGGAAATATCGGGATCGGCAGATACTCAAACTAAAACGATTGGATCGGGAGCAAAAAAACATGATCGGAACAACCCTAGTAATAATAGTAATAATAATTAATTGTATAAATTACTAAAAATAATCATTTGCCCCATAAAGGATTTGGAATGTCAGACTTTTAAATTTCCAAAAAGTCACTTGCCCTTTACAGGGTAATGTTGTTCAACATTTATCATTACTCAGAAAGATGCACAACAGTTCAACACCACTGTACAGTATAGTGCACTTTTTTAATTAAAATCCCTTCTTGACCAGGTTTGCTGTTTTTTTTTTTTTTTTTTTGCAGTTTACTTTTGCAACAATGGATATTTGACTTCTACACCCGTCAATTGCAGTGAATTACTTCTGTGAAATCGTAGACAAAATTCATTCTGTATATACATTTTAGTACCTTTTCACAGAGAGGACACTGGCTGAATGGATAGCTGAGGTCTGTACGTGACGTGCGGTGGAGTAACATTAAGACAAGTCTCTCGAGCTGTCGCTCTCTGTCAGATGTTTGGCTTCTGTCTGCTGACCAAGAAAAGTCCAGAACTGCTTTAATATTATTTGCTGTGGATCTTCCTGGAAGAAGAAATATTGACAATGCAAAGGGCCAGTTTCTCTTTTTCCTTTTTTGGTTGCTTTATATTGTTTGCAGAATTAAAAAAAAAAAAACAATCCATCTCCTATTAAGTTATCAAGAGAGTTACCTGTACCAGATTCGGAGGGGTCCATTGAACTTTGATTTTGCAATGGAGAATCGCCCTCAGATAGAACTTCCTTTGGGAAAACACATGGCACATCTTCAAGGTCCCTGCCATCTTCCTCCACAGGCTGACCTTCTCCAGCTTGAGGTTTATTCTGCTGGTTGTAAAAGTCTGCTGATGGGAAAGTGAGGTGAGTCTTCTTACTCCTCACAAGAAATGACCGCGGCATGACATAACCTGCAGGAGCCAGACAAGATTTAACGCAATCATCGTTAAACACCTGTGAGTGTATGTTCGTTTGAAATGCCAAAGCTTGTGGTTTTCAACCGAGCCCACCACCTGTTCTTGCACATGTTGAAGGAGAACCCTCGTGTGCTTTTACCACATTGTAGCTTCTAAACTGCTTTTCAACTACTAAACATTTTTACATTTTACTGTTAGCCGAAGACACATATTTGGAAATCTAACATAACCGCAAAAGCGCATTTGGTTCAAAAATCACCAAACCTGAATGTTTTTTTTTTACATTCACTTTTCATCCAAAAAATAGAAGACATATCTGTCCATGTTTGTGATTGTATTGTTGAAGTTTGGAGTGGTAGATGTATAATTTATTTTGACTGAAAGGGGCTGGCTGCGACTGATCGCTGCCAGCTTCCCATTCAAAATAGATTGGACATCTAACGCCATCAACTGAAGGTAAAACTAGGGCTTAGACATGTGCCGATTACCTGTTTCAAGGTATACCGTGGTATCAAAAACGTGAAGGTAAGCCTGTCGCAATATGCAATAATTCCATTTATCGCACGGTAAATAAAAATGAAGGCGGTAAATTTTCCAATGCGATTTATCGCCTCGCGTGCACGTACATGTGCTCGTGCCACAGACGTGCTGTTAAAAGTTCGGCTTCCTTGTTACCAGCTACGCAAAATGCATCTTCGTTCCGGGTCCGGCAAAAAATAGTGCCGGAGCAAGTCCGTTCCCATTATATCCTATTGTTCAACGTATACCGGCCGCGTCAGTGCTCCATCTCCGCGTGCCAGAGCCCGCCGGATGGTTTAGGCAATTTTTTTTTTTCCTGATACGCATCCGTCAAAATGGGCGGAGCCGGGCCTGGAGTCAACAGCCCAGTTGCTTATTCACGGTTTAACCAGTGTACATGGACGAAGAAAACTCCATCATGGAGGTGGAAAGTCACAAAGTGATTTATGAGGCAACAGATCATCATTATAAGGACAACATTAAAAAAGGAAGCTGTATGGTGTCCTATTATATGCGTTTTTTTGGGCAATGATATCAAACACACGACGTGCTGACAACTTAGTTTTTTATTAACACACGGCACTAACAACACTTCCTCAACCTGTGGCTCTTGGCAGGCTGTGCCGCGTCACATGAACAAAACAACATCACCGTTTCGTGCGCTTCAGGGTGCCATTCAATACAGTGGTAGATGAGGTAAGACCACTGTTTACTATGTCTAAAAATAATTATAGCGGACAGCCGGAAGCCAAATCAATTAAGACGCCACTTAAAGACATTAGACCCCAATCTCATTGATAAGTCGCTTGGTTGTTTTTCAGCGAAAACGCGCCGAATATTGCCAACAATCGTCCCGCTTTGTCAATGTTATATCAGTAAACCAGTGAGCAATGTTAGCATGCTCAGTGCAAAATAACCCCACACCATAGCAAACTGGAGGTGATACTGTGAGCAGTGTCCAAAGACACTTTTTTTTTTTCTTCTATTCAGTTTTGTTTTTGCGGTCAATGTTTTTGGCATATTGTCCTCATTAATTAATGTTTCTAATCAATTTAAATTTGTTATTATTTACTGATTTTATTTTTCAGTATCAAATGGTCAAAAATGTACTTTGAGTGTATTTTTGCAGTTAGGATGTGACTTTTTTTTTTAATTCAGGCAAATTGATGCGGTTAAGTCTTTTCTGTTACAAACAAAACAATGTTTATAAAGTTATACTTTATATGTTGATCTCTGTTATTTTCTCTACTAGAAAAAAAGGACACAATGTGAGGCAGCGGTGTACTTATAATAATAATATTATAGACAAATGATACTATTTACAGTGGCGGCAGAGTTTGGGGGGGCGCGAAACATTTACGTCTTCCTTGGGGGGGCGTAACAGAAAATAATTGAGAAGCACTGGTCTATTGTGTTTTGTTGTGATTTCTTAAAAAGTATTTTTGAATGTAAGATTTAACATTTATCGCGTTTAAATGATTGTACTTGATTTATTAATATATACTGTATTCTCTCTGTGTTGTTGTAAATTGGTTTAAAAAAAAAAAAAAAATTGGGGGGGGCACAATAATATCGCATACCGCAATAATTTATGAGATAAACTATCGCGCACTAAAATTTGTTATCGCCACAGGCCTAGGTGAAGGTTTCAAAACTGCAAAAAAATTCCTTCATACCGTCCCGAAGGTATTAGCTATTTTTTATGTCCCAAAATTGCATGCAGAAATCCCTTGCTTGCAGCTGTAAGGCTCAACCCTCCCCCACCTGTTGCTGCTCAGTGTCAGTGTTTGTCAGCTGTGCTACACGATCTCTGGAGGAGGTGAATCTCCTGAACTTTTTCCCTAATCGAATTAAAAAAAAGAAATCGCTGGTATGGGAATACTTCGGCTACAGAAAAGTTACAGACGGCCGCAGATTACAGGAGGACCGACCGACATGTAAAACATGTTTGCGGAGGGTGGCTGCCGAGGAAGCAATACCTCCAATATGATTCCGCATTCATACAAAAATTAAAGGTTAGTAAACACTGTCAACGTTTCCCACCAGCTACGAGAGTTAACTCCAGCATGTTTAGTGTGTCAAGCGGTGGTAAAACGTATTTTTTTTCTCACTGGCAACTGTCTGTGTTGAGAAAGAGCGTTTGTGTATAATGTAAACATGATACGAGTCATACGCACGTGCTTTTTATGGAAAATAATTGAATTATTTTTGTTCTGATGGTAATTTATTTATTTTTATTTGTTGAGCTGTGGGTGTGGGTTTAGGCTCATCTAAACAACTATATTTATTTTAATTTAGAATATATATATATATATATATATATATATATATATATATATATATATATTCAATTTTTTACAAATGTATATATATATATATATATATATTTTTTTTTACTAATATATTTTGAAAAATAAAAATCCTGTTCAATAGAGAAGTTTGTTTTTGTTTTGTTTTTTTAGACCCAGATATCTCAAAGTAACACATTTAAGAGCAGTAATTGCAGTACCATGAAACCGTGATATTTTGGCTTAAGGTTATCATACCGTCAGAATATCATACCTACATGCCTACAGTAGGGCTCCCACGATTTTTTTGACTAATCGATTAGCAAATGAATCGTCATCTAATGCAACATTGTTGACTTCAAAATTGTCCAAATCCTCTTTTTAGGCCTCTTTATAGCATTTTCTAAATTGTTTTCATTTTTATTGATCCCTCAAAAAGTAGGAAATATCCCCTTTTTATTCATCTTTCTTTTTTTTTCTAAATTAAAATAAGGTGAAAGTTATTCTTTTTACTGTATGTATTCATTCATTTAGTTTTTTTTTAATTATTATCTTTTATTTATTCAAAATAATAAAATTAATTAATTAACTAATAATTAATTAATAAACAAAAGGGAAAATCTGTAAACACCCACGTAACCATTTTTAAAAACTTAAGTAATCTCTTTTTCTAATTTTTTAATTTTTTTAATTTCTGAAGATTTGTGTTAATTTCATCGAATAAGGAGGGGAAAAAACTAAAAACTCTGGACTACAAAAATTTTTTCTAAATTTTGTTTTAGGAAAAAACATCAAGTCGATGCCCATCATTTAGTTTCACAGGCCCAAAAAAATAATAGTGTGGGCCATATCTGGCCCCTGGGCCGCCGATTTAACACCCTTGGAGTAGCTATTTTGATCTTTACTTACTGAAAGGCACCATTTTTAAAATGTTAAAATACAGAGCACAAGAATAGTCAAGAACACACTTGCAAATTACAACGATAAGTAACTAATTATGAAATAAATACCTGTAAAACAATGTGTGTTCGACCAAAATTTAATCTATTTGAAAGCAAATGTTTAATGACATCGCTTTTGTTTTGGATGCCATGACACGGGTGACTTTTTCCTTCAAACATGATGTCGTTTGGAATCAATATAATAATTCCAACAAGCTTGATCAAATACTCTTCTAAAAAATATTAAGTATTTAAGAAATTATACCACAAGCGGACATTTTTGAATATTTAAAAATAAACTTTCAAATATTAGACCATACAACAAAAATGACTTACAGCAACAAGTGCTTTCCTTACCTTTGAAATGCACGGATGACTGTTGAGTGCAATTCTCACATTGTCAGTTACTCTACGTCCTCTTTTCTCCTCCCAACACACATCTGCGGAAGACACATAGAAGTCTGAATGTGTTTTTGAAAAGATTATACATCCCTGTTTGAAAATAATAACTAAAAAAGTTGTCAATTTATAACTATTTTCCCCTTAACTTTTTAAATGTTGGCAGTGCACATTTTTTAAACACAAAATATGGGGCATTTATTTGATCTAATTTTGTTGCAAAGTTTGTAAGGATGAGTCTTTAATGCTTTGGTTATAAAGCTACAGTGGTATGAAAAGGTATCTGAACGTTTTGTAATTTCTCACATTTCTGCATAA
Source organism: Corythoichthys intestinalis (assembly GCF_030265065.1). Classification (NCBI taxonomy): domain Eukaryota; kingdom Metazoa; phylum Chordata; class Actinopteri; order Syngnathiformes; family Syngnathidae; genus Corythoichthys; species Corythoichthys intestinalis. Next base: position 19,548,203 of record NC_080410.1, read on the forward strand.
AATCACCATCAAATATGATTTGATTTTTGTCAAAATCACACAGATGAAAAAAAGTGTGTGCTTTAACTAAAACCACCCAAACATTTATAGGTCTTCATATTTTAATGAGGATAGTATGCAAACAATGACAGAAGGGTGAAAAATAAGGAAGTGAACCATCACATTTAATATTTTGTAACCCCCCACTTTGGCAGCAATCATTTCAACCAGACGCTTCCTTTAGTTCAGGGGTGTCCAAACTTTTTGCAAATGGGGCCAGATTTCATGTGGTAAAAATGTGGGGGGCCGACCTTGGCTGACGTCCTTAACATAGAACAATATATTTAAGCAAATTTTAGCAAGCCATTCTGTGTGTCACATTTGCTTTATAATTTTTTTAAATTAATAATTTCAATAATCTTGCAACTAGCCTTTGTGGCATTTTCTTTCTTTCTCGGACTCTTATGAAATACTGCTGTAAAATTAAATTAGCTTCAAGTTGCGTCAATTTCTCGCTACTTATCTTTCCCTGTAATCTTGTCGTACATGTCAACGTGTCTTGTTAGGTAATATCGCCTCACATTGAACTCTTTAAAAACAGCGACTGTCTCTTTGCAAATGAGGCAGACACCGTTGTTGCGTATTTTAGTGAAGAAATAGTCCAATTTCCATCTATCCTTTAAGCGTCGGCCGTCTTTCTTTTGTTGATTGTCGTCATTTTAGAAAATTGGGAATAAAGCGTCACACGGGGTAATGTTGCCTAACGTGCTGCTGCCTTTAAGTGGGTAAATGAGGAGCAGCATTTAGTGTGTAAGCTACTTCATATGCTGGTAGCAGTACTGCTGACCAATTTATTAAGTCTGTGTGCGGGCCTGACGTTATTGATCTTATGACAGAGGCTGGGGGCCGGATGAAATTTGACCACGGGCTGCATTTGGCCCCCAGGCCGGACTTTAGACATATATGCTTTAGCTGCAGATCAGTCTGGCACATCGATCAGGACTAATCTTGGCCCATTCTTCTCTACAAAACTACTGTAGTTCAGTCAGATTCCTGGGATGTCTGGCATGAATCGCTGTCTTCAGGTCATGCCACAGCATCTCAATTAGGTTCAAGTCTGGAGTTCGACTTGGCCACTCCAAAACGTTTATTGTGTTCTTCCGAAACGATTCTGAACTTGATTTAATTCTGTTTTGGATCATTGTCTTGTTGCAGTATCTATCCTCTTTTTAGCTTCAACTGTCTGACAGATGACCTCAGGTTTTCCTGCAAAACATCTTGATAAACTTTTCAATTCATTCTTCCATTAATGATTGCAAGTTGTCCAGGCCCTGAGGCAGCTAAACCGCCCCAAATCATGATGCTCCCGCCAACATGCTTCACAGTAGGGATGAGGTGTTGATGTTGGTGAGCTGTTCCATTTTTCCTCTACACATGATGTTGTGCGTTACTCCCAAACAATTCAACTTTGGTTTTATCAGTCCACAAAATATTTTGACAAAACTCCTGTGGCGTGTCCAAGTGCCATTTTACAAACATTTAACGAGCAACAAGGTTTTTTTTTTTTTTTTTTTTTAAACAGCAGTGGCTACCTCCGTGTAGTCCTCCCATGAAAACCATTTTTGGCTATAGTTTTACATACAGTTGATGTGTGTACAGAGATATTGGACTGTGCCAGTGATTTCTGTAAGTCTTTAGCAGACACCCTAGCGTTCTTTTTATTTTTTTTTAACTTCTCTGACTGTCGATTGACATCCAGACTTTTAAAGATGGTTTTGTATCCTTTCCCAGCTTTATGCAAATCAACAGTCCTTGATCGTAGGTCTTCAGACAGCTCTTTTGACCGAGCCATAAAGCACATCAGACAATGCTCCTCATCAAGACAATTCTTACCATGTGTGTGTTTTATAGTGAACAGGGCAGCTTTTGACCACTCATCAGTGATTGAGCACACACCTGACTTAAATTGTTTGGTAAAAATTGGTTTCAATTGCTCTTTAAGTCTTCTTAGGCTGAGGGTTCACTTACTTAGCCTTCCCCCTTCTGTCACTGTTTGCATGCTATCCTTATTAAAGTATGAAAACCTATAAATGTTCAGGTGGTTTTAGTTAAATCAGACCGTTTTTTCATCTGTGTGATTTTGACAAAGATCAGATCACATTTAATGATGATTTTATGCAGAAATGTGAGAAATTCCAAAATTTCAGATATTTTTTCATACCACTGTTCAATAGCTGTGGGGGGAACAGCTCATATACTGTATATACTGTACATATATACAGTATATACAGTGGGGAGAACAAGTATTTGATACACTGCCAATGGGAAAAGTCATTGGCAGTGTGTATATATATATATATATATATATATATATAATACTTTTTTCTCAAAAATGGCCTGACAACGTTTGTATGCCTTGATTTTGTAAATGTTTTATATACACACACATACATATACATGTATATATATATGTACACAGTGGGGCAAATAAGTATTTAGTCAACCACTAATTGTGCAAGTTCGCCCACTTGAAAATATTAGAGAGGCCTGTAATTGTCAACATGGGTAAACCTCAACCATGAGAGACAGAATATGGGAAAGAAAAAAAAAAAAAAAAACAGAAAATCACATTGTTTGATTTTTAAAGAATTTATTTGCAAATCATGGTGGAAAATAAGTATTTGGTCTATATCAAAAGTTCATCTCAATACTTTGTTATGTACCCATTGTTGGCAATAACGGAGGCCAAACGTTTTCTGTAACTCTTCACGAGCTTTTCACACACTGTTGCTGGTATTTTAGCCCATTCCTCCATGCAGATCTCCTCTAGAGCAGTGATGTTTTGGGGTTGTCGTTGGGCAACACGGACTTTCAACTCCCTCCTCACCCCGTAGCATAAAAATGATAACAAGAACGGGGAGCAAAAATTCCAGAACACACGGGGGGACCTAGTGAATGACTGACAGAAAGCTGGGACCACAGTAACAAAGGCTACTATCAGTAACACAATGTGCCGCCAGGGACTCAAATCCTGCACTGCCAGACGTGTCCCCATGCTGAAGAAAGTACACGTCCAGGCCCGTCTGCGGTTCGCTAGAGAGCATTTGGATGATCCAGAAGAGGACTGGGAGAATGTGTTATGGTCAGATGAAACCAAAATAGAACTTTTTGGTAGAAACATAGGTTCTCTTGTTTGGAGGAAAAAGAATACTGAATTGCACCATACCCACTGTGAAGCATGGGGGTGGAAACATCATGCTTTGGGGCTGTTTTTCTGCAAAGGGACCAGGACGACTGATCTGCGTAAAGGAAGGAATGAATGGGGCCATGTATCGAGAGATTTTCAGTGAAAATCTCCTTCCATCAGCTAGTGCATTGAAGATGAGACCTGGCTGGGTCTTTCAGTATGACAATGATCCTAACAAAGGAGTGGCTTCGTAAGAAGCATTTCAAGGTCCTGGAGTGGCCTAGCCAGTCTCCAGGTCTCAACCCCATAGAAAATCTGCGGAGGGAGTTAAAAGTCCGTGTTGCTCAACGACAGCCCCAAAACATCACTGCTCTCGAGGAGATCTGCATGGAGGAATGGGCCAAAATACCAGCAACAGTGTGTGAAAAGCTTGTGAAGAGTTACAGAAAACGTTTGGCCTCCGTTATTGCCAACAAAGGGTACATAACAAAGTATTGATATTAACTTTTCGTATTGACCAAATACTTATTTCCCACCATGATTTGCAAATAAATTATTTAAAAATCAAATAATGTGATTTTCAGTTTTTTTTCCACATTCTGTCTCTCATGGTTGAGGTTTAACCATGTTGACAGTTACACGCCTCTCCAATATTTTCAAGTGGGAGAACTTGCACAAGTAGTGGTTGACTAAATACTTATTTGCCCCACTGTATATACAATATATATACAGTCAGGCCATTTTTGAGAAAAAAGTACAATTTTGGCAAAATCTGACAAAAACGTCAAAATACATTTTCTATGGCTCCATTTATTCCCAATGGCACATTCAACGCTCACAAAAATGTTTCATTCACTCTTACCGGTATTTATTTTCAACTTTGCGAAAAATCTCAATTGGTGGTTATGATTTTTGACCCCAAAAAAAGAAGAAGAAAAAAAATATCCTCCAGGTAGTGTCCTGAAAGCCCCCCAAAATGATAAGAAAGTCACCCAAAAATCAAAGAGACCCGTAAGTGCCCCAGAACCAAATGGAAATTCCTTAAAACTTTGGAATGCCCCAAAATGTACAGAAAGTGACCCAAAAAATTGCCTGCCATTTACAACATCTGGCATTCAATTCATTTAAACTGGGAGGTCTTGCAGTAATGATCATGGACTGGGAGGGAGGAATGAACATTTGACCCTCCATGTCCAAATAGATTGGATGCCTAGCGCTGTCAATGGCAGACAACAAGTTAACAAGAAAGCGACCTGAAAATGCCCCAAAATTATTAGGAAGTGATCTACCGGAAATGACCCTGAGGAGAGCAAATTGCATTTTTCCATTTGCCATATGATGTCTACAAAAAATACAATGGGCTTACGCTCCCAGATTGAAATCAAATCATAAAAACAGTGAACTAAAAGAAAGCACAACAGTCTTTCAAAGCACGACACATTTTGGTATAAAGTAAGATCTTCTCTGAGCAGTCTATGAAAAGTGCTCAACAGCCTTGATGTGCAAGGAGTGTGGCATGTCGCAGCCCTGTGGTTAGTGTGGTGGGGGGCTTCTTAGTCTCTCCCAGGGGCTGTTTGGGGAGCAAGCGAGAGGAGTGCAGGAAAGTGAGACGGGTTGGTGGGTTTGGTGGGTTCATGTTTAATTGAGGGGGTTAGTCTTTTACGGCAAAAGGGGTTACATCAAGCTGTCTTTCTAAGAACCAGAAACTTGGAAAGGATGGAGAAGAGAAAGGAACAAGTTATCTTTGTTTTAGGTTTTTACTAACTTTTTACCTAACATATGGTAATCTGAAAATGAAAGTGTGCGTGTGGTTTGTTTTCTGTGATTTGTGCATCAATAATGAATTATAACTATAGACTCTAATCAAATAGTTTTGTCGTTAACTTTATCAAATCAATTGATTCTAATTGTAAAATAGAAGTTTGCATGGATGCTGAACTTTTCAGTTGTGTAGAGTTCGTCCAAAAAATGCATTGTTTCTGCAAGGAGTGAGACATATAAATAGAGGAACACTAGCACTGGGCGATAATTTTTTTTTTTTTTTTTTTTACAGATATCATGAATTAATTCAAGTTTTTCATCAAGGTTGAATTAAAATAATAATGATAATAATCAATTAACTGTTTCTGTGTGTTATTACACCTGACAGCACAAATAGGGGGGGGGGGGGACTATATTAAAGGCAGAAGTTTTGCACTTTATTCAGGTTACTTTTGTTCAACATTTAGTATAACCCTTTGTAGGGTGAGTGATTTAATCAATTGATTTAATGTTCAATCTAATTCAAGTCCCAACTCATTTAAAAAACACAGGGGAAATGCACTTTCAAAAGGCCAATGCTATATTTTTATAGATTCAAATCAACATCATATTGATTATTTAGTTTAACTAATAGTGATGGATCGTGAATTTGAGGGTTTCTGTTAGCTGCAAACAATGATTATAAACATAAAATTATATACTGTACATATTAAAAAAAAAAAAAAAAACTGGTGGCGGTGGCTCTCTGTGGTTTCAGTCATGGGACTGCTGTCAAAATGTGTGATGCCACTTTCCCACAGCCAACACCTTCTTTTTCTCTCACACCGACACAATAATTTCCTCACATCATTGCAGCCTTCTTTCACTTGACTCGTTAATATAGTTTATTCATTTCAACAACAACTGAAAAGTCATGATATTTAGAATACGGTATTTTTCAATATGAAATACTTCATTATGGTTCAAAGATAAGCAGGTTTTATCGTTGAACAGGATGTATTACCAGCATATAGGTATATTTAGCCATGGGAACTTCAGAGTGTACCAGCTCTCAATATTACACTGTCACACACTCTGCATGTGCCTTCCACTGAACAGGAAACAAATATATTGCTTCTTGCTATCTCTTCCTGCAGCAGAAATAGATGACATAATTTTAATGTTTAAAATAATAATATATATAATAAATAAATAAAACTCCTTAGGGAGAAACTTTCAGAATGTACTTATTGTATTAGTTCCATCCACAAATGATTAGAAATATGTATTTCAAAATTGTATTTATTGAATGGGTAAAATTGGCCACAAAAACGTGTTTCCTCAAGTCATTGGCTGCCACTGATGGCGTTAGAACTCCAGTCCTTTTTTGCCAAAATGGATTGTCCTTCCAATTTAAAGCAGAAATGTGAAGTAATTTCTTCACATGCCAAATAGGGTCACAATTAAACATTGTCCGACAAATAAAGCATGAAAAAATCATTTATATGTTGTATATTGGACAAAATAATCGCGTTTCTGAAGTTCAAATCTGCAAGGGGACGAACCCGGAAGTGATACATCACACCGGGAACAGCGATGGCAGCTCCATACATACGGCCACCATACAAAGCCCTTCAAACAATTATTCAAACAGCGATATAAGCGATGGATCGCGCGCAAGGGTAGAGATCCAAGTTTTTGAAGAATTGGAGGAAGAAGAGGAGGTTGGAATTTTATGTTGGACCTAACATGTATTAGCCAGACGCTAATCAGGATGCAAACAATCTGCCTAGACTACCTGACATGGCATGGATACAAGACCCATCGAGATTACAAGATTGGTAAGATATAGGCTGTTATTGTTTTCGTGATTTGAAGATGCAGGCATTTGCACATAATTTTATGTTTTTGTCTATCTGATGACATTGTTAAAAAAAATAATAATCAGACTTCATGTTCATTTTGGCAGATCCGGCAGCTCTCGTGCATATAAAATAATAAGAAGGAGATGAGTCGTTGATGGCTTTCTCCACTTTATTGTGGCAACAATAGAAAAACAAAATAATAGCTGACTGCCGCCACATTCCATTGCGAAGTTTTGCTTATCGCTGATCTCCTCCTCGCCTCCTACTACTCCGGCGTCTCTTAAACGGATCGTGCATAGTGTCTTGTTATGAGCTTTTTGTTTACAAATGTATCGAACACACGACGTGCTGACAAATTTGTTTCTTTATTAACACATGGAGCTAACAATACAACACGGCTCGGGGAAGTGGCGTCTAATGGCGTGAGGAAATGTAGTTTTTTCACAAAAGCGAACAGATTACAAAGCACCACTTCAGTGTTGTCCCTAGATTACATTTCCCATTACTCACTGCGTGACCTGCGCGCTCGCTGATTCGCTGCCAGACATTAAAAGCAACACGCATGTTGTTGTCACCTGTCAGTGGCTCTCGTAAAACACAAACTAGAAGGCTATCAAGGGATCACCGTGAAAGAAACGCCGAACCATACAAATGCAATGCAATGCTTGAAGCATGAAGGTGGAAATACATAATACAAATAAATGTGCACAAACTCACCGGTGGTGTGTGTCTCTTACTGCAACGTGACCGTGAATTACCGCGACGCCGACTCACTTATATGCACATCCACACCCTATTCCCGATTGACAGTGGATTAACCCTTTCGGACAAGATCGTAGATGACGCACAATTTAAACACGCTTAAACTAGCGAACGCAACAACAACCATGATCGGGGATTGCCACGAGTAAACTTTCGGCTAACGTCGCTACCTTATACTGTTCATTCCACAACAGTTGGCAGCTCTGCTTTGACAAAGTCATCAGTCATCTATCCAAAAATCCCACTTACTTTTTGGCAAATCCTTGATCATAAGCAGACCGGTTAAGGAAGCAGGCATCTTCGAAGTGTTTGCAGCAGAGAACACTACTCGATGATGGCGTGAAATTCATTCGCTTCGTGCGAACGAAAGATGTCCATTTATGTGCCCTGCTATCCTTTGGCCACTCATACAACTTTTCGTTTGAGTGAGAACAAAACATCGCCACACACCGCCGTGGCATCTTACCGAGAAGCAATGCAACAAACAATACTGTTCTATGGCGGACTTCCCTCGCACTTCTAGGT